>NC_080540.1:42893060-43235560 GCF_028640845.1 Ahaetulla prasina
TTTGTGTTGTGTGTGTGTGAGAGAGAGAGAGACACACACACAGAGAGAGAGAGACAGAAAGAGAGAGACTGCATCAAGCTAGACTGGGAAAGCTGGCTGCGAGAGGAAGAGAAAGGGGAAGCGCTAGCATTGCAGGGAGCGTGCCACACAGAAACGCCAGCCCCTTTTTCCTCTCTGTCTCCGTTGCTGGCAATCCTGTGTGAAGAAGGGGGCTAGCAGAGAGAAGAGTGCAAGGTTGCTGGGTCCGGCTCACCCAGCTTCTCTTCCTCTTGCAGTCAGCTTTTTTGGGCCGTTTTCAGGCCACTTTTTGGACCACTTTTGGCCGGAAAAGTGGTCTGAAAATGTCCCCAAAACAGCCTGAAAAATGGGTGGGGGAGGGGCCAGCCAGTGATTTGCCGGTTCTCTGAACCAGGGGTCTCTATCCTTAGTAACTTTAAGGCTTGTAGACTTCAACTCCCAGAGTTCCTCAGGCAGCTTTCCTGGCAGAGGAACTCTGGGAGTTGAAGTCCACAAACCTTAAAGTTACTAAGGTTGGAGACCCCTGCTCTGAACCATGCTGAATCGGAACAACCAGTCTGGGCAAACCGAATCGGCAGCAGCCCACCTCTGATTTTAATCCTTATGTAATAATTGCAGTAACAGTTGGCAATATTGTTTACCATTGCTTTGAAATGGTGAAACAAATCCATGTACCTAAGCAAAGCAAAGCATTAGTGCTGCATTGTTTTCTCAATCAAAAGTCAAGATGAGTTCTGAGTATTAACTTTTAATGAAGATTAAAAGAGAAATTGAAAGAATTTCAGTAAGATCAGCAAGATTTTTTTTTTCAGGAAAGATGACTGCATCTTGCATTGCTATAAAATAAAAAAGGACATTATTAACAATTGAATACATATTACTTGAATAGCACTTTTATTCCGTATTCAAATTATACCTCTATTCTAGTGAATAGAGCACTGGATTTGGATTTCAACAAAGAGATCTAACTTCATTATCAACTTACAGTAAATTAATAAAAGTTCCCATTGCTTTGAAAGGAGAAAAAAAAGATAACAAGGTTGTTGATGATATGAATACTGAGGGTACTTGCCCTGCCTACTCAAAGTACAATCCAGCCCTACTGTTTTCTATAGGACTTAATCTATGGTATGTATTGAGAAGGACAATTCGAAGTACAATCCTATAGAACAGGGGTCTCCAACCTTGGCAACTTTAAGCCTGGAGGACTTCAACACCCAGCTTTGCTGGCTGGGGAATTCTGGGTGTTGAAGTCCTCCAGCCTTAAAAAGACCCCTGCAGTCGAAACCTGACTTGAAGTAACTCCCATTACTTGGCTTAGGACCGGGGTATTTACGGGATCGCCTTCTGCCACCATTTGCCTCCCACCGACCCGTGCGCTCCCACAGTTTAACTGTCAGTTTAAACAATGCTGAGCTATATGGATCTCAGGCTTGACTCAACAAAAGGCATCTTTGTATTTCCATGAACCATTCTCAGTAAGCATATGCAGAATTGGGCACACAATTCTTCATGTAGTATCTTTGCTCAAATTTTTGCCTTTTAGGCTGCTGCACAAAGAATGATTGTCTTGTATAGTTGCTCCAGATTTACATCTTGGCTTTTATACATATCATTGACTAGAACAGTTTAATGTTGAAATCTTCAACTTTTATAACTGTCATCGTGAAACATTACTGATAAAAGATATTTCCTCGTCGTCTTTGAGTTCTGTCATGGAGCATGCTGATGCCCCATGATGTAGCTTTCATGACCGACTTTCATATAACCAGAACATTCATTTATTTAATATCCTACCTTTATTAATTTTATAAATAACTCAAGGCGGTGGGGGGGGCGTTGATATCGCGGACCCCCTGGACTCCTGCCTTGAAGACTCAGGCATTTAGAAGATGGGTGATTTGGAGCTGGGCGTCTCCGGGGGCGATGGGAGGAGCCCCGGAGGGGCTGCGCCCCAATGGAGATCTGGAGGGCCACCCGGGCTCCGTCGGCCTCTTTGAACTCTCAGTGGCGGCGGCGGCGGCCTGGTTTTCTCCGTTGGGTGTTGGCGCCGGTGGAACCCTGGGACTGCTGGCGGGACTTGGCGACTGGTGTCCCTTCCTGGATGGTGGGGATTGCGGTGGCCTTCTTGCGGCGGCGATGGGGCTTTTTTGGCGGCGATGGCCGGGCGGAGGCGGTAGGCGGCGGCGGCCTGCCCCGGTGCTTTGAGGCGGCGGATGGCCCGGTAGGCCCAATGTGGTTGTGGCCTTGCCCTAGTGGCGTGGATATCTGGTGGTGCCTTGAGGAAGGCCCACGGGCCCAGCGGATACCCCTCCATTATTTAACATCTTTAAATAACATCTTTATCATCGTTCCTCCCCCATTCTTCCATAGTCCACCCTGGTTGCTTGTATGGGGTGGTGAATTGTCTGAGTTAGCGGTTTGGTCATCTACTGCACAAGGATTACCACTAACTGTTTCCCATCAGGATAGACTGGTCATGGTTGTTTTACCATCTGCTTTGTCATCTGCTACCATCTTCACCAGCCCAGGATGGGCCTTTTGCCAGACCTTCTCTGTGATGCGAACATTTACTGCGGCTGACCTACTTGCCCTGCGAGATGCCCCTCTCTCGCGGGTTTGGCCCTCCAGATTATCGAGGGCCCACCTTGAGGACGGGCTTTGGAGCCCCGAGAGGTGGCATGCGAAAAATAGGAGGCTTAGGGGTTTTTTAATTAGTTGTTTTAGCAGATTTTTTAAGGGGAGTTTTAGAGGGGATTTTAAGGGTTGGGAGGGGGGGAGGGATTTGACGGTAGGGGAGAGAACCCGTCGGGGAGGGATCCAGCCCCTGTGCTTGTTCGCGACATTATTACATCTGGTCTGAAGGCAGGGGGGGAGGGTTCTGTTCCAGGACTAGAGGGCTGTTCAATCGGTACGGTAAGTGGGAGAGGCAGATATGGCAGAGAGGGGGCGTATCGAGTGTTGGGAGCACGTGCTCGATGTTTGAAGGTGATCACGTGCTCTGGCCCCTCAGTCCCTACCCGTTCCTCAGGCGGCCATGATCCTCAGAGCCTGGATCTTCGGTTGATGTTATGTAATGCCCGGTCCGTGGCTAATAAAGCCCCCCTGATTTGCGATCTTATTCAGGGGGAGTCCGCGGACCTTATGGGCATTACGGAGACCTGGTTGGGTCCGGAGGGGGGGGTTCCCCTCGTTGAGCTGTGCCCTCCAGGTTTCCGAGCATTTCATCAGCCGAGGGCCCAAGGTAGGGGTGGGGGGGTGGCGGTTGTCATTAAGGAAGATCTAGAGCCGAGGGAGGCCACTGTTCCTCAGATTGCCGGTTGTGAATCCCTCTATGTGAGGTGGGGCCATAGGAATCAGTTGGGCTTGTTGATCGCGTACCTGGCTCCTTGCTGCATGACCACAGCCCTGCCCGAGCTGTTGGAGGTATTTATTTATTTTATTTTATTTTATTTGATTTGATTTTTATACCGCCCTTCTCCCGAAGGACTCAGGGCGGTATACAGGCAGAAATAAAAAAGACAATACAATGTACAATTTAAAATGTGAATTAAAAAACTTATTATAATTAGCCCGAAACTTTAAAATATATAAAAAACTAAAATCCCATTTAAGATTAATATTAAAAATTTTAAAAATTTAAAAAACCAATAAAATTCAATAAAATTCAAGCCAGCCCCGCGCGAATGAAAAGATGTGTCTTCAGTTCGCGGAAGGTCCAAGGTCAGGTATTTGGCGTAAACCCGGGGAAGCTCGTTCCAGAGTGTGGAGCCCCACAGAGAAGGACCTTCCTGGGGCCGCCAGCCGACATTGCTTGGCGGACGGCACCCTGAGAAGTCCCTCTCTGTGAGAGCGTACGGGTCGGTGGGAGGCATGAGGTAACAGCAGGCGGTCCCGTAAGTACCCAGGCCCTAAGCCATGGAGCTTAGGTACTTGCCTCTGTGGCGGTTGAGACCCCCAGACTTATAGTCATGGGGGATTTCAACTTGCCATCGGCTGGCTTGCTATCGACTGCAGCTCGGGAGTTCCAGGCTTCCATGACGGCCTTGGACCTGATTCGGGTAAATGATGGCCCCACGCACATGGGGGGAGGCACACTGGACCTGATTTATATCTCTGGACAGTGGTTAGATGATCTGGAACTAGATGATTTAGTAACAGAACCGATGTCATGGTCCGATCATTTTCTCCTTCGACTAGACTTCCGAACCGCCATCCACCATCGCAGGGAGACGGAACCTATACGGTGGTTCCGTCCCAGGCGCCTGATGGACCCTGAGAGGTTCCTGACGGAGCTTGGGCCATTCCCTGAGGATCTGGCCCACGGCACGACTGAGGAACTAGTTGCGGCCTGGGAGCGGGCCGTGGCTGGGGCCTTGGACCGTGTCGTGCCTTTGCGACCTCTGACCCGGCGCAGATCTCGTCTGGCCCCTTGGTTCTCCGAGGGGCTGAGGGAGATGAAACGCCAGAGAAGACGTCTAGAGAGCACCTGGAGGTCCAGTCGTTCCGAAGCTGATCGGACACTAATTAGGTCCTATTCTAGGACCTACCTAGTGGCAATGAGGGAGGCGAGGCGCTCATACGCCTCCACCCTCATTGCGTCGGCAGATAACCGCCCAGCCGCCCTGTTTCGGGTGACCCGCTCCCTCCTTCATCAGGAGGTGCGGGATGACCCTTTGCAGGGACGTGCCGAGGAGTTTAGTGGTTATCTATACGATAAAATCGCTCAGCTCCGGGATGGTCTGGACCGAAATTGGGATGATCCAGGCGAGGGAGAGGAGACACGTCTTGTTGAGTCCATTTGGGATGAGTTTGACCCTGTGGCTCCCGAGGACGTGGACAGGTTGTTGGGGAGGCTTCACGCCACTACATGTTTACTGGACCCGTGTCCTTCCTGGCTGGTACTGGCCACTCAGGAGGTGACACGAGGCTGGCTCCAGGGGATTATCAACGCTTCTTTGTTGGAAGGGGTTTTCCCTGCCGCCTTGAAAGAGGCGGTGGTGAGACCCCTCCTCAAGAAGCCCTCCAACCTTTGCTTTGTTGCGAAGGTTGTAGAGAGTGCTGTGGCGTGACAGCTACCCCAATACCTGCATGAAGCCGTCTATCTAGACCCGTTCCAGTCCGGCTTCCGACCCGGGTACAGCACGGAGACAGCTTTGGTCGCATTGGTGGATGATCTCTGGAGGGCCAGGGACAGGGGTTATTCCTCTGCCCTGGTCCTATTAGACCTCTCAGCGGCTTTTGATACCATCGACCATGGTATCTTGCTGCGCCGGTTGGGGGGATTGGGAGTGGGAGGCACCGTGTATCGGTGGTTCTCCTCCTATCTCTCGGACCGGTCGCAGACGGTGTTGACAGGGGGGCAGAGGTCGACCGCGAGGGACCTCACTTGTGGGGTGCTGCAGGGGTCGATTCTCTCGCCCCTTCTGTTCAACATCTATATGAAGCCATTGGGTGAGATCATCAGTGGCTTTGGGGTGAGATACCAGCTGTACGCTGATGACACCCAGCTGTACTTTTCCACCCCAGGCCACCCCAATGAAGCTGTTGAAGTGCTGTCCCGATGCGTGGAATCCGTACGGGTCTGGATGGGGAGAAACAGGCTCAAGCTTAATCCCTCCAAGACGGAGTGGCTGTGGATGCCGGCACCCCGATTCAGTCAGCTGCAGCCGCGGCTGACTGTTGGAGGCGAGTTATTGGCCCCAAAGGATAGGGTGCGCAACTTAGGTGTCCTCCTGGATGAACGGCTGTCGTTTGAAGATCATTTGACGGCCGTCTCCAGGGGGGCCTTCCACCAGGTTCACCTGGTTTGGCAGTTGCGCCCCTTCCTTGATCGGGATGCCTTGTGCATGGTCACTCATGCGCTCGTTACCTCTCGCTTGGATTATTGTAATGCTCTCTACATGGGGCTCCCATTGAAGTGCACTCGGAGGCTTCAGTTAGTCCAGAATGCAGCTGCGCGGGTGATAGAGGGAGCTCTGCGTAGCTCCCATATAACACCGCCCCTGCGCAGAGTGCACTGGCTACCTGTGGCCTTTCGAGTGCACTTTAAGGTTTTGGTTACTACCTTTAAAGCGCTCCATGGCTTAGGGCCTGGGTACTTACGGGACCGCCTGCTGTTACCACATGCCTCCCACCGACCCATACGCTCTCACAGAGAGGGACTTCTCAGGGTGCCGTCCGCCAAGCAATGTCGGCTGGCGGCCCCCAGGGGAAGGTCCTTTTCTGTGGGGGCTCCCACACTCTGGAACGAACTTCCCCCGGGTTTACGCCAAATACCTGACCTTCGGACATTCCATCGCGAACTGAAGACACATCTTTTTATTCGCACGGGGCTGGCTTAAATTGAATTTTATTAAATTTTAAATTTTATTAACTAATTTTAAATGGGGTTTTTAGTTCATTGTATACTTTTCAGGCCAATTTTAAAATAAGTTTTTTAATTGCATTTTAAATTGTATATTGTACTATCTGTTTTATTTTTGCCTGTACACCGCCCTGAGTCCTTCGGGAGAAGGGCGGTATAAAAATCAAATAAATAAATAAATAAATAAATAAAGGAGGTGAACATACCTAATGTTGTGCCTCGCCCACCCCCCTCTCCTCAGCTGGGCCCTTCCCATCTCCTGCTATTTGAGCCAGAGACCGATAGTGAAGAAGAATGGCCTGGCATGCCTCCAGCCCCCAGCCCTGGCACCATGCCCAGACAGACTGAGCAAACAAACCTCCCTCCTACAGCATGTGAGCAAGAAGCCAGCCACGAGCTAGAATTGCTGGCAGCTGAGCAGGAGGGCAAAACGTGGACAGATCCCCGCTTCCGGAGACTGGAGAGGTGACGTCAGCAAAAGGAAGGGAGGGGCAGGCCTGGATAAGTTCTGAGTCATGGAGCCACACCCCATGGCCTATATAAAGGATCTGCTTTTTGGCATTCCTTGAGTCAGGCAAAGTCTAATCTGGTTGCTGAAGTCACACCTTGGATTCCTGCCTGCCCTGAGAACTCTGACAGGAATTTGGCAAAGCTGCAGAGGCTTCGTGGCCACGCTGGATACAGACTTCCCAGACCCGGCCGTCAGAGGAGGAGTGGGACACGACACCTAATACTCCTTCGTCATCCTATTGTTCCCACAACAACAAACCCCTTGTGGTGGGTTGGACTGAGAGAAAGTGACTGGACCAAGACATCCCAGGCAGTTTTCATGCCTAAAGCTGGAGTAGAACTCACAGTCTCTTGATTTCTAGCTTGGTGCTTTAACCACTAAACCAAACTGACTTTCTCTTGATCTGTTATAGACTTTCAGTCTTTAAACGGACTGAGCCCTGGCTGCAGGTGCTTACAGTTAGGAGCATGGCTTTCTTACTTTTCCCTTCATCACACATGTATCTACGATTTATTATGGGATTCAATATGCATATTTTCTGTCCACCTTTTGATTCTACTTAGGAAAAATAGCATTTCCCTAAGAAAATTTGTGTCAAAATAATCAGAATTCAAAGTTCAAGTGAAGTCTAGCAACAGATGCAGTTTTACCTATTCACCAAATCCTGAATTCATCCCAGGCATGGTTTGCATAAATGATCATTTGCTGAATGTGTCATAATTTCTGAGTTTTGTTCTATGCTAAGTTAGCACAAAATCTTCTGCATTGTGGCTTATGGCTGATTATGATTAACAATTGTATGGGTCCTACAACCATTACACTAGAAATTGGTTTGTGGATTCTTGTTCTCTCTATTTTACAAATGAAGATTTTTTCAGTGAGCTACAGATCATCAGTTTTTCGGAGTTTCCTTCCCATCAAAAATCCATTCCGGCTTTATAAAATGTAGCTTTTTTAAAATTTTTGTTTAATGGCCAATTATCCTATAGGCATGTAGGACTTTGTACTCCCTTGATGTCATCCCCTGTTCATGGAGAAATATGGTTGCATAGATGCAGAGATGCATTGTCTCAGTAATCACCGCAGATATTTTTCTGATTCAAGAGAGAGATGAAAAGGGAAAGAATGGTTCCCTTATTTCTAAATGAATGCACGATGAGCCATAAGCAGCTGAACTACTAAAAAAATATGTATATTCTCAGGAGACCATTCAATCTATCTTAGGCAGCAAAGAAACCCAGCATCTCTATCACATAAAACAAAGTCATAACACTTTGTAAACGTTTTTTGCCTCCAAGGTATTTTCTGGCAAGCTTTTTCTTAAATAATTATGTTGGTTTTCCAGATTTTTTTTTTTTTTTTTGTCAGGACAGTGGATTGTACCCAGGGATTAAAGCTGAAAACTCACAGAAAAAAGTTTGGAGAAAATACTTAGATCTGGAAATGTATTCTGGAAGAACAGCAGCTGGGATGATACATTTTTTAATGCCACATTCCATAGCTTGGATGCACTACAGCGGCGGCTGCAAACCCATTATATTCCTGTCACACTGACATCTTTCTCATTTTACATTCATAGAGCAATTATTTTATAATTTTTGACCCTTGTCACATCGCTGTCATAAAAATAGATCAATGCCATATAATTAAAAGTAATTTTAGAATAATATAATGATACCAAACCTTGAATAAAATACCTTAATTTTGGAAACCATTAAACTTGTCAGTTGGAAATTAGGCCTCTTTTGTGACGTATCGAGATCCTGTAATTTTATAAACCGATGTTCTCATGGCAGAGAATTGTTTCTTATACAAAAATGCTGGCCCTTTTGCAGGACCCAGCAATTTAGTTTATAAGTTTGAGAAATTCTCTGCTATGCGGAGTTCTCCATCGAAATCTCAGCAACATCCATTCTGATCACAGATAATTAATTAATCAGTGGTTAAATCTGAACCAGTTTACTACTGGTTCGCTGGCTGCGCATGCGCACCAAATGCACACTATTTGCATGCATATGCAGTGCACACTATGCACCAAATGCAAAGTGCGCGTGCACAGGAGGCATGGGTAAGTAGCACAGTGCAGGGGGGGTGATCAGCTGTGGTGCACGATCTTTTTTTTTAGTTTTAAAAGCATCTTTTTACAACCTATTCGGCCAAATAGGTTGTAAAAAATACTTTTAAAAGTAAAAAAAAAAAGGTTCTGATCGCACAGCTCAGCTGTGATCATCAGAACCTTTTTTTTAACCTTTTAAAAGCATTTTTTACAACTTATTCCTACCATTTGGGCAGGAAAAGCGAGTGAGCCAGAAAAAAGCAGCAAGCGGGCAAGTGGGCAACCGGGTAATTGGGTGGGCATGGAGGGGGCAGGGATTTTTGCTGCCGGTTCTCCGAACCACCTGCTACCCTCGTTACTGGATCGGCCGATCCAATCTGATCCAGGGGAGCATTTCACCCCTGGACTTGATGCCAGGAGAGACTTTCAGTTACTCAAAACTACCACCCACAACAGCAATTCCCTCTGATTGGCTCAAATATTCTTGGCTTTGGTCATAGATGGTTCTATGGATCCATAGATGGGTCATAGATTGTCTATCATTTGAAGAAAGATGGCTGGTGGTTGCTTCTCTATTGGAATATTGTGCCTGTTGTCCCATTCATATGATTGATTATGTGACATCAAGTTGTTTTCAACTACTAATGACACATAGATAAAGTTCCTCCATGAAGATCAAACCATAACCTGTTCTTTGGGTCCTCCAATGGTGCCCACATCACCACTGTAACTGAGTCCAGCCTCTTCTTTCTTCCTCCAGCTGTTGAGCCTTTTCCAAAGAGTTGTTGTCCCAAGCTATTAATAAAGTCTTCCCAGATCTTTAAAAGCCACTGATACAGTCTTTTTCACATTAGAACAGTTTAAGTTTACTAACTGAATGAACTGTGGCAATTTAAAATTATTCCTGTTTGTATGCTTCACTATACATTTATTGTTTCTTCCTCTTTTATTACCTGCTCTGGGAGTATACAATTAGGCTGCAGTTGTCGGATATAAATTACATAAGTGCACACATGTGTATATATGTATTTCTTGGAATTATTTATGCTTCTCCTGACTTAATTTCAAAATGCGCTGCAAGAGTCTCTTTAGTTTTCTTGGTTTTGCATCTGCCTATGGCTCGTTTCTGATCAATTACAAATTAGTCTAAGGAAATATGTTCCTCAGAATCAAAACAGTTTCCCTTCTTTGTCTTAACCTATGCCATACTTAGTTCTCAAACTCTTTCTGGTAGCATCTATCATATTTTTTGGAATATAAGACGCACCTTAGTTTTTGAGGAAGAAAATAAGAAAAAAGTTGATTGGCAGGTGGATTGGCCTCCTGGAATACCCCCAATCAGCTGTTCCCAGAGGTGAATTTTAGTAACAGGTTCCTTGGTTGTGAGCTCTGTGCCTTGCTTTTTTTGACTTTTTTTTTTCCTGCTTCTGAAACTCTGTTTCAGAAAAAACTTTTTTCTGCCTCTGAAAGCCTCCAAAACAGAACTTCAGAAAAAAAGCCTCTGAAGCTCTGTTTGGGAGCTTCTTTTCTGAAGCTCTATTTGGGGGCTTCTTTTCTGAAGCTCCATTTGGAGCTTTTTTCCTAAGCTCCGTTTCTGATGCTTTTTTCAGCCTCTGAAACCTCCATTTGAGAAGCTGGGTGGGGCTACATTCAGAGTATAAGACGCACCCAGATTTTCACCCTCTTTTTTGGGGGGGAAAGGTGCGTCTTATACTCCAAAAAATATGGTATTTCTCTTGTGGGTCATCTCACTACTACGGCACATGACTACAGATAAAGGCTGTAGTCGCCTTCTGGTTAGTCTATTGGCATCTCTTGCTAAAAATTTCACTGTCTTGGCTTTGCATCTGGTCTTGTTCCTGGGTTAATTTGATCTAGCTGTGTAACAGGAAGATACATTTGCTTTCTTGGTTTTTGTTAAATCACCGGGCAAAAGAGAAACAACTCCAGGCAAGAACATTAGCCTTGTGGTTGACCGGAACTGATATAGGCCCTGCAGGGTCATTGAACACTGAATTATTCCGTCATATCCAGTCCTCCTCTTCTGAAGCAGCTATTTTCTGTACATTTTTCTCAAAGTAAGTTGTTCACTGACAACCGTGAAACTTGGCAGTAGATATTAATAGGACAGTTGTGCATATGTCACAGAGGAGGTGTTAAATCAAGATGATCTCGTGTAAGCATTGCTAGCAGTTTTAGGTGATAAAGAGTACCAATAAAGTAAAGTTGGTCTAGAAGTCACATATGGTGGTCAAATGCTGAGTGTTAATCAGAGTTCATGGTTCAAAATGGCGTCCAAAATCAGTCAAAGTAAAGAACCATGATTTCAGCGAATCATGGAAGCTCAGAAACTGGAATGGTGCGGTGGCCTAGAGGTGGAGCTTTCGCCTCATAATCAGGAGGCTGTGAGTTCGATCCTAGGTAGAGGCAGATATTTCTCTCTCTCGGCTCAATGATAATATATCTGCTTAACAAATCTCCGCATTGGCATCAGAAAGGCCATCCAGCCAGTAAACACTTTGCTAGCTCTGTTCAGTTGCCCAGATTCCACCCTGCAAGGGATTATGAGGTTGTTAAATGATGAGGATGATGGAAGATCAGAAGCTCTGCAAGTTCAGAAATTCATTGTTTTGGGCACTAACCTTTCTGAATTACAAAGTCACTAGTCTCAGCATCTCTCTAAGAACAGCCACCCAGCCTCTGGATCTTATATGTACATTTTCTTGCCTTCTGCTCCTCATAACTATAATAACACAAACAGACATTTAGAGGGAATTCCTTCTCATTTTTTTTTTTTTGTTTACATTTATACCCCGCCCTTCTCCGAAGACTCAGGGCGGCTTACAATGTATAAGGCAATAGTCTCATTGATGAATAAGTCCTTCCTTGTAAAGATTCTTCATCTGTAGTCATGTGCTGTAGTATTGAGATGACCCACAAAGTACTTGCTTTCATTCTTTTGGCTAAGATTAAAGGCAGGATCTTAATTTGCCAATTGACCAGATTATATTTTAGAAACATGAAGCAACTGTGGCAAGTCCACATTCCTCATATTAATCTGCAGACCAGGTCTTCTCCTGTGAAGTCATGGAGATGCCTGAAAACCCTTGGCAAGGTACATGTCCTTGTGATTTTGCTTTTGGGGTTGTAGACACATTTCATTATGTTTTTACCCCAGTTGAATAGAAAATAAACTATTCAGTTTATCATCCCTGTTTCCGATTGCGTTTTTCCAATTATGTTAGACTTTAAGACAGAAGAATCTCAAATAATTGAATGTGATAATGTTTAAAAAATAATTTTAAAGTCCATTAAAATCATTTCAAAACACTAATATATCGAAATTAACACCACTATAGATTAACCTAATCAAACAAAATATGATTCACATCAACTGTGTATAATAGCATTAATTTCAAGGAAAGTTGGTGGGAAAAATAAAAGTTGATTTTTTTTACCTATGAAGAAAATATATATATATATATACACATATCAGGAATTATTTATTTTTAGAAATAAATAATTTAGACCAGTTTGACCTTAGACGAGGGGTCCCCAACCCCCAATCTGCAGCCCAGTACCAGTTTGTGGCCTGTTGGGAACTTGGCCAGGCAAGCGGCAAGTGAGCGCGCAAGTGTGCGAAGCTCCATTTCTACAAGTGATAGACATGCACACTAAACTATCCCCTTCTCCTGCCACCACTGCTGTCACAGCCGCTGCCAGTCTGTGGGACTGGAAAAGTTGGGGGTCACTTTTTTTAGTCTATTTAATATATCTTAAGTATGATTTTATTCAGTCTATTTTAGAACAAATTTAATTTTACAAGAGTAAGTACATCTATTTGTATCAGTTTTTTATTTCTGTATGATTTCTGTAATAGAGTTGTCAAAGTCTGGAATGCTCTACCTCATTCAGTTGTTTCAGCTACAAATTTTCACAGTTTCAGTCACAAATTACTTAAGTGGTCAGTAGAGAGGGTGTGCATAAGTGCACTAACGTGCCTATCGTCTCTGTTGTTTTATTTTTATTCTTTTATTCTTGTTCTCATTTTTGTTTGACAAATTCTAATAAATAAAATAAATAAATAAATATGTCAAACTTATGTTAAACCAAGAGTTACGTTTTGAATGTTTACTCTGGATTTTGACCATTTGAATATACAGGAGCTCCTGGGCAGTAAAATGCATTCCTTCATTGGGCATGAATGTATTTTTAAAAAGACTATTATTTAAGGAGGAAATATGCATTAATGCAACACATTTGGACGTTCTGGGAAACCTTTTTGTCCAGCAAAACAAATTAGATATAAGGATGAAGTAAGGCTCCAGAAAATGTATTTTAAAAGGATACTGTAGTTCCCAAAGAATTATTTTCTGGATATTATAATATTATTATTCTGTTTAACAGGCTTTCCCATATATAAAGAGTAAAAACCAGTTATATGATTTTATTTAAACAAAAATTTACAATTTAATCTTCCATTTGTTGTTGTTATTAAAATAGAGCAAATGATAGATTGGTATGGATGGTAGATAGATAAATTGTTGATAGGTAGGTTAAGTAGATAGTTGAGGGTAAAAGAGATAGATAGATAGATAGATAGATAGATAGATAGATAGATAGATAGATAGATAGATAGATAGATAGATAGATAGATAGGCAGGCAAGCAGGCAGGCAGGCAGGCAGGCAGACATCCTTTCAGCAAAATACAATTTCTTTGCATTAATTCATAGCTGTGACAACAAACTGAATCACCATTTCTTCCAGCAATTTCATACACCATTGTACCAGCCCAAACCAAAATGGGACTTTTCACTGTTGTCATGCTTAAAGGAATTCAGAAAGCTACTGAGCACAAAACTGATGGTTGCAGAAACTCCTGAAAATTATTTATTATAGTGTAATTGGTTAAACTCAACGTTTTCATAGATTAAACATTCCATTCTACCACTCTAACATGTGCAGTTATCTTTTCAGATATTGATTCCTTGAAGCAGGCAAGGTCAGGAAGAGCAGTCACTAAGCATCCAGGAAAGTTTCATTTGATAACTCTATCAAATCCTGTTCCTGACAAAAGTGGTGTTCCCCAAGGTAGTGTTCTTGGATCAACGCATCTTCATAAATGATCTCTGTGACCTTATCTCAAGTTATTGTGTTCTCTTTGCTGACGATGTCAAACTATTTAATACCACTAACAATACTTCTACCCTTCAAGAAGACCTTGACTTTGTTTCCGATTGGTCTAAAACTTGGCAACTCCAAATCTCAATCAGCAAATGCTCAGTCTTACGTATTGGAAAAAAGAACCCTATCAACAAGTACAAGCTTGATAGTCATTACCTTACTGACGACCCCCAAAGATCAAAGATCTTGGAGTTTTCATATCAAATGACCTAAATGCCAAAGCCCACTGCAACTACATAGCAAAAAAGGCTCTAAGAGTTGTAAAAAAGGCTCTAAGAGTTTTCCAAAAATTCTACACTACTAACTAGAGCATACAAAACATTTGCCAGACCTGTTCTTGAATACAGCTCATCCGTCTGGAACCCATACCACATCTCTGACATTAATACAATCGAACGCGTCCAGAAATATTTTACTAGAAGAGTTCTTCGCTCCTCTGAAAACAGCAAAATACCTTATACCACCAGGCTTGAAATCCTGGGATTAGAAAACTTAGAACTCCGCCGACTTCGACATGACCTGTGTTTAACACACAAAATCATCTATTGCAATATCCTTCCTGTAAAAGACTGCTTCAGCTTCAATCACAATAATACAAGAGCAAACAATAGATTCAAACATAATGTCAACCGCTTCAAACTTGATTGCAGAAAATATGACTTCTGTAACAGAGTTGTTAACGCTTGGAGCTCATTACCTGACTCCATAGTCTCTACTCAAAATCCCAAAATCTTCAACCAAAAACAGTCTACTATTGACCTCACCCCATTCCTAAGAGGACTATAAGGGGTGTACATAAGAGCACAAAAGTGCCTACCGTTCCTGTCCTATTGTTCCCTTCATTATATCAAATTAACATAGCTGTTGCATACTTTTACTTATATATATATATATATATATATATATATATATATATATATATATATATATATATATATTTTCTGAGGTTTTCGCGGGTGTTTGTATATAGGTCTTTGGTTATTCGGGTTTTCTCCCGCGTAAAATTGGAAGTGTCTTGGCGACGTTTCGATGAAGTCTCATTCGTCATCTTCAGGCTTCAGCTTCGTGCTTCTGGGAGCTTCTGGAACCAAAGACCTATATATATATATATATATATATATATATGTATATATATCTTTTATGACGTGGTTTTTTTATTTATGTCAATGTTTGTGTATACTGTTGTGACAAAATGAAATAAAAAAAATATATCAGGGCTAGCAGTGCAGATTAATCAAACATCTGCGAGAAAACAACCAACTTCAGAGAGCACTAAAGACCCCACAGAGTCAACTAGAGCAGAAAATATGGAAATTAAATGGGCCTCTTCTAGAAAATTAACTTAGAATTTTTTTTTCTTGTGGTGTTTCATATGTATATAATATTTGACAGAGCTAGAATATAGTCCGTATTTATAGATCACCATTTAGAAAAAGTCTCATTTTCTAACACAAACAATGAGCATGCAAAAACAGGAGTCACCAATTCATCCTGTGGTAATTATCACTTCATTGGATCAATAAGTTCTGAAAGCATTAGCTGCTTAAAGAATATGAGTTCCGTCTTAAGAGAGGCAAGGATATCTGGTAATACTCTGGCACCTTCATGTCTCTCAACATTGTGGTGCTCAGTGTTTCATTTTGCTCGCTTTAAACAGAAAGCTAATGCTATATTAGTATCATTTCTTTTAATGTTCACTATGGATTTCCTGTGAAGTTTTATCAAGTAACACCAAGTAATTTTTCCCCGTAATCCGTTTGTATTCAATCTTTAAACCAAGTTAATTTCACCTAGCCTGTGATGGGAAAATGATTCAAATGTCTCCAGGAAAACTTGCAACCATTTAGCATAACGACACAATGTACATGCATATATATTCTTTTTGGGTTTTTTGCCTTAATTTCCTAATATTCACAAATGTTCTTTTGTAATGTATACCAAATACAAAGTGAAATAATAAAGGTGTTTCTGTTTTACCCTAGGCTATATTCTGAGTCAACGGAGCTGATTTTGAAGATATAAATCATTTCCTTGGTGCAACAGATGTAGCATTTACAAAAACCCCTATCATGTTTTCTCCTGGGCACTTCCTCACTCATTTTGGATTGAGGATCTCTCTCCTATGGTCCAAGTCACAGTGCCAAATCCAAACTGGTGGGCTTCAGTTTTCTATTTTCTATACTATCAGCCGGAACCAATGGGGGAGAAGGAAGGAAGCAATTTACTGAAAGGGGATTTCCATTGTGCCATTTTATTCTAAGAACTTTTTCTTCTATTCTGAACATCTGGAATGTTAACCCTGGAGCTATGTTTTAGTTTCTCTGAATTAAAAGTTAGAAGCGAGGTGAAACTTGCTTTCCCAGGCCTTTTGCTGTAGTGCAGGGGTCCTCAAACTTTTTAAATAGGGGGCCAATTCAAAGTCCCTCAGACTGTTGGGGGAGGGGGAGGATTGGGCGGGCAGGCGTGGCTAGGTGGTCATGTGATTGGGTGGGTGTGGCTAGGTGGTCATGTGATTGGGCAGTGTGGCCAATTTAACAGACCATTTTTTCCCCTTTCTCCTTCCTAAGCTCCTACTTAAATTGTTTTCAAAGACTTTTAATTTAAAGCAGTACTTTACAAGCACAGAACTACTTTTCAAGTCTGCACTGGCTCGCTGGAAGATAAGGCCCATGGTGAGGGGTGGGGCTTAATCACACCACTCCGCAGGCTGGATACTTTGCATTGGCGGACCGTATCTGAACCGCAGTCCAGAGTTTGAGGATGCTGCTGTAGTGGAACTGGGTTCACTGAGGTTCATGAACTAAAAGAACTTTTGAACTACACAAAAGTTACTGATCATTTTACCTTAGTTCCCTACATTCTTAAGAAATTATATTTCAGACTCCAGTTGTATAGAAGTTAAAGAAAACTATGAAGACAGATATACTACTATCTCACATACAACAGGCTAAATAGCAGCAGCCTAGTACCATGAGGGTGAACATATGGCACATGTTCCAGAGATGGCAGGCAAAGCCCTCTCTGCTGGCACACACACCGTCGCCCCAGGTCAGATCTCTGTGGCGTTTCTTTCGTGAGCTTCTATTTCCCTGCAAACGACAAAACAGAAGCTCACAAAAGAGAAAGATCTTACCTCTTGCCACGCTCCTGGTGTTGGGATGCCCCGCCCCCTGCCAGCCAGCTGGTCTTTGGGTCTCTGCTGCGTGTGTTTACATCTCCATGCATGTGCACATGTACGTCTGTGCACACGCATGCACACCTGCATGTTCACGCATGAACACCTTTCAATTTGGGCAAGCGCGCACGTGCAGTTTGGGTACTCGGTGTCTAAAAGGTTCACCATCACTGGCCTAGTAGCTCCATGCACACAATCTCTGGCCACTTTTTTATTACCTTTTGATTTACACCATTATATTTTTTTGCTACTTTTAAAATTCAGAGTGTCATTTTGATAATAATCTCCAGGACACTCACACAATAGTAGTTCTGCGTATCTGTATTTTTTTTAAAAAAAAACACTATTAATCTTTTAAAAAAACAAAATAACTACAAACCACAAAACTAAGCTAATGCTTCCTGATGAGGATTTGTTTTAACCTATAGCTATACTTCGGCTATAGGAAACCTGCAATGTATTTAAAGAGCAACTGAGGCACAACATGCAAGGTGGCCTGAATTTAGGATACAAGTAATCCTCAGCCGGTGGCTTAATGACTGTTTGCAATCACAACAGCTTTGAAATGAATGTTTAATGGCCCATAAAACACTTATAGTCATCACAAAAAATCACATTTTGGGTGCTGGGCAATCTGTTTGCATTTACAGTATATTCAGTTACCAAGAGTTGTTAATGCCTGGAATGCACTACCAGACTCTGTGGTCTCTTCCCAAAATCCCCAAAGCTTTAACCAAAAACTATCTACTATTGACCTCACCCCATTCCTAAGAGGTCTGTAAGGGGTGTGCATAAGAGCACAAAACGTGCCTACCGTTCCTGTCCTATTGATTCCTTTCATTATATCCAACCAATATAGTTATTACATACTTATGCTCATTTATATGCTTATATATTATATAGTTATTTTCATGCTTATGCTTATATATACTGTTATGACAAAATAAATAAATAAATAAAGTGCCCTGAAATCATGTGATCACCAGAAAGCCAATGGGAAGCTGGCAGGGAAGATTGCAAGCAGAAGGGACTCAGATTTGAATTCCATTCATCCAGTGTGCTCCTCTCTCCATGAAGGGAGGAAAAATCTTTCCACGTGTTGGAGGAATGGACTTCAAATCCAGAAAAATTGTAGCAAATGTCATCATTCTCATGATCATTCTCCCTGTACCCTCTCTCCTCTTACCACACCCCGGAAAGTTCATGCCTTCTCCTTAGCATTCTGCTTATTGACCCACACATTCATTTAATGACTGCAACTGGGAGACCCTTTGAGCGAAGCAGTCATGTAGCATCTCACTTAACAAGCACTTTACTCAGAGATAGAGATTCTGCGTCCAGTTGCGGTTGTAAGCAGAGGATTTATAATAGCTGTTTAAGATGGGTGTGCTACAGTGACACTTCACAATACTTCACAGTATTGAAGGAGCAATTGTGGAATAAAAGTAGTTCAGAAACCAATTGCAAGGAAAACTAAAGAGTTATGCCATTGGGGAAGGAAGTCGCTTTGTTTCCTTTTTTTTCTGAGGAAGATTTTCCTGTCAAGTAAAATGTTACAAGGCAAGCTGGGCCTCTGTGGCTCAGACTGGTAAGACAGTTTGTTATTAACACAGCTGCCTGCAATTATTGCAGGTTCTAGTCCCACCAGGCCCAAGGTTGACTCAGCCTTCCATCCTTTATAAGGTAGGTAAAATGAGGACCCAGATTGTTGGGGGCAATAAGTTGACTTTGTATATAAATATACAAAGAGGATGAAGACTATTGCTAACATAGTGTAAGCTGCCCTGAATCTTCGGAGAAGGGCGGGATATAAATGCAAATTTTAAAATTTTTTTAAAAAAAGCTGAGGCAATAGGAGGATTAAAGGAAAAATGTGTGTGGTGCAAATGAGAAGTGAAATGTCTTCAAAGAATAACAACCATGGGACAACCATGACCTGGTTGACTGAGAATCTCCATAGACTTTTAGACTTATATGCCACCCTTAATGTTTTACAACACCCTCTGGGCAGTTTCCAGAGTCAGGATATTGCTCTCAACCATTTGGGTTCTCATTTTACTGACCTCGGAAGGATGGAAGGCTGAGTCAACCTTGAGCTGGTCAGGATCGAACTCCTGGCTGTGGGCAGAATTAGCCTGTAATACTATATTCTAACTACTGCACCACCAGGCTTCCTATCAAGCAGCATATCCCTTTGCCAATGATGCAAAGTGGCAGCGGCAGCAGGCTCTTTTGTTCTTTGATTTATCCTTCCCCTGATGCACTCTGACCTTTCCTGGGAGCCCAAGATAACATTTTAAAAATTATTGTGAAACCTCTGAGTATGGCGATTTTGAGATGTGGGGAAACAAAAGAAAGGAATCCTTGATGCTCTTTGAGCTTAGTTGTTTCCAAACAACTAAGCTCAGAGAACACCAAGGACTTCTCATTTCAACCCTGAGCTACAAATATTCTCCTCTATTCAGAGGTGGGCTGCTTGGGGGTTCACAGAGGTTTGGGAGAACCTCTAGCTAAGATTCTGTGTAGTTCAGAGAACCCCCAAATCCCACTCCTGGCTGGCCCCATCCACCCCTCCCCTCCCAGGAGCCCTCATGCGGCCCATTTTGGATGCAGGTAAGTGCAGGGTACAAACAGAGACTCAGGTAGGGCAAAAAACAGGCCTACTGGAAGTTCAGGAAGGTGAGAAACAAGCTCGTTTTTGACCTCCAGAGGGCCTCCAGAGCCTGGGGAGGCTGTTTTCACCCTCCCGGAGGCTCAGGAAAAGCCTCTGGAGCCTGGGGAGGGCAAAAAGTCCCCCACCCCTGGCCATGGTGCAGGTGGCCAATTACTGGGCCATGCCCACCATGGCCACGCCCACCCAGCAACTGGGCAGAGAACCCCTTGCTAAAATTTTTGAAGCCCACCCCTGCCTCTATCAGAAGGCAAAAGAGAATTCTATGACTTTGCCAGAAAAACATCAGAAATCTGAGGATCTTGGTGTATGGTATAGAGATAGTTCTTATTCTGTCCCAAATCTGAATGAGGAAATGAGAGGATTTTATGGTCCTTTGGTGTTTTTGAAGCCAAATCTGACTGGTTATGTGATGCCATAGAACAGCACTGTTTTGACTCTTTGACTCCTGGCTGACATGGGTGGCCAACTTAAAATGTTGCGGAGCATGAATTCAAACATGCTGGACTCGCTTAAATTTTAAATTATCAAATTGATTTTATGCGTTTTAAATTTTTTGTAATTTTTAGAGGGTAATATTTTATCTATAAGTAGCCATATCAAATAGGTTTTTTAAGGGTTGTTTTTAGTTTTGTATTGTTGTTTTCTTTCTGTATTTTATTCTTGGCTGTACACCGCCCTGAGTCCTTCGGGAGAAGGGCGGTCTATAAATAAAAATATTCTATTCTATTCTATTCTATAAAGAAGGATGTTCAGTAATTTTTCTGAGTTATAAAGATTTTCAGGGCAGGTATATGTGTGGGTGGGTGTCACAATGTGTGTCATTATGGATGATACAGATACAAGCAGACCAAGTTGAAATACGGTATGTTTCATGCTTGCATGATTGTATTTATTACTTAACAGTTACCCAAGGGAATCTTAAGTTTCATTAGCAAAGTTCTAAACCTACCTGTTGAAAAATTCCTATGCTGAATTTACAGTCTAGGCTTTGCCCTAAAAAATCGATGGACTTATTTATAGTGTTTCCCTGAGTACTTCAGAGCTGGGTACGCTGCATCAACTACTCTATTACACTGTCTTGGCAAATATTCCTTTGATTGATTGATTATATGCCATCAAGTCTTTTTCAACTCATACCAAATGACAGCTTTTCTCCACGATGAACTATCCCTAATCTGGCCATTAACGCTGTAACTAAGTCCATCCCCTTGCTGTTGGTCAGCTTCTTCTTTTTGGAGCCCTTTCCAGAAAGCTTGGTCTTCACAAAAGGTGTCCAAAGTAGGATAATTTGAGCTTGCTTGTTTGTGATTCTAGATTTTCTACCCATGTGAGTTTCTTGGTAAAAGTGCAAGAGTGGTTTACCATTGCCTACATCTCCTATATAGTATGAATTGATGCTTTTGTTGTTGTCACTAAAGTGAAAATCTCTCTGATATATTCCCAGATTGCTGCTGTCCAATTGAGATGCCTGTTTGCTTTAGCTGGTCAACTGGGATAACCATAATACCCTACTAGAGTAATATTCATTGCTGCTTCTTTAGCAGATTTAGCATTACTGCATTCTGTTGCTGATATCACTTGAGCGATTCTGACTTACTTTCACTTTCACTATCAATTTTATAGTCTTTTATTCCTCCGGCTTTCTGCTATAATTACTCTCTCTTTCTGGTATTTATTATTTATTTAGAGTATGACATACAATGTCAAGGAAATCTACACATGCTAGACACCATGCAGTTCTGAAGGCCTAGATTACTAGTTCATTCTGTTTGATGTTTGCATGCCTATTGCTTGCGTGTTAATTGCATTTCACCAATTAACTAGTGGCACTCGGGTTGCTGGCTCTTCCAGGCTCCTCCACCAGTCTAGCCTCACTTCACAAGATCCCTTGCATCTGGCCTGGTCCAGTGCTGGCTTCCGTTCTCCACATGCATGAATGCAGCTAAGTTTTCCCCACCAAAGTGGTACCCGTTTATCTACTTGCTATGCCAGAGGCGGTACTCAGCAGGTTCTGACCAGTTCTGGAGAACCGGTAGTGGAAATTTTGAGTAGTTCAGAGAACTGGTAAATACTGCCTCTGATTGGTCCCGCCCAGTTGTGGGATTCAAATAATTTAACAACCGGTTCTCTGCCCTAATGATTTCTTCCAACAACCTGTTCACCAAACTGCTCAGAAAGTTAACAACCAGTTCTCCCGAAGTGGTGCGAACTGGATGAATCCCACCACTGGTCCCGCCCCCATCTATTTTCTGCCTCCCGAGTCCCAGATGATCAGGAGGAAATGGGGATTTTGCAGTAACCTTCCCCTGGAGTGGGAGGGAATGGAGATTTTACAGTATCCTTCCCCTGCCATGCCCACCAAGTCACACCCACCAAGACATGCCATGTCCACCAAGCCACACCCACAGAACCAGTAGTAAAAAAATTTGAATCCCACCACTGTGCCATACTGCATGTTTTCGAACTGCTGGGTGGCCAGAAGCTATGGATCAAGGGACAGGAGTTCACTCTATCTCATGGAGCTTGGCTCAAACTGCCAAAGTACAGACCAAAGTGCTGGCAAAGAGGCCAGCAGTTCCAGCATTATTAAGCCACTGTATCACCACCTCCTGTCTTTCTGAGATTCCTTGTCAGAATGAGCCAGCCAGCTGTCTTCTTCTTGGTCCCCTAACATCTACACTACAGATTACTCCTTGATTTATGACCACAACTGGGACCAGAATTTCTGTTGCTAAGCAAGGCAATTATGAAGTGAGTCAGACCCAATTTTTGCCATGGTTTTTAAGTGGATCACTGCAGTTGTTAAGTGAATCATGAAGTCATTAAGCAGACACACTCTCTTTCATTGATTTTGCTCATCAGAAGCCAGCTGGGAAGGTGACTGTCGTTTCATCCCCAGGGTCACGTGATCAAAATTCAGGCACTTGGCAACATATTTATATGTTCCAGTTGCCTAGCGCCTGAATTTTGATCATGTGACCATGGGGATGCTACAACAGTTATAAGTGCAAGGACTAGTCATCAGTCACTTTTTGTATTTTATTTTCTTTATTGTAACTTCAAACAATGTTAAGCAAATGGCCGTAAGTCAGGGACAACCTGTATTGCCCTTAGCTGTCCCATGTTATTTCTTCTCAAATTCATGAAGATGTCTTTCTTCTTTCCAATGAAACATTGGTATCCAAACTCACAAAACACATGCCAGTTACCAGGGTACAAGTAGTCCTTGACTTACGACAGATCGTTTAGTGACGGTTCAAAGTTACAACAGCACTGGAAAAAGTGACTGAGGACCATTTTTCACCGTTAAAAGCATCCCCACGGTCACATGATCAAAATTGGGACGCTTGGCAAATGACTCATGTTTATGATGGTTGCAGTGTCCGGGGGTCATGCAAGATCCGCTTTTGTGACCTTCTGACAATCAAAGTCAATGGGAAAGCCAGATTCACTTAACAACCGTGTTACTGACTTAACCATTGCAATGTTTCCCTTAACAACTGCGGCAATAAAGGTGTCAGGGTTCCAAGTAACGTACTCATAGGAAACAAAACTTTGAGGCAGGCAATTTCCTCAAAGAATAGGTTTGTTGGATATGTCATATTGGCACAAGCTGGTGAAAACCGACTCTGAATATTCCCGTGGTTTTCATCTGATTAAAAGTGAAAGTTTGTCATCTTCTCAAAACAGTCACATGGTCCAATCAGGGTACTGTCCAGTTGCTAGGTGACTCCAGTCCCCTCCTTCCAAGCACCAGCAGGAATGGCCTTGGTTCTCAGGGGAAAGTATTTTGTTTTGGTTACAACACCCAAACTATCTCTATTTCCCCTTCCCTATCCCTCTTCTCTGGTGTTGTCAACACTGAAGTCTCAAAATGGCCTCAGTCAGGCCAGCTTCAGGGTTGACAAAAGGTCATAAAATGAGGCAAAATTCACTTAACAAGTGTCTCACTTAGTAACATAAATTTTGGCTCAATTGTGTTTGTAACTTGAGGATTACTTACTTTCTACCACCTCTTGATTTCATCAAGTCTCTATCGATCAGGAGGTTGGCTGGCAAGAAGACAGAGAAAGTACAATGATCTTCTTCATTTCTAGAATTAGTATGAAATTACCTCATAGGGAATTTTACAGAAATTCTACCTTACCTGAAAAGGCTGTTGCAGGTGGAGAGGCAGAAACATAAGCAAATTTTGTGCCTGTACATTTTGCTGAGGTTCTGAGTAAATTGTCTGACACCCCAGCCAATAAATAAAGCCAGTTGCTAATTTATTATGGTTCACCCCCATGTCTTGATATCATCACACTGTGTATTTCATCATATTGACAGGTGCTTTCATCCATCTTTGAAATCTGATTTCATCATGTATATTCCCCTGGCAGGCATGAAGGGAAAGAAGGGCAAGGAAGAATATATTTTTTAAAAAAAAGAAAGGATCCAACAATGCCAATGATATAGTACATGTCTCCCATAAATAATGTACTGCTAATCAATGTGTTTGGATAAAAGAGGCTCTTACAGACTGGCCCATGATCCAATGAATTGGCAAAGACAAATGCTTAGAATCCAACACAGTTTAAAAAAAAGAATGACTTTCAAAAATGAGGTAGTCATCCTCTAGTACAAAATGGCTGCTGACTTGGAATTTTAGGACTTACAATACCTCCAGAGAGCATTAGATTAGATAAAGTTGCCTTACCTCAGGCGTACATATATACAGAGGTGGGGTTCACTTACTTTCCCTACCAGCTTGCAAATGTGAGCCTGTGTATGTGCACGGCCTTTGCTCACGCATGCTCTTTGCTCATGCATTTTGTCCAGGTGGGTGGACAGAGCTTCCCGTAGTTGCCACTACCGGTTTGCCTGAACCAGACAAAACCGGCTAAGTCCCACTGCTGCATATATATATACTTTGGATTGAATTTACCATAGCCCATAATTTTTCTCAGTGATTCATGCCGTGCTGACCGTTGTTCTTTGTATTCATTCTTAAATTAGGGGTTTACAGTGATTTTAGTCTGTTAAGTATCTTTAGTTACTGACAATTAACTATGCTATAAAATTATAACTTGCATGACATTTTTTAAAAAAACAGAATGTACAGTATATATTCAAATGAGTCAAGACCACAGTAGCCTTTGCATAACATGTCAGGGGCCACAGTCCAAAAGAGAGAAGTATCAGCATTTATCTCGGGGGAATAAACAGCATTTTAGGGATGGAATGAACGTCTTAATCTTCTGCTAAATCTATCTTGCTCCTAATGTCTCCCCAAAAGTTTAAAAATCTATTATTTTTGTCCCTGTCACACTGGGGAAGCCTACAAAATGGATGCTGATAAGCCACAACTAGACCCCTATGCACACCAGAGGTGGGTTTCACTTACCTTTACCACCAGTTCGCGCCACGCACATTTGCTGTCTGTGCATGAGCCCAGCCTTCTGTGCATGCGCTTTGCTCGCTTGTCCACCTTCAGTGCATGCGCCCGACCTCAAAAATGTGCCTAAATAGCATGACTTGGAGCAGGGCGGGTGGGCAGGCCCACCTGCACTCTGCGCTACCAGTTCGGGCGAACCAGTCCGAATTGGCTGAATACTACCTTTGATGCACACTCTTTGCAATTTTGAGTCCAAATTTTCCAATGGAAAACCTTCACTGGAATTTTATCTTTTGCCAGTGTCCATGGATTTATTCCTTGCCATCAATAAATATTGTTTTTTTTACACGCCCTGTTAGTAGTCATTCTCGAGTCATCTTGTTAACACTATATGAATAAAAAGAGAATATTAGAGATCAGAGGTGGGTTTCAGCAGGTTCTGACCAGTTCTGGAGAACCGGTAGTGGAAATTTTGAGTCGTTTGGAGAACTGGTAGTAAAAATTCTGACTCTCCCCATCCCCATCTATTCTCTGCCTCCTGACTCCCAGCTGATCAGGAGGAAATGGGGATTTTGCAGTATCCTTCCCCTGCCACACCCACCAAGCCATGCCCACCAAGCCATGCCATACCCACTAAGCTACACCCACAGAACCGGTAGTAAAAAAAAATTGAATTCCACCACTGCCTTATAGGAATATATATTTAGGGTTACCCTATAAAGTATGGATACATCTCAGGTTCCTTTTTGAATGATAGGTAGGTAAAATGAGGACCCAGATTGTTGGGGGCAATAAGTTGACTTTGTATATAATATACAAATGGATGAAGACTATTGCTTGACATAGTATAAGCCGCCCTGAGTCTTCGGAGAAGGGTGGGATATAAAAGCAAAAAAAAAATGATAAATGATTAAAAAAAGATATCACTTTATCTATCTAGAGTGATTTCTTTCCTTTTAATTTGGCCTGCAAAATTTCTACTATTTAGTTTGCTTAGTGCCAAACTGGTCCTCCAGTATCCAAGTGGCTCTGGCTACCCATCTGTAGATGCTATATGTGGCTGCATCCAGCTCGGAGAATTACCATGTTGCCCAAATTGATGGAGCCTGACCTTTACCCAACAATTCACTGTCATAATTTTTCATAATCATTAACAATCGGAATCTTTCATCAGCCATTTATTCTGTTAACGGTTTGGCAGTTCTTTTGGGGAAAAGTCAATACTTTTTGTGCCAAGCTGGGGCTTAGAAAGCTACATTCCAGTCTCAGTTAACACAAATGACATTGAAACCCAATAGCAGGTTTATTCTGAGGATTGATTATCTTTCTCTCAGCAGAGACTGCTGAGTCAAGCAGCAAAAATACAATTGCTATGCTCACCCGAACAAACTATAGAGGAATTTACGTAGCAGCAGCCTCCCATGTATTCTTCTAAGGGCCATGTTGTTAATTTTTCTGTCGAGGGCCATAAATCAAGACATAGGTTCATTTCTGGGAATGGAGATCCTGAGGTCTGACCTGCTGGGTAGTTAAAGGTGTTTCGCTTATAAACTTGGCCAGTCTAACAAATTAGTTTGTCAATTATGGATTAAAAGCTCAATACAGAAAACTCTGCAGATTTCTGCCCACACATTCTTCTTTGCTAAGATTATAAAGAAATATGGTTTGTGTATCTCTGTCTCCCATTTCTTCCCCAAACATGCATTGACTCCTGCATTCACCATATATGGAGAATGAACGTAGAATTCCTTTGTATAAATGGGTTAAAAGCCTTTACAAAGTATGCAGACTTTCATTGGATATGCTGGCCAAATTCAATAGCAATTTCTTTACTAAATATCAAACTAATGAATTTTAACTTCCCAATCTGATCTTCTCAAACCTTCTGCTGTGTATACTCATCTATCTTCAACTTTTTACTAAAATATGTAAAATAAAATGGACTGATCAGTAGTAAACCATTTTATCAATGGTCTATCTGAATTAATAAAGCTCCATCTCTAACAGTGATGGGCGTGGCATGGCATGGCATGGCTGGGTGGACATGGCTTGGTGGGCATGGCAGGGGAAGGATACTGCAAAATCTCCATTCCCACCCCACTCCAGGGGACGGGTACTGCAAAATCCCCATTCCCTTCCTACTCCCGGGGAAGTATACTATAAAATCCACATTCCCTCCTCACTCCAGGGGAAGGATATTGCAAAGTGCACATTCCCTCCCTATTCCTGGGGGAAGGATATTGCAAAATCCCCATTCCCACCCCACTCTGGGGCCAGCCAGAAGTGGTATTTCCCGGCTCTCCAAAGTACTTAAAATTTCCGCTACTGGTTCTCCAGAACCTGTCAGAACCTGCTGAATAGTACCCTTGCTATAAGGTTACACAATGAAGTTATTAACCTGTCATTATAATTAAAAATGAGAAAACATAATCTATGTTTCTAAAGAGTCCTTTAAGTGAGATATTCAACAAAGAATATTTAATCACATAAGAAGGATGCATCCATAATAGAGCGAATGTACCAT
The DNA here is from genome assembly GCF_028640845.1 of Ahaetulla prasina. Taxonomy (NCBI): domain Eukaryota; kingdom Metazoa; phylum Chordata; class Lepidosauria; order Squamata; family Colubridae; genus Ahaetulla; species Ahaetulla prasina. Next base: position 42,920,948 of record NC_080540.1, read on the forward strand.
CTTGTCTGGTTTTTTTTTAAAGGGTTCCATGAACTGGGTGTTAGTTTGAGGGTTCTGCGCACTATCTTAGATGTACCTAACACTGCCATGTTTTGGACAAAGAGCTCTGACTTTATTCTTGGGATCTTTTGGAGCCACTCTCCCAGTTTTGAATCACATCCCCAATTGCTGCTACCACTACTGGGACTACTTTGGCCTTTACTTTCCACATCCTCTCTAATTCCTTCTTTAGACCCTGACACTTCTGCAGCTTCTCATATTTCTTCCTGATATTGCTGTCATTTGGCACCACTACCTATATTACTACTGGTGTCTTCTGGTCCTTGTCCACTACCATGAAGTCTGGTTGATTGGCCAGTATTTGCCTGTCTGTCTGGATCTGGAATCCGTGACCTTCTCTGGAATCTCCCATCTGGACTTTGGAGAGTATAGACTGTACACTATGGAGAGGTTCCTATACACAATGCCAGCTATTTGGATGAGCCATTCACTCTTAACATCCTGCCTTTATATATCGGTCTGTCTCTGAAGTCTCTGTATGTGTAGACTGCACCTCAGTTCTAATGTGACCTTTCCACCTATTTATCTACTCACATTTGCATGTGTTCCAGCTGCTAGGGGCAAGTAATGGAAGCTTATCCCATCATGCAGTACTTGGGTCTCGAACTACCAATCTTCCAGTCAACAAGTCTAGCGTCTTAACTGCTGTGTCCATCTGATTAGATCAAACAGAGTCAATGCCTTCTAGATCCTTTCTATATGAGAGTCCCATTTGATGGGGTCTTGGAAGTGGGCATTTTCAATTGCCACATCCACGCTCTGGAATTCCTTCTACCTTGAAGATCCAATCAGATCCTTCCCTTCCTTACATGGTTTCAGGAGATTGAGGGGCCTAGGTTATTCCATCAAGCAAAAGAGGAGGCCATACTGTGATCAAAGGTTTCAGTTTGGTCGTCATGTGTTTTTGTCCATCATCTTTGTGTAATGTTATACTGCATTTAGTTTATTTTATGGGATCATTCTTTTCTCTCTCTCAAGGATGTTACTGATAGCGACCCTAGGCCCTTGGGAACAGGTGGCATACAAATATAATTAATTAGTAAGCTAATGCCTGCTTATAGGAATGGGCAATTATTTTGAAGTCACTACACTGTCTCCTAAAAGACTGCAATTCATTTATTCAGTTTATACTTCCAGCAAAGCTTGAAATAAACAGCAATTGGTAAATTAATTAAAATTTCATTAAACTGTAAGCGAATGTATAGCTATCTAAATTTTATTAGATTTTAATTTAATTAAAATTACATTAAATTAGTACCATCCTATTTACAAGTGGCATTTTGGATGAGATAGAGTGCATGTAGCAGGATTTTTATTAGGGGAATATTTTATGCATCTGCAGGAAATGGATATTTATGGGAAGAAAGACACTGAATCAGGAAAACTGGTTATTCCTACCAGCCATGGCTCGCCGGAGTTTCAGCAGATTCTTTCTACTTGAATCTGGCTATAATAATCCAATATTAATAACATGTCCATAAATTATTAATGCAATTCAAAAATTAATGCTTTCTCATCAAGCACTTTTGCAGCTAATGGCCATTGAAGATGTCTGACTGCAATTCAGCACCTCTTACCTTATTTCTCACCTACAAAACAGAGATAGATAGAAAAAAAGTGTTTCTATTTGTGGATTTCTTCAATGCACCATGGGGACCATTGCATTGTCAAAGAGGCAACAAGAAGTCAAAATAGGGAGGGCCCTATCAGACCCTGCACCAGTTAACAGCAGTGTCCCCCAAGGCAGCATTTTAGGACCCACACTCTTTCTGCTTTACATAAATGACGTTTGCGACCATGTTATAAGCAACTGCATCCTCTTCACTGATGACATAAAACTATTTAACACCACCAACAATGCTGCTGCCCTACAAAGCGACCTTGACTATGTGTCAGAATGGTCGCACAATTGACAACTCCAAATCTCAACTAACAAATGCTCCGTCTTACATATTGGCAACTAAATTCAGATATTTAACTGGCAAGTTGAATAAAGTGATTGTTCCATTCAAGGGACAAACCAAGAGTGCCACACCCCCATCAAGAGGGACTCCTTAGGGTGCCGTCCGCCAAGCAATGTTGGCTGGCGGCCCCCAGGGGGAGGGCCTTCTCTGTGGGGGTTCCCACCCTTTGGAACAAACTTACCCCTGGACTTCGGCAACTGCGGGACCTTCGGACTTTCCGCCGAGAGCTGAAGACCTATTTGTTTGTTCGCGCAGGACTGGCATAGGATTTTAATAGGATTTTAATTAGTTTTAATGTTTTAACATTTAAAAATTTGGGGTTTTATTCTAAATGTTTTAATTCGGCCATTTGTATAATAAGTTTTTTAAATTATGGTTTTATGTGTATATTGTTGTTGTTTCTTATTATGGCTGTAAACCGCCCTAAGTCCTTCGGGAGAAGGGCGGTATAAAAATTTAATAATAATAATAATAATAATAATAATAATAATAATAATAATAATAATAATAATAATAATAATAATAATAATAATAATAATAATAATAATAATAATAATAATAATAATAATAATAATAATAATAATAATCAATTACTAAAAAGAAGAGCAAATGTGTGGTCTTTCATGTTTTGTGTCTTTATGTCTATCATCTTCTAAAACTATCTTCAGCGTTGTTAATAACTTTTACCAGGTTATTTTTGCTTCTGGTTTTTACTTCCCCAAAGAATGGTTATGTTTTCCATTATCTTGAATATATATTGTTGTTAGATTTATATCCCACCTTTCTTTGAGGAATTCAATTAAGCATACATACTTTACTCTCCTCGCATTTCCCCCCATAAAAATGTGATGTAGATGGGATTAAGATCATAGAATCATAGGGCTGGAAGTTACCTTGAAGGTCTTTTAGTCCAACCTGCTGCCCAAGGCAAGAGTCCTTATATCATCCCAGACAAATGGTTCTCCAATCTTTTCTTGAAAACCTCCAGGGACGAAAGACACACAACTCATTGGCAAAAAAAATCAGAACATCAAATACAAGCTGGGCGGATACAACCTCGTAGATGACCCTCACTCTGTCAAGGGCCTAGGAGTACTCATCTCAAATGAGTGAGCTCTAAGCCCTAGAGCTCACTGTAACAGCATTGCCAAAAAGGCATTAAGAGTTGTTAACCTAATTTTGCAAAGCTTCTTCTCTGGTAACATTGTAGTGCAAACTAGGGCATACAAAACCTTTGCCAGTCCAATTCTTGAATACAGCTCACCTGCCTGGAATCCACACTGTATATCGGACATTAATACAATTGAGCGGATCCAGAGGTATTTCACAAGAAGAGTCCTCCACTCCTCTGCTTACAATAGAATCCCTTATGCCACTAGGCTCAAAATTTTGGGCTTGGACAACCTGGAACTACACCGCCTATGATCTGACCTAAGCATAGCACACAAAATTGTCTGCTACAACATCCTACCTGTCAATGACTACTTCAGCTTCAACCTCAATAATACACGGGCAAACAATAGATACAAACTCAAGGGAAACGGCTCCAAACTCGATTGCAGAAAATACTTCAGCAACAGAGTGGTCAACGCCTGGAATGCTCTACCTGACTCCATTGTTACATCCTCAAACCCTCACAGCTTCAGCCTTAAACGGTCTACTGTGGACCTCACCCCATTCCTAAGAGGTCTGTAGGGGGACGTGCATAAGCGCACCATCGTGCCTACCATCCCTGTCCTACTGTTCCCATTTATTTGTACTCATTTCCTATGTTCATGTCCATGTTTATACTTATACCTATTATCTTGTACATGTTTGACTAAATGAATGAATGAATGAATGAATGAATGAATGAATGAATGAATGAATGAATGATAGAGACTGCTTGCCTAGATGGGCCATTGGTTTTTCCTTATTTCTTATAGTCCACCTTGTGAGGAGTCTTGGGAACTTCCTTTGACACAGCTGTGGCCTTCCTCGAGTGCCATGATAGGCATTTGCTTAACGGTGTCTTAGAAGTTATTTCAGGTGCGTTGTCTCTTTATCATAACAAAAGAAAAATGCTTTCTCTGTTCTAGTCAAGGAACTTGTAAATGAACCGGGGAGCTGGCTTCGAATCCATCAGAATAATAGTCTGTATTCCATCAGTGGGAATACAATGGACCTTTCTGCATAACTGATTTTATGCTGGATATCAGTCCTTGCCTGGAGGAATCCAGGTTGCAGGTGTGGAGAAAATAGGTATGCTTTTATGTCATAGGACTATTCTTGTTCCTTCCATGGAGCAATCATTTCCATAACATTTATTATTTATAAATTTGCCTATGAAGCTTTATGCCTCCCACCCACTCAAGACTCACTCAATTTCTCATACACCAAAAAGAGTTTTTGAGCTAAGTGCTATTTTTATTCAAAGTCACATAGTATATAGCCTTGTTACTATACTGTTAAACATTTATAAATAACAATAGAAAATGTATGCAAAACTACTTACCCAATAAGTAAGTAATAATGGGGAAAAATTTGTTCCATTTGTATTTTAATTCCGACTTGCAAACTGATATTTGGAAACACAGTGTAAAGCAATTATTCATCATTTTTCCGTTTTTCTGAATATTGTGATGTTTTTCTGCCAAAAAAGTCGATTATCACGAAAAAGTACAGACAGAAATGTAACTTAATGAAAATAGTATAAGAAATGTGTTTGGGGATTGCCTGCAAAAATGTATGCCTAGGCAAAATAGCATAAAAATGTATATATTAAAATAAAAGTACAAAATGCATGACAATTTTTGAATTGAATCTTGAAAGAAACTGCAGACTGAAACTGCAGAAATTGGAAAAAAATGTAATTAAGATTTGAAAAATGTAAAAAACATTTTTGAAAAAAACAGTAGGCAAAATTGATAGATTTTCCATTCTGGTTCTCTCCTCATTTGTTTTTATAGGATGTTCTTGCAACTTAATCAATTCAAATGGAGAGTGGGGGATGATATCTTATTTCAAAATGCAACAATTGATTGTATAAGTATTCCACCTGCTATGAGTTTGGGGGAAACTTACATCTCTAGAAAGCTATATATAAACTACCCACGGAAAAATGTGCTGTGATTTATCCACTAGCATTCTTGAAACACTATCATGACCTAAAGGTTGCTACCCATGCGCTATTTAAAAATGGGTATAAAGTGGGTATAAAAATGGGTATACAGGGGACACGGTGGCTCAGTGATTAAGACGCTGAGTTTGTCAATCAGAAAAGCCAGCAGTTCAGTGGTTCGAATCCCTAGTGCCGTGTAACGGGGTGAGCTCCCGTTACTAGTCCCAGCTTCTGCCAACCTAGCAGTTTGAAAGCATGTAAAAAATGCAAGTAGAAAAATAGAGACCACCTTGGTGGGAAGGTAACAGCATTCTGTGCACCTTCAGCATTTAGTCATGCCGGCCACATGGCCACAGAATTGTCATCAGACAGCGCTGGCTCTTCGGCTTAGAAACAGAGATGAGCATCTCCCTCTAGAGTTGGGGACGACTAGCATGTATGTGCGAGGGGAACCTTTACTTTGTACGGTCAGAAGAGTAATTTGGGATTCCAACTCGAGACAGGGCTACAAAAGGATAAAGAAAAATGAGATTCAGACATCTATGAGGAAAGAAGACATATTTATTCCTGCAAGCAAAGCAGTTTGCCTTTAGGAGCAGCTGCAGAGGAATGGAGTACAGCAGCAGACTTTTATAAGGGGACCTTGTCCAAGGTGTGGAAGTGTTTACATATTGATTCTAGGGTGACACTTGAGGGGTGTGTGTGTGTGTGTGTGTTGTGTGTGTGTGTGTGTGTGTATCTCTATGTGTGTGTATGTATGTATTCTTATGACAATGCAGTTCCGCTGGGAGACCATTTTAATTAAATCTATTTGTGTTTGCAGACCTTAACCTTTGATATGTGGATTAGGTCTGGGTAATGTATTTGGGAGTTTGACGAAGTACGGGTAAAGAATTCCCCCTTCCCCCGTTTGTTAATTTTACTTGATTAATTTAATTTCTGCTTGACTGTCAATTATTTAGTGGAGATGCTGATTTTTTTAATGTTTTAAAAGAAGAGGGAAACAGGAAATAAAACGTATTTGGATATAAAACTTCTCACTATTCTCAGATTTATGAATCAGCACACTGTGAGTTGAACAAAAAAAGCCCATTTAAAAATATATACAGATGAAGCTCACTTTTCAGTCTGTAATCTAGAACTAAAGAGAAATCTCTTAAAGATTTATAAAAGTCTGCTGCTGTACTCCATTCCTCTGCAGCTGCTCCTAAAGGCAAACTGCTTTGCTTGCAGGAATAAATATGTCTTCTTTCCTCATAGATGTCTTAAAGGTGACAGCAATCAGCCAATGGAACAACTTGCTCCATCACTGGAAGCTTTCAAAAAGAAATAAGACAATCATTTATCTGAATACTGTGCCCTGCCCAAGCAGGGAGTTGAATGAGAAGACTTCCAAGGTCCCTTCCAACTACATTATTCTATGTTTTGTGAAGCAGTTCTGCAAATGTTGATATCCATATGAAATTTACTATGATTATCAGGTTTAGGCAGAATGCAAGCAGCTAGAAATAGGTAACTGAAATTGATTTGTAGCATAACTTATGCCACTTAAATAGATTAAGAACTCCAAAACTCTTACATGTCTATGGATATTCTTAGTCATCCGCACAGGTGCTTTTTCAAAAGGCACCTGGACTTTCTGGTGCAGTTAACCTCTTGAAAAAGCACTTTTGGGACAAAGCTCTTACAGATTAATAGTAAAATCTTAACTTCTTCTTCACTTCCAAAGTGGGACAATTTAGGTTACTGAAACAATGAAGTAACATGAGCTTCACAAGGGCAGTGAAGACAGTTAAATCGGGGCTTGTCAAAATGCCCAGTGTTTTATCACCCATGAAGAAATGTAACTCTCCATGACATTAAAGAGGCAAGGTTTGATAAAGGGTCATGGTTGGCTGATTCCAAAATCATCTTAGATTGTAGAACCTCCAGCTTACCCTGCCACTTTAGGACAGGGCCTAATGATTCTTTCACTAGGCCCAGAACCAGACATGTTTAGACAACTGCTGGCTGGCTAAATTAATATGCCATGAACTGAGTAGCCTGCTGAAGTAGATTTCAGTGGCTAACAGTAAAGCAGAAAGAAAGAACAATTGGCTCTTATGCTCAGCTGGAACAGGTGGCTGATCTGAGTATTCAGCGGGAGAAGTGGTGTGTGAAGATGTCAGAATTCATTCTGGACCACTTCACAACCTAAAGGCTTTTCCATGATTGTGTTTGTGGTAACTTTAGAGTCTGAAGACCAAATCAAGACCCATCATTCTCTCAATATCTAAGATGATGAGGTTTGGAGGTGGATGGAATTTGTTCAAAGACATGATGGGTGTTATGGAGCTTTGCAAGGTTAAAAGCCTAAATTGACTGAAGTGGAAATATTTACTGAGCAAAGCATCCTACTTTTTTTTTCTTTTGAAACAATCGTATAAAGCCACAATGTTTTGGATCATATTTAAAGCCAGGTTGCTTTATATTTACTTTTGGGAGGATTACTTATTCTTAACTCATTTGATCAGGAGTTTTGTAGTAATCAAGCTAGCCTTTAAAGTATATTACCAATTAGATTGGGGTTCCTGAGTGCCATTAAATCAAATTCAACTACTGATGAGTCTACAGAAAAATTTTGCCATCTTAACCCATCCTCAGCAATAACTCTTAGCTATTCAGTAATGGCTATTGTAGTATTTTTTTTTTATTCTGTTCATCCTTGTCATCCATGCTCTTTTATTTCCTTCAGCCTTGCCAAGCATAATCATTTTTTCTAGTCTATCTTCCACTCACATAACATGCCCAAAGCATGTGAGTTTCTGCTTCCTGCACTGCCTCAAGGGAAAGTCAACCTTTATTTGGTTCAGAGTTCACTGATGATACTTGCAGCCAATGGTAGTACAAATAACCATTTTCTTAAATCTATCAGCTTTTCCTCATTTTTTCATAGCACCTAGTTTTAACAGGCACGTATTACTATAGAAAAGTATACCTTTATCTATTCAGAACATTGTTGTCATAACAATATTCTTACTTTTGACAATCTTGTCTAAGATTGTCATTCCTTCTTCCTTAAGATCATTTTTTTTTCTTACTTTCCATCACACAACAATAAATAATTGTTGTTCTTTCCATCACTGTTTTCCGTTTATCTATTCCTGAGCTCGAGAAAATAAAAGAACTTTCCCTTCTCTGCTCTTAACTGTGCATTCACTTAATCTGATGCTGAGAAGCAATGTCGATGTGTTTTGATAAGACGATCAGCCCTATGGAGACATTATAACTGTTGAAGTTAATAGCTGACTAGCTTGCCTCAATGAAGCAATTAATGCTGTTCCATAACACTCAATCCATGTTGCTGCAGGAGAAAGCTAAGAGAAGTTTTTGGTTGCAATACTGGCTCAAATGCTTTCAGGCTGAACTGCTTCAGGATTGCCTTCAGCCAGCGTAAGTCTGGCTAGTCTGGAAGACATTTAATAAGCAAACTAAATGATCTGAAGAGCTGAGAGGTACCTCTTCTGCAAGTATTCTGCAGAAAAAATGTTGGAAAGGCTAAAGTGCAAAAAAACAACAACACTTAGGATTGCAAAAATAGCTGAAATAAAACAGTTATTTCAATGGAAAAGGGAAGGAAAAAAAGAAGAGTTTGATCCAGAGGTGGGTTTCAGCAGGTTCTGACCAGTTCCAGAGAACTGGTTGTGGAAATTTTCAGTAGTTCGGAGAACTGGTAAATACCACCTCTGGCTGGTCCCATCTATTCTCCGTCTCCCAAGTCCCAGCAGTCCGGGAGGAAATGGGGATTTTGCAGTAACCTTCCCCTGGAGTGGGGTGGGAATGGAGAGTTTACAGTATCCTTTCCCTGCTACGCCAACCAAGCCACACTCACCAAGCCACTCCCACAGAACCGGTAGCAAAAAAAATTGAATCCCATCACTGGTTTGATCCACTATGAGGATAAGATGAGAGGATGGTATCAGGTGATGGAGAGAAAACAGAGCTCTTCAACTCCCACTCTCACCAAAAGCAAATCAGATCTTACAACAACAGGAGATGGTGTCTTCCTCTGAGGGAATAAAAATAAATAAATAAAGAGATGGTGGCTTTAAAGAACCAGGTTTCCATGAATCAGTTACCAGATCAACTACATCCAAAAGTCAGAGGAGCTTGTGGCTATCGTCTTAGAATTCCTTTCTGTGATTTCTGATAAATCAGGGAGAGTGGGCATAATGCCAAGGATTAGCGAAGATTAAAAAAAAGGAGAAAAAAAGAAGTAATTAGTTACTGACTACTTTATCCTATTGTAGATGGGATGGCAAAATGCTGGAACAAATGATCAAACATTCTGTGAGTATTTAGGAATGAATGTTTGGACACCCTGGTATGAGTTTTATAATAAATCAAGAATAAATCATGTCAAGCAAATCCGATTTCTCTTTTTTATAGTGAGCAAGTTTAGCTGAGTTCAGGAATGGGATGGATGTAATGCAGGGGCGGGTTCCAAATCCTGTCAATACAGGTTCGCTTGTGTGTGCATGCAGCACTTCTGTGCAGAAGCGTCCGGGCGGGCGGAGTTGCCCGCCGCTGCCGCTACCAGTTTGCCCGATCCCATGCGAACCGGTAGCAGCCCACCACTGATGTAATGTACCTTGACTTCAAAAAAATATTTAACAGTGTCCCTTAAGATTCTGGTAGCACAGATGACAAAATGTAGGGTGTTCTATGCAACCATTAGAATATTACAGGGTTGGTTGAATAATATCTAACAAATATATAGCAGTGTTCTTCATCAAGCTAGAGTAAAGTATCAAATGGCACACTGCAGATCTCCACTCTAAGTTTTTAGATGTTCAGCATATTTGTAAATGACTTAGATGGGCAGAAAATGTACAAATAACACAGTGGACAAACATCTTAGGGGATAGTATTAAGATTCAAGGTTTTTTTGGTTTTTGGTTTTTGGTTTTTTTTGATCATCTGGAAAAACAGGCAGTAATCCTTCGTCCTTCACCAGGGACGAAGTTCTACGTTTGTTTAGAAAAAATCAAATACATTATTAGTATAAAAGGAGAGACAGACCAAACTGGACAGCTATGTATGCAAAAGGGGAATGAGTGTTATCATGGGATACGAAAGGACCATGAGCCAACAGTGAAGCAGCTAAAGAAAAACAACTGTAATCATAGACTGCATTGAGAGATGACAAGGGGCCTGGAGGGAAAAATGTATAAGGAAGAGTTGAAGACAAGGGGTATGTTACCCTGGAGAAGAGGAGATTGCATCATAGCTGGGTTCAAGTGTATAAAAAGCTCTCCTGTAGAACTGTCCTAGAAGACAGAACAAGAAGCAATTTGATTTAATTACAAGGAAATAGATTTTGGTGGAACATCCTAACAGTCAGAGCTGTTCAGGAAGAAAAACTTCCTTGGAAACATTGGGTGGTCTCTCACTGGAGATATTTAAACAAAGGCTGGATGGCCATCTCTCAGAGATACCTTGGCAATGGATACCTGTCCTGAGCATAAGATTGGACTAAATGGCCTTCAGTGTCCCTTCCAATCTTTACATGCTGTGATTCATTTATGTCAGCTATTTGACTCTGATGTATTCATGCAATGATGTCCATGTGTAGTATCCATGTTTTATTCGAAACAGACATTATGAGTAAAGAATTTTCGTGGCAAGACTTTATATACCTGCCTACTGTTTTGTTATTCTAGTTCTTTTATTTTTCCAACTTTACAAATAGTCCTTACTATATCTATCTTTGATATTTTATTTAGCATTTATCCTGGAATTTCTCTGTCTCTATCACTATATCAGTAGAAGTTATGTATATTTTTCACTGGTGTTCTCTAATCATAATAGCCATGATCCTATTCAGGTGTGGGTTCCACTTACCTTCGCTACCGGTTCACAACAGGAGCGCATTTCATGTGCAGAGCATTCGTGATGTCTGGGTGAGTGGGCAGAGTCTCCCGCCACCACTACTACCGGTTTTCAAGATCCGGACCGAACCAGTAGGAACCCACCACTGATCCTACTGTTTATCGTATTGTAGCCGAGAATGTATCTATTGATCTACAGTTTAAGTACCATTGCCAGACGATTCCTTCATAAAGTCACATGCCCGAGGTGAATATAATAAATGAACCTGATTTAAAGCACGCTATTCTGAGTCACTTATGTTCACTTACTTCAAATGCCACAAAGAAGATGGAGTCGAGCTATTCTCCAAAACACCTGAGTGCAGGACAAGAAGCAATGGGTGGAAACTAATCAAGGAGAGAAGCAATTTAGAACTAAGGAGGAATTTCCTGACAGTTAGAACAATTAATCAATGGAACAACTTGCCTCCAGAAGTTGTAAATGCTCCAATACTGGAAGTTTTTAAGAAGAGATTGGATAACCATTTGTCTGAAGTGGTATAGGGTATCCTGCCTAAGCAGGGGGTTGGACTAGAAGACCTCCAAGGTCCCTTCCAACTCTGTTATTCTGTCCTGTTCTATGCTTCGTTTCCATTTTGTCAATGTGTAAGTTCTTAATTCTTGCTCCTTTTGCATTCTGTATTTCAATTATACATGTTTTTATGAAATAAATAACTCTATCAGCACTGTATTCCCTGGTAGTTTTGGTCTGACCATGTCAACAACTCCAGATCTGCTAATGAAGATTTGGTGTTCTTTCCCAGTAACAAAAGTGGATTAGTGGTGGGTCTTTCAGCTTGTTGTTTTCATCTTCTGGCACCCAGGCTTGTTTAAATGTTTCCACCATACCCATATAATTTTCTTGATAAAATTATGTAAGTGGGAAGTCATTATCATCTTCTGTATTTCATCTGGAGTACCTTCCTGCAGCTGGGTTGAGTTCCCTCATCCCTTTGAGACTTTACTGATTTCATTCCCTTTGAGACCTTACTGCTTTCAATTTCCTTTCCCCCTTATGACATTATGAGAAAAAAGTCTGGCCAGAGGTGCTGAAATGTACACAGATCTATAGACACAGATATAATGATTTTAACATTTCATTTAACAACAAATGTACCTGTCATGTTATGCTACCAGTAATTTTTTGTGAAACATGGAAAATCTGTTGAATAATGAAAGAGATTTGAAGAAAACAACATTACAAGCTTGCATATACCATGCATGAATTGCTTCTTGTTTGTATACAAAACTTAACATGAGCCAAAGAAATGCCTGCCTGCCTGCCTAGGGAGTGAGTATGCCAAGTTATGCCCTCAGAGATTGATTGAAGAAGGCCAAGTACCTTTTATTTCATGCCAAAAGATTTAACGCATATAAGATTTTTGATTAAATCCGTGTGAAATGATGTTTGATGGCTGGATTAGCTATGTGGAGGGCTAATTATTGTTTGTTGACTTGAACCTCATGGATAGATTTCTGAAATATACCAAATCATCAACTATATTCTATCAATTGGCCTCATATATGGCCAGAACCAAGTAAAGCACCTAATGGTTTAGTCAAAAAATGAGACTTAGCTAGTCAGGGCTGTTTACATATTATGATTTAAAAAAAGAAAAAGTCAAGGTAATGGCCACAAAGGTGTAATCAAAATACCATTCACATTCACACATAAAACACACAGAAAAATCAGGCAGAGCCTTGAATGCACTATCATGGTCATCATTTGGCCTTTTTATCACAGCCTATGGACATCCCTGCAGTTTAGGATCAAGAAAAGAAAATCCAAGTTGGGTGAAAATTTCCTGAGCAAGATATAACCATGTCCAAACACAAGTATAAGTTTTCCTGATATATTATTTGTAAAATAATATCTTACTAATACTAATACTACTAATAATAAAATAATATCTTACTTAATAAAAAGCAAATATTCATTTTAATCCGTGAAAGAAGCGAGAAAAAATACAAAAAAGAAAGAAAGCTCATTTTTATTATGTGTTGAAGCCCTTCATGTGGAAATATATATTTTTAAACTTCAAGTTACTCTTTGAAGAGGGAGGGAGTTTCCCTGGTTGATGGATTCGCCTGTTTCTTTTTCCTCCCATCCATGTCAGGAAAGCAACCACCAGTGGCTTCTGTCTCCTTGGCATCTCTCTTGAGGGCTGATGAAATAACCCAACACAGTTTTAAAGCTCTTCTGGTGAATATAGCTATAATGGGAAATCTTCTCAGCTTCACCCATTTAAAAATGATAAAGTCCCTCATTTCCCATTAGGAAATTTGTGGGAAGGAAGGAAGGAAGGAAGGAAGGAAGGAAGGAAGGAAGGAAGGAAGGAAGGAAGGAAGGAAGGAAGGAAGGAAGGAAGGAAAGAAGGCGAAGAAAGGGAGGGAGGGAGGGAGGAAGAGGGAGGGAGGGAGGGAGAAGGAGGGAGGGAGGGAGGAATGAAAGGAAGGAAGGAAGGAAGAGGAAGAAAAGGAGGGAGGGAGGAAGGAAGAAGAAGAAAGGGAGGGAAGGAAGGAAGGGGGAGGAAGGAAGAAGAAGAAAATTAGGGAGGGAGGGAGGAAGAGGAAGAAAGGAAGGGAAGGAGGAATGAAAGGAAGGAAGGAAGAGGAAGAAAGGGAGGGATTTTCCTATGCTGTAGCTATTTGCTTTACTAAAAGTATACTGCAAATGGAGTCGAGTGTCTTTCTTTCCTAAGTGCCCAAGCTGAGATAGGCCTGACAGAAGGATTTGAAACAATGAGAGCTGAACTATAGAATATATCAATATTTTTGCTTTATTTATTTTTCCTATGATGGATAGAAATCGTTACACTGGTGATTAGTACCCTGTTGAAAGACCATGCTTTTGTTCATAAAAACTATATGGTCGTTAGGAATTAGAAATGACTTGATGACACAGAATCAATCAATATTCTTCCTGAATATTGCTAAATGATTTATTTAGGTAAAATTAACATCCCACAGTGGTAAGTTCATTGGAAGGGCCTTTACCTGAACTCTCATCTGCTCCATTTCAGAGATGAATCAGTTTTTATTTGATAACTGAAGAGCCAAGATTTTTTTTAGATGATCATTACACCTTATCTATTGTATTCCCAGAAGGGACCTTCTCTGTCTATTTATTTATTTATTTATTTATTTATTTATTTATTTATTTATTTTATTTGATTTTTATACCGCCCTTCTCCCGAAGGACTCAGGGCGGTGTACAGGCAAGATAAAACCAGAAATACAAATATACAAGTTAAAATATCATTTAAAAAACTTATTTAAAATTAGCCTGAAATTAAATTACCATAAACTAAAAACCCCGTTTAAAAATTAATAAAATTTCCCATTAAAAATCCAATTTAAGCCAGCCCCGCGCGAATAAAGAGATGTGTCTTTAGTTCGCGACGGAATGTCCGAAGGTCAGGTATTTGACGTAGACCCGGGGGAAGCTCGTTCCAGAGTGTGGGAGCCCCCACAGAGAAGGCCCTTCCCCGGGGGGCCGCCAGCCGACATTGTTTGGCGGACGGCACCCTGAGAAGTCCCTCTCTATGGGAGTGTACGGGTCGGTGGGAGGCATGTGGTAACAGCAGGCGGTCCCGTAAGTACCCAGGTCCTAAGCCATGGAGCGCTTTAAAGGTCGTAACCAACACCTTAAAGTGCACTCGGAAGGCCACAGGCAGCCAGTGCAGTCTGCGCAGGAGCGGTGTTACATGGGAGCTACGAGTAGCTCCCTCTATCACCCGCGCAGCTGCATTCTGGACTAACTGAAGCCTCCGAGTGCACTTCAAGGAGCCCCATGTAGAGAGCATTACAGTAATCCAAGCGAGAGGTAGCAGGCGCATGAGTGACTGTGCATAAGGCATCCCGGTCAAGGAAGGCGCAACTGCGAACCAGGCGAACCTGGTGGAAGGCCCTCCTGGAGGCGGCCGTCAGATGATCTTCAAGCGACAGCCGATCATCCAGGAGGACACCTAAGTTCGCACCCTATCCTTTGGGGCCAATAACTCGCCTCCAACAGCCAGCTGCGGCTGCAGCTGACTGAATCGGGATGCCGGCATCCACAGCCACTCCGTCTTGGAGGATTAAGCTTGAGCCTGTTTCTCCCCATCCAGACCCGTCGGCTTCCAAACACCGGGACAGCACTTCAACAACTTCATTGGGGTGGCCCGGGGTGGAAAAGTACAGCTGGGTATCATCAGCGTACTGCTGGTATCTCACCCCGAAACCACTGATCATCTCACCCAGCGGCTTCATGTAGATGTTGAACAGCAGGCGAGAGAATCGACCCCTGAGGGACCCCACAAGTGAGGCCCCTCGCGGTGACCTCTGCCCCCTGTCAACACCGTCTGCGACCGGTCGGAGAGATAGGAGGAGAACCACCGATATACGGTGCCTCCCTCCCAATCCCCCAACCGGCGCAGCAGGATACCATGGTCGATGGTATCGAACGCCGCTGAGAGGTCTAATAGGACCAGGGCAGAGGAATAACCCCTGTCCCTAGCCCTCCAGAGATCATCTACCAATGCGACCAAAGCTGTCTCCGTGCTGTATCCGGGTCGGAAGCCGGACTGGAACGGGTCTAGATAGACGTCTTCATCCAGGTATTGGGGTAGCTGTCGCGCCACGGCACTCTCTACAACCTTCGCAACAAAGCGAAGGTTGGAGACTGGACGATAATTACCTAAAATAGCTGGGTCCAGGGAGGGCTTCTTAAGGAGGGGTCTCACCACCGCCTCTTTCAAGGCGGCAGGGAAAACCCCTTCCAACAAAGAAGCGTTGATAATCCTCTGGAGCCAGCCTCGTGTCACCGCCTGAGTGGCCAGTACCAGCCAGGAAGGACACGGGTCCAGTAAACATGTCGTGCCGTGCAGCCTCCCCAACAACCTGTCGACGTCCTCGGGAGCCACAGGGTCAAACTCATCCCAAATGGGCTCAACAAGACGTGCCTCCTCTCCCTCGCTTGGATCATCCCAAATTCGGTCCAGACCGTCCCTCAGCTGAGCGATTTTATCGTATAGATAACCACTAAACTCCTCGGCTCGTCCCTGCAAAGGGTCATCCCGCACCTCCTGATGTAGGAGAGAGCGGGTCACCCGAAACAGGGCGGCCGGGCGGTTATCTGCCGACGCAATGAGGGTGGAGGCATAAGAACGCCTCGCTTCCCTCATTGCCACTAGGTAGGTCCTAGAGTAGGATCTAACTAGTGTCCGATCAACCGGAGCGACTGGACCTCCAGGTGCTCTCCAGGCGTCTTCTCCGGCGTTTCATCTCCCTCAGCCCCTCGGAGAACCAAGGGGCCGGACGAGACCTACGCCGGGTCAGAGGCCGCAAAGGCGCGACACGGTCCAAGGCCCCGGCCGCGGCCTGTTCCCAGGCCACGACCAGTTCCTCAGCCGTGCCGTGGGCCAGTTCCTCAGGGAATGGCCCAAGCTCCGTCAGGAACCTCTCAGGGTCCATCAGGCGCCTGGGGCGGAACCACCGTATAGGTTCCGTCTCCCTGCGGTGGTGAATGGCGGTTCGAAGGTCTAGGCGAAGGAGAAAATGATCCGACCATGACATTGGTTCCGTTACTAAATCATCTAACACCAGATCATTTAACCACTGTCCAGAGATATAAATCAGATCCAGTGTGCCTCCCCCCGTGTGCGTAGGGCCATCATTTACTCGAATCAGGTCCAAGGCCGTCATGGAAGCCAAGAACTCCCGAGCTGCCGTCGATGACAAGCCAACTGATGGCAGGTTAAAGTCCCCCATGACTATAAGTCTGGGGGTCTCAACCGCCACAGCAGCGAGTACCTCCAACAGCTCGGGCAGGGCTGTGGTCACGCAGCAAGGAGCCAGGTACGCGATCACCAAGCCCAACTGATTCCTATAGCCCCACCGCACATAGAGGGATTCACAGCCGGCAATCTGAGGAACAGTGGTCTCCCTCGGCTCTAGATCCTCCCTGATAACAACCGCCACACCCCCACCCCTACCTTGGGCTGATGAAATGCTCGGAAACCTGGAGGGCACATCTCAACAAGGGGGACCCCCCCCTCTGGGCCCAACCAGGTTTCCGTAATGCCCATAAGGTCCGCGGACTCCCCCTGAATAAGATCGCAGATCAGGGGAGCCTTATTAACCACGGACCGGCATTACATAACATCAGCCAAGATCCAAGCTCTGAGGATCATGGCCACCCGAGGAACGGTAGGGACTGAGGGCCGGAGCACGCGATCGCTCTCAAACATCGAACGCGTGCTCCCTCAACTCGCACGGCCCCTCCCCGCCATATCTGCCTCTCCCACTTACCGTATAGATCGAGCAACCTCTAAACCTGGAACGCCCTCCCCTGCCTTCAGACAAGATGGAATAGTGTCGCGAACTAGCACAGGGCTGGATCCCCCGACGGGTTCTCACCCCCACCCGTCAAATCCCGCCCCCCCCCTTAAAAAACCCTTGTTTAAAAAACTATTTAAAAAACCCCACAACTTCTTCTTGGCCGCATACCACCTCTCTGGGTCCCAAGACCCTTCGTTAAGGTAAGCCCTCGATAATTTGGAGGGCCATTCCTGCGAGGCGGGGGAACCTCGCAGTCGTAGTAGTTCGGCAAACGAGTATCTCATGGGAAATAGACAATATACAGCGAAAGGATGTCCATCCCTGACCGGCGGAGATGTTCCGGTCGTACCGATAGTTCGTCCGACCCGGTATTAGTCATATTACCGGCCACTCGGGCGATGATATTAGTTATAGTCCGTAGAAAATCCAAAGGGTCCAGAAACAACCAAGGGGCCGAAAGTCCGATCCCGATCTAATGACCTCTGCGTCGGAGGTTGGCATAATAGCCTTCCCTTGGTTGTTTCCTCGGCTACAAAGATGGAAAAAGTCAATAGCCGGGATAAAAATCTCCCTCAGGTTCCCGGCAACGTACCATCACGGGACAAAAACCCGTGTGGTACGATAATCGGGACGAGATTATGCCGCCAGTGCCGTCAATGCTGTCCATACCGCCGTCCGTACCACCGCCAACCAGCCGCCAGATTTTACCGCTGGGCCCAACAAGGCCCCAGCGCGCCGCTGTGCCGCTGTTGTGAGTGACCAGGCCCAGCCACCTCTGTCGCCGATGGAAAAACAACCCGGAAAGATGTAAGCCGTTGATGAAATTACGGCATTTTTGGCAGGCCTTGGCAAAAAGTCAGCAGTGGGGGGGAAGAACGATGTTCCGGGCCATGAAGGGAGGAAGGAAGGAAAGGGGAGGGGCAATAATCATGCCCGTGCAGGCCCCATTCCAACCACCGGTGTTACCTGCGGTCCAACACCCAGAACCCAGCATACCGCCGTCGATGACGATGTCCTCCATCCTTCATCGATGTTTGGCACGCTCCCCCAGCCGTTGATGACATCCGCGGCTGAAAACCGGCCGCCAAACAGCTGGGTCAGGCCGGGCGTCTCATCGCGCCCCCCCCCAGCATGGCCGCCGCCATCCGCCGCTGTTCAAGGACTTCGGCTCTGCACTCAGCAGCCGAGAGCTCAATGAGGTCCAAAGACCTCGCTCTCGGCTGCCGGGAGAATCACACAACCGGAGCCGGGACCAAGCAGCCAGGCGGCCGGCGGAACTGCATTGCGGCCGCCAGACAGCTGAGTCAGGCCGGGCGTCTCCTCGCGCCCCCCCCAGCATGGCCGCCGCCATCCGCCGCTGTTCAAGGGCTTCGGCTCCGCACTCAGCAGCTGAGAGCTCAGTAAGGACCAAAGACCTCGCTCTCGGCTGCCAGGGGGATCATACAACCGGAGCCGGGGTCCAAGCGGCCAGGCGGCCGGCAGAGCAGCATTGCGGCCCGAAGGACTCTCAGCCGCCGTCTCCACGAAGCTCAGAACGCCGCCATAACGCGCATGCGTAGAAGATACGCATGAATTGTATCCCTTCAAAGTTCATGTTGACCCAACCCTAATATCTTTTCAAACCCTGAAGACTCCACTCCCCCTCTCTCACACACACATACCTCATGCTATCTTATTGATAGTGATAGAAGCCATGATGGCACAGTGGTTAGAATGCAGTGTTGCAGGCTCACTGCCAGGAGTTCAATCCTGACCAGCTCAAGGCTTACTCAGGTTAATAAAATGAAGATACTAATCGTTGGGGGTAATATGCTGACTCTGTAAACCGTTTATAGAGGACTGTAAAATACTATGAAGTGGTATATAAATCTAAGTGCTATCGTTGTTATTGGAATTTATTTATTGGTTGTTGTTTTTTGTAAGCTGTCTTGAATTGGTTGAGTTAGGCAGCTTTATATGTATGATTAAATATATAGATAAATAAATACCATGTTAAAAAAAACCAAACTGTGAAATAGTTTCTGGGTGTTTTTTTTATGACACTAAATCCAGTACAAGGGAAAGCTGCTGGGAATCTAATGGTACATCCAAATATGCTTTCCTGGAATTCCAGTTTAATGAAGTATCAACTTGCATTAAGTGCAGTTTATAAGCATATTTATGCAGAGTCTCCTTTCTATGTTTGACTATAATAAGATCAGATGCTGTGGTGGAACTGGAGAAAGATAATATCATGCAGGTCATGATCCTGCTGCCCCTTCTATTTGAATTTGCATAAGAAATATGTGAATATGATTGTAGTGGCAATATAAAGTTAGCCAAAGTCTTATGAAAACTACAATTGCTTGATTGTAAGTAGCAGGGAAATTATATGCATTAATACTTTGAAATATGCACCACAAAGTTCAATAGCACTTTATATCTAGGTAAGTATATTTAGGATTACTTTGCCAAATCATCATCAGTTGCCCTCCGGAGATATCTGCAGGGTGAGTGAAAAAAACCCAAGATGGAGACACAATCCACAGGATGGATCCAAACTTTTTGAGGTATGATCACACCATCCTGGTTGTCATCTGACCATACCCTATGAACACTCTTGGGTCTATCTATTCCCAAACCATAAATGATGCAGCCTCATAAAGTAAATATGGCCAGAATTTTATCCATTTTATCTGTAGTTGAGCCTTGATATCCTGCAATTACATGGGAAAGTGATTGCCGATTTAAAAAGGCGCTAACTAGAAGCCTTTCCAGAAGGTGTGCCACTGACATGGTGAGATAAATCATCAAGAAATTAGTTTCTGTTTTGTTTTCCTCTAAAGGAGTTTATTCAAGAAGAGAACAATTATATTAGATGTGTGGGAGGATGTGCTGGATTGCATGATACAATAAATGGCACAGAAAGAGGATCCGTTTCACATAACTTAGTAGAATACACAATGGTTGATGGTATTGTATACTCATTTTCTGCCCTTTCGCTTTTTCCTGCCCCTGCCTTTCTTTTGGAGCACTGAGAGAAACTGACTCCCAAAGATATGTTTAGACCAATGGCTAATTCGTTGCTGTCCTGTTATTGATTATACAGTGGAATTATTTTTCTTAAACTTGTATTAGTTTGACTGTTTTGGGTTATTTGTTCTTTTTAATTAATGGTTTGGTTTCATTGTTTTTGATTTGTTTACTGCTTAGGTCACTGTTGTGAAATGGATGGATGATTAGATAGATGATAGATAGATGACAGACAGACAGACAGACAGATGGATGGATCGATGGATCGATGGATGGACAGATAGACAGACCTGACAAACTGTACTCAGAGAGTAGTCCTTAATGGCACTATATCTATATGGAAAGAAGTAAGCAATGGGGTACTACAAGGTTCAGTCTTAGGCCCAGTATTCTTCAATATCTTCATAAGAATAGAATAGAATAGAATAGAATAGAATAGAATAGAATAGAATAGAATAGAATAGAATAGAATAGAATAGAATAGAATAGAATAGAATAGAATTTTTTATTGGCCAAGTGTGATTGGACACACAAGGAATTTGTCTTGGTGCATATGCTCTCATGTACATAAAAGAAAAGATACATTCATCAAGAATTCTGAGGTACAACACTTAATGATAGTTATAGCATAGCACAAATAAGCAATCAGGAACCAATCAATATCAATATAAATTGTAAGGATACAAGCAACAAAGTTACAGTCATAAAGTCATAAGTGGAAGGAGATTGGTGATGGGAACGATGAATAAATGACTTAGATGAGGAAATAGAAGGGGAACTCATCAAATCTGCAGATTACACTAAGCTGGCAGAAATAGCCAACACCCTAGAAGACAAGCTCAGGATCCAAAAAGATCTTGACAGACTTGAAAAATGGGCCCTATCCAACTACATGAAATTTAATGTAGAGAAAAGCAAGGTTTTACACCTAGGCAGGAAAAACCAGATTAGCCAAAACCTGACTCAAAAACAGTAACTGTGAGAGGGACCTTGGAGTCTTAGTGGATGATCATTTAAACAAGAGCCAGCAGCGTGCGGCAGCAGCCAAAAGAGTTAATACAATCCTTGGTTGTATAAACAAGAGGCATAGAATCAACATGTATAAACAGAGGCATAGAATCAAATAGAAGTATTAGTACCACTTTATAATGCCTTAGTAAGACCGTATGTGGAATACTGCATCCAGTTTTGTTCACCATATAAAAAAAAAGATGTTGAGACTTTGGAAAAAGTGGAAAGAAGAGCAGGTGAGATGATTAAGGGCATTGGGACAAAAACATATGCAGAACAGTTGCAGGAATTGGGTATGGCCAGCCTAGAGAAATGAAGGACTAGAAGTGACATGATAGCAGTACTACAATATTTGAGGGGCTGCCACAAAGAAGAGGGGGTCAACTTATTTTCCAAAGCACCGGAAGGCAAGACAAGAAACAATGAATGGAAAGTAATCAAGGAGAGAAGCAATCAGGAATTAATGAGAAACTTCCTAACAGTGATGACAACTAACCAGTAGAATGGCTTGCCTTCAGAAGTTGTAGGTGCTTCATCACTTGAGGTTTTTAAGAAAAGACTAGACAGCCATCTATTTGAAATGGTAAAGGCTCTCGTGCTTGGGCAGGAAGCTGGACTAGAAGACCTCCAAGGTCCCTCCCAGCTCTATTCCTATTCCTATTCCTATTCCTATTCCTATTCCTATTCCTATTCCTATTCCTATTCCTATTCCTATTCCTGGTCTATTCTTTTATGTACACTGAGAGCATATGCACCAAGATTGGCCTTGTGTGTCCAATCATAAATGGCCAATACAAAAATCTGTTCTGTTCTATTGTAAATTCAGAGTAATAAGAAATTATATCATTGTGCTTTGTGAGCATTCTTCTAATCCACTGTGATGAAATGTTTACACTTTGTCAGCTGTTATCATGTGCTCTTCTGGATGCAATAGAAATTTTCCCAGATTAAATGAGTTCAGATGCTTTTTCCAGAAGACTTTCAAAGTTTTGAGTTCGTGCCCGATGTTTCATAACAGAACCTTAATTGTGAGATACAGGAAAAAAAAATGGGAGAAAATTTTCCTGTTTACTTTGGACCTCTTGAAAGCCTTTAATATGCTAGGAATGTGTCCCTTTTGGCTGTCTGATTAAAATGGAAAGTAAGGAAAGCCCTGCACCTCCCACTTTCCTCGGTGAAAGGTTTCTTTCTCTCTTCCATAATTTTCAGCATCTACACAAAACCACCGAGGGGGAACCTGCTCGGTTATCTCTGTGGCTGTAATATAATATAATTTCCATTGCATGCTAATGAGGCAAGGAGGTCTTTCCTTGGTATGCAGTGTATCTTCAAAAATGAGTTTGACTGTATGGCCCTATTCATGCGCTGTGAACATCACTTTCCGAAATAGAATGGGAAGCTCTCG
The DNA here is from genome assembly GCF_028640845.1 of Ahaetulla prasina. Lineage (NCBI taxonomy): Eukaryota > Metazoa > Chordata > Lepidosauria > Squamata > Colubridae > Ahaetulla > Ahaetulla prasina. Next base: position 42,943,730 of record NC_080540.1, read on the forward strand.
TGGTAGTGGCAATTCAGTTAAAGCCTCATTGCCTGAGGGAGCTCTTTTAACCAACTCACTTCTAAAATAGGTGGCCATCATTTTGTTCCACTTGCAAACATTAGAATCTGAGAAATAGCTTTATGCCCAAGGAGACAATGGCAGCCATAGAAGATTCCCATTCTTCTTTCTCCTGCCCAGTGCCCTTCAAACGCACCGAGAGGGCAGTGCACAAGTTAGGAAAAGCTACTATAAATCCTACTTTGTTTTGTCTTCCTATATTTTACTTTTATTTCCATGGCTCGTAGCCTGCATACATTTAATTTCATTAACTCAGGGCAGCGAGCATAATATAGGCGAGCATAAGCAACAATGTAAAACAGCACAGTAAAAGCCAGAATTAAAATTGGAACGAACACCTCACAGGCCAAATGTTTAGAGAAAGCAAAGAAGGAAGCTATTTCAGAGACCTGGATTGTAACCGAAAGCCCAAATCTGATTTTTTTTAAAATTTGAATTTATATCCCGCCCTTCTCCGAATACTCAGGGCGGCTTACATTGTGTTAAGCAATAGTCTTCATCCATTTGTATATTATATACAAAGTCAACTTTTATTGCCCCCAACAATCTGGGTCCTCATTTTACCTACCTTATAAAGGATGGAAGGCTGAGTCAACCTTGGGCCTGGTGGGACTTGAACTTGCAGTAATTGCAAGCAGCTGTGTTAATAACAGACTGCTTAGTCTGTTGAGCCACCAGAGACCCCTAAGGAAATGAAACATGCCTCTTCAATTGGAGGTTAAACAACAGGGAAACAGTGTCAAAAAGTCAAGATGGCAACCATAACCAAGATGGCAGCATTATGGGTAAAGAAATGCAGGGTTTTTTTAAAAAAATAATTTTTATTAAATATTTTTTAAAAAACAAAATAGAATCTTTAAACAATAATTTCTTTCCAACAATTTCCCAACAGTTAAACATTTCTTACTTGTCCTTTTTTTCTCCCTTATTTCAATGTATCCTTTATAAACACAAGTCTAATATTAATTTATTTACATATATACATATAAATAACAGTGTACCCAGGGGTGAAATCTACTTACTTTCCTTACCGGTCTGGAATCACACGCTACACAGACCTTCTGTGCATGCGCAGAAGGTAAAAAACACATTACTTCCTGGTTAAAACCAGGAAGTAATAACACCCAGGTGGGTGGGTAGAGCTTTGCTCTGCCATCACTACCAGATTGCCGAACTACCGGCATAGATCGCCACCGGATTGCGCGATCTCGTCCGATCCGGGAACATTTCACCCCGAGTGTATCCAATTTCATTTCTACAAACTACATTTTTTCTGTTTCCTCTTATTTGTTGTTACATTTCTATTCCTATATCTTCCTTATTTGATCTTTCCTTGCCTCTAATCTCTCTCCTCTAGCCATTCATACCATTTCTCCCATACTATATAATATTCTTTTATACGCAGGGTTTTGATTGCATGGTAGCAGCCATGATCTTGATTATTTTGGCACCCCTTTTCCTTCTTCATTTGCCAGGCTGAGTTTTCTAAAGGAAAAGAGAACCAATAAGAGCAACCTATACAAAAAATCACATGTAATGTTTTAGGCTTAGTATTTTAAAAAACCATCTGATTTCGCCCCTTTTTCTGCAAGGTTAAATCAATGTTAACCTTAAATTCGGGATCTTTCTGAACAGGATTCATATTGTTTCTATCGATGTAAAATGATAAAAAGCAAGATTTCAAAACTCATGTTTCAAACTGAATAGTGGCAGCATTAAAAATAATAATTATTATAATAATTAGGAACTTCCCAGAGTAGAGGTTTCCATAAGGGTGTCACCACTGGAAATTTTCCCTCGCAAGCCTCTAGTTGTGAGAGATGTAAAATGTTAGAGGGGCCTCTGTGGCTCAGACTGCTAATGCAGTCTGTTATTAACAGCAGCTGCTTGCAATTACTGCAGGTTCTAGTCCCACCAGGCCCAAGGTTGACTCAGCCTTCCACCTTTATAAGGTAGGTAAAATGAGGACCCAGATTGTTGGGGGCAATAAGTTGACTTTGTATATAAATATACAAATAGGATGAAGACTATTGCTAACATAGTGTAAGCCGCCCTGAGTCTTCGGAGAAAGGCGGGATATAAATGCAAAAAAAAAAAAAAAAGTCTCAGGGCCTGAGCAGCTTGATCAGATTGGTAGGTACTCCTGCAATTGATTTTTACATCTCAAAAAAACCAAACAGCTACTAAGACATCATCAACAAAATATTCCAGGAAAAGATAATAGCAAATAGTTTTATTGCCAAGAAAACAACAAAGGACCTACATAGGAACTCACTAGGAGTTAAGTTTGAGTTGAAAACCCCTTTAAAACAAACTCTTTAGAAACCCCAGACCCAAATCGAACTTCCCTATAGCATTGGAGGAGTAGATCGTTCTATATTCATATCATTTTACAACTTTTAGAAGTTTTAGACAGTTTTAGAAGGATCGGTATGGGTAGTCTTCATTTTATGACCAAATTTCTGTTGCTGAGTTTGAAAGAAAGTTGGGCTGAGCCCAAATTTCTGTTGCTAAGTGAGACATTAATAAAGTGAGGTTTTTTTATGACTTTTCTTGCCACAGTTGTTAAGTGAATCTCTTCGGTTGTTAAGCTAGGAACACGGTTGTGACATGCTTTTGGCTTTCCCGTTGGCTTTGCTTGTCAGAAGGTCACAAAAGGAGATCATCCGACACTGCAAACATCTTAAAATATTAGTTGCCAAGCATCTTAATTTTGATCACATGATCATGGGGATGTTGCAACAGTCGTAAGTATGAAAAATGGCCATGCGTCACTTTTTTCAGTGCTGTTCAAAGGTGGGCTTCACAACTAGTTCACCCAGCACCGGAAATGTGAGAGCTGGCACACACTCGCTTCGCTCACACGCGCACCATCCGCACATGCGTGTGGCATCACAAGACCTGGCAATTTGCTCGCGCGTGCCATCTGCACATGCGTGTGGCATCACAAAACCCAGCAATATAGGACAGGATTGCACCCGGGAGGGTGGGCAGGCCCATCCGCAGTTTGCCACTACCGGTTCTCCCAAACTGGTCTGAACCAGCTGAATACCACCTCCGGTGCCGTTGTCACTTTGAACAGTCACTAAATGAACTGTTGTAAGTCGAGGACTACCTGTATTGCAGGAATAGTGGTTGCCAGCCTTGCCGTCCGGTATCTGCCACCAGAAACACCAGAAAGAGTTATTTCCTTCAACTGCCCATGACAGGGTTGGCTTTCCTTTCTTGGAATGCAGCCACTTGTCTTGGGAAACAGGTAGTTCTCCACTTATGACTACAGTTGGGACCAGAACTTTCATCGCTAAACAATGCAGTTGTTAAATTAGTAATGCATGATTTCATGTCCTTTTTTTACGTTGGTCATCAAGTGAAACATTACAGTCATTAAACAAATCATGCTTTCCCCATTGACTTTTCTTTGTGGGAAGCCACCTGGGAAGGTCACAAATAGTGATCAGGTGATTCCGGGACACTGCAACTGCTAGTTGCCAAACATCTAAATTCTGATCACAGAGAGAAGCAACCTGGAATTAAGGAGAAACTTCCTAACAGTGAGAACAATTAACCAGTGGAACAGCTTGTCTTCAGATGTTATGGTTGCTTCATCACTGGAAGTTTTTAAGAGGACAGCCATCTGTCTGAAATGGTATAGGTTCTCCTGCTTGAGCAAGGGGGTTAGAAAACCTCCAAGGTCCCTTTAAGCTCTATTCTGATTGATTGATTGATTGATTGATTGAATTATGCCATGGTTGTAAGTGCAAAGACCAGTTGTAATTTTTTTCAATGATGTTTCAATTTGCAACTGTCATTAAATGAACAATCGTAAGTCAGTCAAGAACTACCTACATAGCAATATGTCATTTTAAAATTGTTCTTGTCAGTAGCTTAATATTCTTTCTTTCCGTACAGTTAGCTTTACATTGGGTTTTATTGGATAAAAATTTGGTGGATTTTACAAAATGTTTTGAAAAAGAAGATAAAGTTCCTGCCGCAATTTTTCTTGTTGGGAATTATTACGGATTGTACAGTAATTGAGACTAAATTGATTTTAAACCTAATAACAGCAGCAAGACTACTAATAGGACAATACTGGAAGAAAAAAGAAGTACCTACAATAGAAGAATGGATATTGAAGGTTGCCAATTTGGCTGAGATGGCGAAGATATCAGCCTTTTTGAAAGACAATACGCAAGAAAGATACTTAAAGGAATGGAAAAAATGGATTGACTATATTCAACGTAGATATCAGACTAAGAGTTATCAGACTGTTTTTGAATGATTATGATGTATTATTCTTGATTGTTTTTGGGGGAAGTTAGGAATTGATGATTGTAGGGGTATAATTATTGGGATGAAAATTTTTTAGCATATGTTTGTTTTATTTTTATCTATACCTTGTGCCCGTTCCGGGAAGTCGGGGGGGGGGTTGTGAAGGGAGGGGAGAGGAGGGGGGAAAGGGGGGAAAAAAATTTTGTAAAACTTTTTGAATAAAAAAAAAAAAAGAACTACCTACATAGCAATATGTCATTTTAAAATTGTTCTTGTCAGTAGCTTAATATTCTTTCTTTCCGTACAGTTAGCTTTACATTGGGTTTTATTGTTTCGATCTTGTTTTGTTTTCAGCCACCGTGAATTAGGCGAGGAAAGTCAGGATACAAGCAATCAAAACCAATAAATAAATGATCACCAAGGTAAATCAATTTCTTGTGCTGTTTAAAAGTAGTGAAAATATGGCTAGGCTTCAGGGCAGCTGCATCTAAGAAAGCTGACTCTGGTTCTTCTTCAGAATGCATGCTGCCTGAAGTCTGTAATCATACCTGATAGGAGCAGAGAGCTTTTTTTACATCTCAATTTACATTATTGATGCAGTATGAAATATGTCCCATTGCAGATGAGCACCAGCAGTGAGTTTCACAAATTCTTACCACCAGTTTGCCGCCCACGCGCACACTCCCTTCGCACTTGAGAGTGCGCCTTCCGCACATGCGCCTGACCTTGGAGACATGGCTAAATAGGAAAGCATTATGCTGGGGCAGTCTCCACTACCAGTTAGCCCAAACCAGTACAAACTGGCTACCATCTCTAATGAGCACTCAAGAGAACCCCTGGTTTGTCTTGGCATGCTCGCTGTCTGCCAGTCACTGCTGCACTTCAAAAAAAGAATTGTTTAAGTGTGCAGACTTTCTTTGCAACTTCCTTGGAATCTTAAATAAACTTTTCAAAGTTAGTTATGTGTATGCATGAATTCTCTGTCACACCCAGAAAGACCTGATGCCATTGCAAGTCATGGTTTTTTTGTTGTTGTTGTTGATGCTCTTACCTTGCCTCTTAATTTGATTTTTAAACGAGTCACTGCATTTGCTATTAGCATACCTTTATGTAGAAGATTCAAAGATGCTAACAACCTCTGAAATTGCATTCTGGGAAAGAAGTCAGAGTTATTAGCAGAGAACAAACAGTTTCGTACAAAACTATACATATTTCTTAATTTATTCGACTGCAGTAGTGAAAAAAATTGTTAGAAAAGGAAGCATTACATGCAATTTCAAAGTCCATTTGCTTGCTTATCTGCTTGCTCATTAAGGTACTTAAACATAATTTATTCAAATTTCTCCAAAATCCATTCTAAACATTCTTGGCAAGTTATAATTTCAAGAGAGATGCTTAAGCTTAAATGATATTTTCAAGTGCTTCATCTTGTCATACGAACCTCTGACAATACCATTAGGTCAGAACGCACCCATAATTGGTTTAGAGACCATTCCCTGAAACCATAGCTCCTGAAATATAAGGGCTTCTGGTGGCTCAACAGACTAAGCAGTCTGTTATTAACACAGTTGCTTGCAATTACTGCAAGTTCAAGTCCCACCAGGCCCAAGGTTGACTCAGCCTTCCATCCTTTATAAGGTAGGTAAAATGAGGACCCAGATTGTTGGGGGCAATAAAAGTTGACTTTGTATATAATATACAAATGGATGAAGACTATTGCTTAACACAATGTAAGCCGCCCTGAGTCTTCAGAGAAGGGCGGGATATAAATTCAAATAAAAAAAATAGGTCTATGGAAGCTTCAACATCCTGAAGAATAACAACTCTCTTCCCCTTGAGGCTAAATGCAGCGAGAGATGTTTGTTGGCGGATTTTGTTCTTTTGTGGAGATGAGATGAACCTAAGTCCCTTTTCTCACTTTCTAGGGTGAAAAACCTTAGCTAGCTTCTTCTTTTTTTTTTGTCACAACAGTATACACAAGCATCAACATAAAACAACACATCATATAAGTATATATATGAGCAAAAGTATGCAATAACTATATTAATTTGATATAATGAAAGGAAACAATAGGACAGGAACAGTAGGCACTTTTGTGCTCTTATGCACGCCCCTTATAGTCCTCTTAGGAATGGGGTGAGGTCAACAGTAGACAGTTTTTGGTTAAAGCTTTTGGGATTTTGAGAAGAGACCACAGAGTCAGGTAGTGTGTTCCAAGCGTTAAAACTCTGTTACAAAAGTCATATTTTCTGCAATCAAGATTGAAGCGGTTAACATTAAGTTTAAATCTATTGTTTGCTCTTGTATTATTGTGATTGAAGCTGAAGTAGTCTTTAACAGGAAGGACATTGCTACACATTGCTACACATTAACACGTAGAATAGATGATTCTATGTGTTAAACACAGGTCTTGTCAGAGTCAACGGAGTCCCAGGATTTCAAATCTGGTGATATAAGGTATTTTGTTGTTCAAAGGTACCTTCCTTCAAAGGTAGTTTAGTTTCCATCTTAGATGATCCTATCCATCATTCTTTTGTCTGCATTTCCTCTTTGGAGGCCTGGTCCTTTTCTTTCCTCATCTCCGAGTTTGTTAGCAGTTGGGTGTTCTGAATTAGGGTTCTGAATTAGGGTTTGTAATGGTAAGTGGGAAGGATTGTGAGAGACAGAGAAGAGCTGTAGGCACGGCAATGGTTGGATAAAAGGCAATGTGGCCCAGGGGTGGGTTTCAAAACCCATCGCTACTGGTTAGCTCGTGGGCGTTCATGCACGTAACACTTCTGCACATGCATAGAAGCATTTGGCAGGTGGGCAGAGCCTTCCGATCTGGTGTGAACCAGTAGCAACCAACCACTGGTGTGGCCCAAAAAAGGAATGTGGATGTGGGAAGCATCCCAGTAGGTGGCTAGGATGATCACTGGTTCGTTGTGGTAATATTTTGGACTTAATGGGCCCATCAGAATCCTCTTTTTAGTTAACATGTATAACTTATCCCTATGCATATCTCTATGCACGGTCACTCATGCCCTTGTCACTTCCCGCCTGGACTACTGCAATGCTCTCTACATGGGGCTCCCCTTGAAGAGCATCAGGAGGCTCCAGCTGGTCCAGAATGCGGCTGCGCGGGTGATAGAGGGAGCGCCACAATGCTCCCATGTAACACCTCTCCTGCCCAGGCTGCACTGGCTACTGGTGGTCTTCCGGGTGCAATTCAAGGTGTTGGTTATTACCTTTAAAGCACTCCATGGCACAGGACCGGGTTATTTACGGGACCGCCTACTGCCACCAATAGCCTCCCATCGGCCTGTGCACTCCCATAGGGAGGGCCTCCTCAGGGTGTCGTCAGTCAAACAATGCCGACTAGCGGCTCCCAGGGGGAGGGCCTTCTCTGTGGGAGCTCCTGCCCTTTGGAATGAACTGCCTCCGGGGTTGCATCAACTCCCCGACCTCCAGACTTTTAAACGCAAGCTCAAGACTCTGTTATTCCATTGTGCGGGGCTAGCCTAACGAAATTTTTAATGGAAGCTTTTATGATGGTTTTTACCCTAGTTTTAATTTTTGGCCAAATTTTAGAATTAGTGTTTTAATATGTTTTTAACTTTTGTTTATTGCTATGTTGTTTTATATTGGCTGTGAACCGCCCTGAGTCCTTCGGGAGAAGGGCAGTATAAAAATTTAATAAATAAATAAATAAATAAATAAACTTATCCAAATTTTTCCTTAAAAGCACCATAAGGAGAGACACCTCCTCAAAGATTTGTGTGATGGCATCAGTGATCAGGTATACTATTTTTAAGATAAAAGTTCAGATAGTTATGCACTCATTATTAGTTAAATAAAACACTATCTTAGTCACAGGGCAGTTTGCTTCAAAAAGCAAATTGTATGCATCTTAGATAACTGATGAAGGCCTCCAGCCCAAGTAAGTAGTTCTATGCAAGGTCCACCAGGAAGATCATGACTAAGGGGGCCTTTGAACCAAGGAGTAAAGTCTACTCAGGCAAAACCAGAGTAGATTATAATAATATAACAACAGAGTTGGAAGGGACCTTGGAGGCCTTCTAGTCCAACCCCCTGCCCAGATTATTTGTGTTTAGTTAAGAAGTTTGTTTTAACAAGAATGGAGGACACTTGAGAAATCCACTTTCACAACACAGCACACAGAGAGAGGGAATTTTACTTTTCTTTCTCCAGTGCCTATGACTGTCAGGCCTGGAAGCCATCTTTTTCATTGGCTCTTCAGGTCTGCCACATTCACTGCTGCAAATATGACATCTCTAATACAATGGAACTTTGAGGAAACTCAAGCCTCAGAGTTTTCTTTTGTTGGGGGTGTAACTTGGAACCCTGACAATGACAACAAATATTATTAGGCAGCAGTTAACATAAGAGGGAGAAAAAATATGTATCTGGTAAAATTTGATGCAGTCTCCCAGCTGAGAGTTAGGTGAAAAACAAAAAGACAGTACAGGTAGTCTTTGACTTGCAACAGTTCATTTAGGGACTGTTCAAAGCTACAACAGCACTGAAAAAAAATGACTTTTGACCATTTTTCACACCTGTGACAGCATCCCTATGGCCACATGATCAAAATTCAGATGCTTGGCAAGTGGTTCATATGACGGTTACAGTGTCCTGGGGTCATGTGATCAGCTTTTTACCACCTTCTGACAAGCAAAGATTCACTTAACCACCAAGTTACTAACTTAACAAAAGTGTTGGTTGACTTAACAACTCCGGCAAAAGTCATAAAATGGGGCAAACTCATTTAAATGTTTCACTCAGCAGCATAAATTTTAGGCTCAATCATGGTCCTAACTCGACGGCTACCTGTAGTATTTAGCTAACCACGCAATTAAAGATTTGTTTGTTTAATTTGGCTCTTATTAAAGCGATTGCTTTGTAGTAGTTCTTAGGAATAAAATATCTCATTTTAATGGTCTTAAATGGAAGAGGAGGAAGAGAAGGAAGAATCTTTGCTAATCATATGTAAAGTGAACCTAGAAAGTTGACTGAAATAAGTTTAATTTGGTATTGTCCATTACATTGGCAGGCAGAAGGTATTTTCCATATGGAAATCCGAGGGCGAAAACTGGGAGTTTCTGCATGCAAAGCATGTGTTGAGCCACTGAGCTACTGCCATTCCCAATAGGATTATATTAACACAATAAAGAAGAAAGGCATATTATGCAGTGTACTCCTAATGCTTTTCAGCACGCAGGATTAATTTCCTGGCAGAGCAGACTTTGTAACAATAGGTATTAGGCAGGTAATTGGGGAATCTAGATGATGGTATCCCATTGCCATTATTTGATCTTCAAGTAAACCAAATAAATAAAGAAACCTGGTGGATTTGTCTCTGTTAGCAATTCCAACTATTTCTCAAAAGCCGTATCAAGTGTGTAATTGATGCTTGCACCTCAAGGCAATAACGTGGAACAAGGATACCAGAATCCCGTCCCAAGAAATGCTGCCTATTCAAATGCTGCCTCTTAAAGTTGCTAGAAGGTTAAATAAAGATGCGTTCTAATTAACTCATCATTTTTAGTATGAGTCAAGAAACAACAGTATACAAATACTATAATAAACCCCGTTAAGTAGTCACAAGAATGGATTAATGAATGGCTAAATTGTTTCCAGTTTAGAGCTATGAATATGAAAAGAAAAGAGAAGCAATAAGAACTTGGTTCCTCAAAAAGAAATATTCCTTAGGGAATAATAGTTATAACAATTATTATTGTTAATAGTCCCTGTTTCCCCGAAAATAAGACCCTGTCTTATATATTTTTTGAACCCTGAAATAAGCGCTTGGCCTTATTGCCATGCGCTCAAAAGCCCGATTGGGCTTATTATAAGGGGATGTCTTATTTCGGGGAAAACAGGGAAATAGCATTATTAGTAATCCCAAAGTCACTTTAAATAAAATAAAATAATTCTGCATACAAGCAAAGAGACATGTAGTGAGGAGAAGTTAAAAATATATATTTTTAAACAATTTTTAAAAGATTGTCATAATATTGTTGTTAAAAAAATTGTCAGGGACATGAGAATCATTACACACACATTCACACACACACACAATACTCAATGGCCAATACAATATGAAAGATATTACCTTTCCTAACATGGGTATATCCAAGTGGGATTCCAGTCCCAGAATTGGGGGAGAATTTGGTTCTAAATTGGAAATAACATAATTGCTTAAAATTTTATAAACCCATCCCTTTCATCTCAATAAATCCTGCTAAAGAAGATTCAGAGAGAATCTTGCTTGGAATAATTAATTTTCATTGTGCTAACTGTCAAGGGCCAGATAGTTAGATCTTATGTCTTGACATGTTAGCACATTCTTATTTCTACATTGCTAAGTTACGTTTGTTTGTTACAATATTTTAATACCACCAACTGCAGTAGAATTTGAGGCCATTTAAAACACAAAGAGGGAGATGGGTGGTTAAGAAATGCAAAATATAAATAAATAAAATACATTCAGTGGAATCAGAAGATGTCAGAAACTATTTAAAGGCAGCCTGCACACAATTAGGCTGCAAATCCATAGCAGAACTGCCAGGTTTTAGGAGACGTCCAAGAGTCAAGGAGTTTGGAGTCACAATTGCGAGATGGGCAGCTGTATAAATTGACTAAATAGATAAATAAACCCAGCTTTTTAAATTGGAATCAGAGGTAAATTCACAGTTGTATCATAGGTGTTACGTGATGAAATCATCTATTTCTGGTTAACAGATGGATTCCTAGACTTTGGACCAGTTCAAACTTCCAAATCATCTTCAAATGCAGCCCACATACCCATTGTAACAGTCCAACCATGAGTTAACAGGTCAACAAGTCACTGAAGCCAGGATTTTCTGAGGAAGATATGTCCACAATTGGCATAAAACAGACCTGCTCCTAAGATACGAATATAACTCCAAATGTTGGACTTGCTTTTTGAGTGAGAGTACAATCCTATCAAGAACTAAAACTGAAGCTAGGATAGAGTCGTATCTATCACCAACAAGGAGTAATTCCATCTAGCTGGGATGGAATCTGAGCCAGTACATACATTGACATATTCCAAGATCCATGGATATATATGGACAATGAAAATTGGCTATTAATCTTATACTAGTGCCATCATCATGTGTACCAGCCCTTCAGAAGAAAGTAAAAATGTTAGCAACTAAAGCTCAAAACAGAAGTTGTGACAACATTCTGGCTACACTCTCCAAACATGTTGCCAGTTTCTAGCTGTTTTTTAGGCTGCAAACAGCCCGTTCATTTTGCTAGTTTAACGACCTACCATATTTAACTTGAATTGGGTTATCATCTCAGTTTGCCTGCCAACATTTATGATAGCTAAAGAGGTTTTGGAATGTTCCCCCGGGTCCAAATTTTCTTCAATGCCAAAGGAGCATGAAGTATACTTACATAGTAAGTTTCTCTTCACCAGGACAGCAAGTTTTGGATTGTATTTCCATGTATTCTATCGTGAGTTAAATTACAGAAGCAACATCTAAAATTACAGATGCAACATCTACCATCACTGAGATAAAACTTATTTATATTCAATTCCTTTAAAAGTCCCTTGTCCTTGGTGACCTTCAGTAACTGCCCTACCTTTGAACCTGAGGCGGGAAAACAGCCAGGGAATGCTCAAATTTGGCAAGACAATTAAGTCCACTAAAAATTTATAGCATAGAATTATCACTCTCAGATACTTGGCAGATTTTACATGCTGGTGAAAATAACATCATCATATTTTATTCACCAATCTATCTTCCCCATCTTATTCCTGCTTAGAGTGCTTTCTTAATTATCTTTCCAACCTTCTGCCACAAGATTTCCTTAAAGTACGAAATGGAAATATTTCCATTTCATTCCATGCCATTTTGCTAGCTGCAGATTCTCTATTTTGGTAACTTGGCTCCTTCTATTTAAAGAACAATGATTTCCTGTATTTCTGGAAGAAAAGTCGAAAGCCTTTACATCATATAACCCTATTTTGCACCGTAACTCTATATTGTCCTGCAATATGGCCTACTGTACATTTACCCAAGGCATAAGCAATTTTTTTTCCCCCAGCTTGGAGAGCTATTTCAGATTCTTAAACTTAAAATTCCTTATAGTTACAATGATGTCATGCATCGTTTTCCATACTGCCCCAGAAACAAATTAAAAGCTGTTGGAAAGTTTTGCAACTTTTTTTTTCCCTCAAGGCCTGTGTCATCTCCTATTTTTTTGAGCACCAATTTTATTTGCTTGGTAAAAAGCCAAAAGAAATACTAGCTCAGTACATTAGATTTCCGCAGATGTCCAAAGGTCAATTCCCAGGGATAAGTAATGGGGACTGGGAGATAGGGCGTCAAACATGGCTAAAGCCAAGAGCCTGAAGCATGGAGTTTTCTTGCCTAAACCTTGCCTCAGTAGAAAAGACAGGAGCAGGACAGAGAGATGCTCAAGGCAATTGAGGTGTACCCGTGTGTAATGCTGACTGACATCACCCTAGGTTGGGGAGGGCAATTATTTTTTCTGAGGGGCCACATGAGAAACTGGGAGTGTTGTGGAGGGCTGATACCCCACTGCCAATGTTGCCAAAGCACCATCCCCACCCACCACCCCAACACTGTGGGCCAGATTGGGACCTTCTACAGACCAGATGTGGGCCCATGGGCTGTAAAATACCCAGGTCTGCCCCTTCTTGTCCAAGTCAAGACCTCTCAAATCACTCTAAGAGGTGTTCATTTTAAAGAGATAAATTTATTTTATGTTAAGTGTTCCATTCTTGTATTGAAATGATCTTGAATTGTTTACATTTTTAACCTTTCTGACTGATGTGCAGTTATGATTTTGATATTATGTTGCTAAAAGGTTTATTATCAATGACTTGAATGAGGGGATAGATGGGGAACTCATCAAATTTGTAGATGACGTCAACCTGGCAGGAATAGTCAACACTCCAGAAGATAGGCTCAAGATACAGAAAGATCTTGACAGACTAGAACATTGGGCGCTATCTAACAAAATGAAATTCAAGAGTGAAAAAAGTAAGGTTCTACATTTAGGCAAAAAAACCAAAATGCACAGGTACCGGATATGTGGTACCTTGCTCAATAGTAGTACCAGTGAGAGAGATCTTGGAGTACTTGTGGACAACCATTTAGATATGAGCCAGCAGTGTGCAGCAGCTGCCAAAAAAGCCAACACAGTTCTGGGCTGCATAAACAGAGGGATAGAATCAAGAACATGTGAAGTGTTAATACCACTTTATAATGCCTTGGTAAGGCCACACTTGGAATATTGCTTTCAGTTTTGGTTGCCACGATGTAAAAAAGATGTTGAGACTCTAGAAAGAGTGCAGAGAAGAGCAACAAAGATGATTAGGGGACTGGAGGCTAAAACATATAAAGAATGGTTGCAGGAACTGGGTATGTCTAGTTTAATGAAAAGAAGCACTAGGGGAGACATAATAGCAGTGTTTCAATATCTCAGGGGTTGCCACAAAGAAGAGGGAATCAAACTATTCTCCAAAGCACATGAGGGTAAGACAAGAAGCAAAGGGTAGAAACTAATCAAGGAGAGAAGCAACTTATAACTAAGGAGAAATTTCCTGACAGTTAGAACAATTAATCAGTGGAACAACTTGCCTGCAGAAGTTATGAATGCTCCAACACTGGAAATTTTTAAGAAGATGTTGGACAACCATTTGTCTGAAGTGGTGTAGGGTTTCCTGCCTGGGCAGGGGGTTGGACTAGAAGGCCTCCAAGATCCCTTCCAACTCTGTTTTTGTTTTTGTTGTTGTTGTTGTCAACTTGACTTAAATATCATTGATATTAGTCTGGTAAGGTCCTTTGAGTTCAGTTGTTTGGCTACATAACAAAACTCCATATTGCAGCATAGAAATATTGTTTCCATACGTATTTATGTCTCCTGTATGATGGAATAGGCATTGATAAGTAGATATGATAAAGTGTTAGGGCGGGGAGAGGGAGTGCTTCTCCAATAAACTTGTCTTCTTAGTGTTGGGTTATAAGGTGTATCTTATAAGACAATGGTAACGAAGCAATTGTTCAACCTACCATTACTGCAGATTTTACAGTATGAGTGTCAAATTCTACCCAAATCCATTAATCTTCATCAGTTTATTCAAAGTATCAAACTTTAAAGCCAACCTTCAATACCAAAGAACTTCATCCATTTTTTTTCAACTTTTCCTTCCGTTTTGCATACCTGTGCAAGTTGGCCTTGTTTTTGCAAGATATGCAGTATGTCATTAGTACCCCCGAAGTGAAGCTGAATGCCTATGACTAAACATGTTTTACCTGTTTATATTTCCTCCATTTTATTTGGATTTACAGTGCTTCTTATTAAAGTGAAATGATTGATTAAATAGTTTGTTACAAGTACAGTTCTAACATTTTCACAATGACTCAATGGGGCAGTTTACCATGGCTCGGTGAACCTTCACTCTGAAGATTAAGGATGATCAAATCAGCCATTCAGAGAAAACCTTCAGATGAAGCCAAGGAATTGAATTATATCTAATCTGATGCTTTGGATTTACTGGAAGATTGGATGGGCTTGCTAATGTGCCTACATCTGAATTGATTATATGCCACCAGGTCAGTTTCTCTAGGATGATTTGTCCCCAGCCTGATCCCTCAGGCCTTCTAGGGTTGCACCTATTGCTGCTGTAATTGAGTCCATCTACCTTTTTTTCCTATTCCATCTTTTTCAGCATTATAGACTTCTCCAGAGAGCTAACTCTTTGCACAATGTATCCATAATATAATAATTTGAGTCTGACCATTTGTGGCCCTAGTAAGGATTGATTTGTTATTTGATCCATTTGTTTGTTTTTCTTGGCCATCCATGAAAACACTCAGGAGTGTTTTCCCAATACCAAAGTTCAAAAGTATCAATACATTTTCTAACGTGTTTCTTCCAAATCTAACTTTTGCTTCCATAGTGTATCACTGGGAAAACCACTGCCTGCATTAATTTGGTGCACGCCTACTTTTTACAAAATCAGATTTTAAAAATTAATTGAACTGAGCTGAATTGAATTGACTCAACTCATTGAATCGAATCCACCAATTCTAAACATATCGTTCAATTGTATTGATCATATGAATTGGATCTTCAGTGAATTACATGCACATTCTTCACTGTTAACTTGGGTAAACTGATCTAATGTTATATTATTTTGCCATTGAAAAAGTATACCTCTTTTAGCAGTAAACTTCTATATGATAATACATAATACATATACATGATACAGATGCCTCTTACAATAATGATCATAAGATGAACATCAATTTCCAAACATAAAGCAGATTAGCTTAGTTACAATGGCTTTGAAAAAAAAGTGACTTAAAGCCTGTCTTCACATTTATGATGATTGCAGCATCCGAACAGTCATGGGCTGTGATCAAAATTCAAGAACTTGGCCTTTGGCATGTATTTACAATGATTGTAATATCCCAGATCATGTGATCACCTTTTGCAACCTGCCTGGCCAGCTTTCAACAAGGAAAGTTTTATTTATTTTTATTTATTATTTATTTATTATTTAAATTTGTATACCGCCCTTCTCCCGAAGGACTCAGGGCGGTTCACAGCCAAGTAAAATGCACAATACATACAATTAAAATACTAATAAAAAACTTATTTAAATTGGCCATAATTAAAATTTGGAAGTAAAACCCATTTAAAAACCCATAACTTAAAAAACTAACCCAGTCCAGCGCAGATAAATAAGTAAGTTTTGAGCTCGCGGCGAAAGGTTCGGAGGTTCGGAAGTTGACGAAGTCCTGGGGGGAGCTCGTTCCAGAGGGCGGGGGCCCCCACAGAGAAGGCCCGTCCTGGGTGTCGCCAGACGACATTGTCGCGCCGACGGCACCCTGAGGAGTCCTCTCTGTGAGAGCGCACGGTCGGTGAGAGGTATTTGGTAGCAGCAGGCGGTCCCGTAAGTAACCCGGCCCTATGCCATGGGCGCTTTAAAGGCGTTCACCAACACCTTGAAGCGCACCGGAAGGCCACAGGTAGCCAGTGCAGCCTGCGCAGGATAGGTGTCACTCGGGAGCCACGAGGGCTCCCTCTATCACCAGCTGCATTCTGGACCAACTGCAGCCTCCGGATGCCCTTCAGGGGAGCCCCATGTAGAGCATTGCAGTAGTCCAGGCGAGGCGTCACAAGGGCGTGAGTGACTGTGCACAAGGCATCCCGGTCTAGAAAGGCGCAACTGGCGCACCAGGCGAACCTGGTGGAAAGCTCTCCTGGAGGCGGCCGTCAAATGATCTTCAAAAGACAGCCGTGCATCCAGGAGAACGCCCAAATTACGCACCCTCTCCATTGGGGCCAATGACTCGCTCCGACAGTCAGCCGCGGACTCAGCTGACTGTACCGGGATGCCGGCATCCACAGCCACTCCGTCTTGGAGGATTGAGCTTGAGCCTGTTTCTCCCCATCCAGACCCGTCGGCTTCCAAACACCGGGACAGCACTTGATAGCTTCATTGGGGTGGCCCGGTGTGGAAAAGTACAGCTGGGTGTCATCAGCGTACAGCTGGTACCTCACACCGAAGCCACTGATGATCTCACCCAGCGGCTTCATATAGATGTTGAACAGAAGGGGCGAGAGAATCGACCCCTGCGGCACCCCACAAGTGAGGCGCCGCGGGGTCGACCTCTGCCCCCCCCTCAACACCGTCTGCGGCCCGTCGGGGAGATAGGAGGGGGACCACCGGTAAACGGGGGCTCCCACTCCCAACCCCTCCAACCGGCGCAGCAGGATACCATGGTCGATGGTATCAAAAGCCGCTGAGAGGTCTAATAGGACCAGGGCAGAGGAATAACCCCTATCCCTGGCCCTCCAGAGATCATCCACCAACGCGACCAAAGCCGTCTCAGTGCTGTAACCGGGTCGGAAGCCGGAGTGGAACGGTCCAGATAGACAGTTTCCTCCAGGTGCAGGGGAAACTGAAATGCCACCATACTCTCTACAACCTTCGCCGCGAAGCGAAGGTTGGAGACCGGACGATAATTACCTAAAACAGCGGGTCAGGAAGGCTTCTTGAGGAGGGCCTCACCACCGCCTCTTTCAAGGCGGCCGGAAAGACTCCTCCAACAAGGAAGCACTCGTAATCCCTGGAGCCAGCCTCGTGTCACCTCCTGAGTGGCCAGCACCAGCCAGGAGGGCATGGGTCCAGTAAACACGTGGTGGCATTCAATCTACCCAGCAACCTGTCCATGTCCTCGGAGTCACAGGGTCAAACTCATCCCACACAACATCACCAAGACCGCCTCAGATACCTCGTCTGAATCGCCACAATTTTGGTCCAGACCGTCCCTAAGCTGAACGATTTTATCGTATAGATAACCGTTAAACTCCTCAGCACGTCCCCGCAACGGGTCATCCCGCTCCCCCTGGTGAAGGAGGGAGCGGGTCACCCGAAACAGGGCAGCTGGGCGGTTATCTGCCGACGCAATGAGGGAGGAGGCGTAGGAACGCCTCGCTTCCCTCAGTGCCACTAGGTAGGTCCTGGTATAGGATCTAACTAGTGTCCGATCAGCCTCTGAACGGCTGGACCTCCAGGAACTCTCTAGGCGTCTTCTCCGGCATTTCATCCCCCTCAGCTCCTCGGAGAACCAAGGAGCCGGTTGGGATCTGCGCCGGGTCAGAGGCCGCAAAGGCACGACACGGTCTAAAGCCCCAGCCGCAGCCCGTTCCCAGGCTGCAGCTAGTTCCTCTGCCGTGCCGTGAGCCAGACCCTCAGGAAGTGGCCCAAGCTCCGTCCGAAACCTCTCTGGGTCCATCAGGCGCCTGGGACGGTACCACCGTAATGGTTCCGTCTCCCTGCGGTGTTGGGTAGCGGTCAGAAAGTCCAGGCGAAGGAGAGAGTGATCTGACCATGACAAAGGTTCAATGACTATTTCCTTTAAGTCCAGATCTCTCAACCACTGACCAGAGACAAAAATCAGGTCCAGTGTGCCTCCCCCGATGTGAGTGGGGCCATCCACTACTTGAGTCAGGTCCAAGGCCGTCATGGAGGCCAGGAACTCCCGAGCTACCGTCGATGACGAGCCGGCAGATGGCAAGTTAAAGTCCCCCATGACTAAAAGTCTGGGGGTCTCCACTGCCACCCGGCAAGCACCTCCAGGAGCTCGGGCAGGGCAGCTGTCACGCAGCAAGGAGCCAGGTACGCGACCAGCAAGCCCATCTGACATCTATGACCCCACCTCACAAAGAGGATTCACACCCGGCAATCTGAGGTACAGTGGTCTCCTCGGCTCTAGACTCTCTTTAATAGCAACCGCCACCCCTCCACCCCTACCCTGGGCCCTCGGCTGATGGAATGCACGGAAACCCGGTGGGCACATCTCGACCAGGGGCACACCCCCTTCAGTGCCCAACCAGGTCTCCGTAACGCCTATAATATCCGCGGCACCCCCCTGAATCAGATCATGTATTAGGGGGGCCTTATTGGCCACGGACCGTGCGTTGCATAACATCAGACGAAGGCCCAGGCTCTGAGGGTCTTGGCCATCCGGGGAACGGGAGAAGTCAGGGGGACCGGGGCACGCGATCGCCTGCAAACATCGAACGCGTGACCCCCTATGTCGATACGATCCCCCCCTTCCGCCATATCTGCCCCTCCCACTTACCGTGCAAATAGACTCACCTCACACAAAGGAACACACTCCCCATAACCTCCGAACCCAATTGATAGTCGCCACGAGCATGCGCTGGAACTGGTTTCCCTCCCGACGGGCTACCCCTCACCCACCCTAACCTCCCACCCCACCCAACACTACCTCCCCTTCCAACCCAGACCCGTCAGTTCCCACCTCCCTTAAAAGTCCCATTAAAATTCCCTTAAAACCCTATTAAAATAATTAATTAAAATCCCTGAGTCTCCTATTTTTGGCATGCCATCTCTCGGGGTTCCAAAACCCGTCCTCAAGATGGGCCCTCGATAATGTGGGGGGCCAGACCCGCGAGAGAGGGGAGTCTCGCAGGGCAAGAAGGTCAGCCGCTGTAAATGTCCGCATGATAAAAGTCCGGCGAACAGACCCATCCTGGACCTGTCAAGATGGAAATTGACGCGCCAGTAGTTCCGAGTAGAAGACAGCCGGGATATAGGTCTTGGGCGGTAGATGAACAAACCGCCATGATTCAGTCAGAGCTCCAACCCCTCATCTCCAGTCCCGAGGGGTGGTCTATGGGCGCGGGGGGGGAGAGAGAGGATATAGTCCTACAATAGACAGGCTAGGATTGTCCAGGACCATCCTCAATTCCCCCTGTTGGGGACCAAAGGTCTTCAAAAGATCCCCTACCGACGAGGCATCTCTCTCCAAAAAGTCAATCATGGAAGACAAATTTCCTCAACAACTACAGTGATTTACTTGAAAACTGTGGCAGTTATAAAATCAAGCATGATTTACTTACAGACTCACCTTTCTTGCTTAGCAACAGAAATCCTGATCCCAACTGTGTTCATAAATTGAAGGCTACCGGTATGCAAACATCTACAGTGAGATTAGGAATAGGCCTTTAACTGGTGGCAATGCCTAATTGATCTTGGCTGAGCTGAGAGGCTAACCAAAGTCAAATCTGGTTAGTACTTGGACATTGTAGTAGTACTACTACAGCAATAGCACTTAGACTTAGATACCGTCCCATAGTGCATCACAGCATTCTCAGGTGATTTACGACGTCGTCATATTGCCACCAATAACTTTTTTACCAACCTCAGAAGGATGGAAGACCGAGTCAACCTTGAACCCATCAGGATTGAACTCCAGACTGTGGACAGAGTCTGCCATAATACGTTTAAGCCTGTGTGCCATACGTTTAAGCCTGTGTGCCCACAGGGCTATAGGCAAGATTGGGAAGTCAAAGCACAACTTAAAAAGCAGCAGTGGTGAACCACTCCAGTACTTTTGCCAAGAAAACTGCATAAACATTCCAGAAAATCTCTAGGATTCATGTTTGGCTCAGAGACTTGGCTAATATATGCACCCCCAAGTCCAAACAGACAAGTAATGGTAACTTCTCTACGGGTTGCCTTAGAATAAATAAAATTCAGTCAATCACTAAGGTTAGCATTTTTTTAAAGCAAGCAGTCTTGGCTTACATGTTTTGATTTTGTATCATTTTCTTCATCTCGTTTCTTAATGCATTTGTCTTCTTTTCTTTCAAAACATTTCGGGGAAGAATTGTCAAGAGGAATCTTTTCAAATGCAGGAAAAGAGGCCTTATTTTAAAAGTCAAGTTCCTTCGTTTTGAAAGAACAAAGGGCAATTTTTAGTGAAGATACACTAAACTTGAAGATAAATGGTAGAGGATTCCCAATTCTATCCAGGAACCTGAGAATAAGTTGAAAAATCCAGACCAGGTACTAGCCGTTGACCCTTAAACCTGGTTTTGAACCCACTTTGAAACATAACCAGCAGATCACCAGATTTAACTCAGCAGGTAGACAAAGAGGTTTGGTAACAACCAGTACTCTTGTTTTGAGACTCCTGTAGCAGTGGTGGGTTTCAAAAATTTTTACTACCGGTTCTGTGGGTGGCTTGGTGGGCATGGCATAGCATGGTTTGGTTTGGTGGGCGTGGCTTGGTGGGCGTGGCATGGGAAGGATACTGTAAAATCTCCATTCCTACCCCACTCCAGGGGAAGGTTATTGCAAAATCCCCATTTCCTCTTGATCAGCTGGGACTTGAGAGGCAGAGAGTAGATGGGGGTGGGGCCAGTCAGAATTTTTACTACCGGTTCTCCGAACTACTCAAAATTTCCACTACCGGTTCTCCAGAACTGATCAGAACCTGCTGAAACCCACCTCTGTCCTGTAGTTTAATCAAGGTAGAGGGGCAATTGTGAGGTTACCCAGTTAATCTGGAAGATGCTCTTTTGATCTGTTGGACTTCATTTCCACTTCTAGGTTTCACTGAAACAGACATAATACTCAGTGGTGTATTAAGCAGACTAAGCACATGCTTAGGGCACCAGGCCCAAAGGGGGCACCATAAAGTTGAGGGGGGAAAAACAAACACCAATGAAGATTTGTAAAAAAAAATTGATAAAACTAAACTAAAAAAACAAGGGAGGCATCAAGATTTGTAAGTGCTTAGGGAACCAGTGAGCTTTAATCTGCCACTTATCATACCCAGTCAACTATCCTCAATCTTTTTGGAAAGAAGTGGTAGTTGATGTAGCAAGATAAATATCCTTTCTGCTCCAGGCAGCCAGCCTCAGGTCCTGTGATGCAATGCAATGATTCAACCCATTTAGCTTTCAAACATCTTCTATCAAGGTTTTCTGCTCAGTAAATAAATGAGAGATATGTAATCTCTGGAGCAAAAGATCCGTTCTACTGCGGCCCTTGAAAACTGAAACATCATGATTACTTATTTCCTAACTTTCGGTATATCCCAGTCAGATAGCATATAAATATTAACATCCTTGAGCCCTCAATATGAAATATACAAACAAGAAATATTTGCATAGGCTGAATTTTGTGTGTGAATGTAGTCAAATGATTGAAGCCTCTGTATTATGCTTTTAATTTGATGTGATTTTAGTTTCATATTGTTATTATTTTCTGCTAGACTGAAATGTTTTGTTTTATACTGTGCATTCATCAAGAATCGTAAGGTACAACACTTAATGATAGTCATAGAGTACAAATAAACAATCAGGAAACAATCAATATCAATATAAATCGTAAAGATACAAGCAACAAAGTTACAGTCGTACAGTCATAAGTGGAAGGAGATGTGGTGGGAACGATGAGAAGATTAATAGTAGTGCAGACTTAGTAAATAGTTTGACAGTGTTGAGGGAATTATTTGTTTAGCAGAGTGATGGTGTTGCATTATTTATTTTATTTATTTTTTTTCCTCTCTCCATGGCATCTCTAATTAGTTGGTTAGTAGTTATTTGTTGTTTAGGTTGTGTTGTAGTTATTTGTTATCTAGGTTGTAGGTTGTGTGTTATGTTGTAGGTTGTGTATTATGTAATGTTAGATGAGTTGGGAAGAGATTTAGATCATTTGAGTTTTCATTTTTTTGTGTTGTAATTTGTTTTATCAGATTTGTGAAACTTTGTTCAATAACTGTTAGAATTTTTTTCTCTAAGTTTTGTTCAATAGCTTGTATTCTTTTTTCTAAGTTTTGTTCAATAGCTAGTAATCTTTTTTCTAAGTTTTGTTCAATAGCTATTATTCTTGTTTCTAAGTTTTTATCAGCGTCAATGGTTGATCTGTTGTATTTTCTGGCTGGCATAATGATATTTTTTTAGTTTTTATGTAATTAGTATTAAAGCAGTATCTTTCTTATTTCTTTTGTTTTATTTCACACTCTTCAATTTTAGTATTGAAGAAGTATCTCTCACTTAATCAATCTTACTCAATTTTTTTCTCTCTCTCTCTTTCACTTTCTCTGGCAATCACTATGGTAACGGTGAGGATTCGGCGGGAAATTTAGAATGATGAAACTGGGCAGAAGAAGTCCTTTAAGTAGGGGATGATGGAGGCTGGTGGGAGTGCAATATCTCCTTAGTAACTCACCGGTCCTGTTGATCCACTCAATTCTGGCAATTCTGGTCCTGGTGATCCAACTTGAAATTCTTGACCGGAATGGGGAAGCCCGATGTCAGACTTGTCGGTAGGAATCCCCAGCAGCAAGTTTCGGTAGTGGGGGAAGCCTCCTTCGGCGTGGTCACAATAGTGGGAATTTTAAAAAGTAGATAGAAGTTGGGCTTTTGGTGGTGGTGGTGGCGGTGGCGCTCAGCGGTGATCAGTGGAGAGTCGCGGTGGCGCTCGGCGGCGGTGGCGGTCCTCGGTGGCGGCAATCAGCACTGGCGGCTGCACTCGGCCTCCAATCAGCTCGGCGGCTCTCGGGGGTCTCGGCCGCTTCGATCCTGGTGGCAGCCGCCCCAATCCCAGTGGTGGTTTTTTCACAGATCCTGGTGTTCGTGAAAAAACTGTTCTTGTGTCTAGTTGTTCTGGTGTATAGTGCTCTATAGCATCGTTTTGAGGGTAGGAGTTGAAACAGTTTATGTCCAGGATGTGAGGGGTCTGTAAATATTTTCACAGTCCTCTTTTTGACTCGTGCAGTATACAGGTCCTCAATGGAAGGCAGGTTGGTAGCAATTATTTTTTCTGCAGTTTTAATTATCCTCTGAAGTCTGTGTCTGTCTTGTTGGGTTGCAGAACCAAACCAGACAGTTATAGAGGTGCAGATGACAGACTCAATAATTCCTCTGTAGAACTGTATCAGAAGCTCCTTGGACTGTTTGAGCTTTCTGAGTTGGCACAGAAAGAACATTCTTTTTTGTGCTTGTAGAGGATCTCCCGCTTGAGCATGGGGTTGGACTAGAAGTCCAAAGTCCCTTCCAACTCTTGAATTCTATTCTTCTGCCTCTTTTTTTGGTTTCTGGGATGCCTGAAATAAATGCACAGAAAGCAAAAACAGTCCACATCCAACCCACAAGCTCGGAGAATGAATCTCCACCCTCATCTTACAACCGAGCTGCAGATATTCGCCACTATCGCCGATCACATTCAGCCTATGTTTCAAAAAGCCGGTGAAGCAGCCTTTGGAGTAGGCCGCCTTCATCACGTCTGAGTCAGCTGCTATGACAAATATAGATTCGTCCTGTCTTGGCGGTATTGTCTATTCTATGGCGATAACAAAACTCTTGTCCTATCAGCATTTTTTCATTAACCTTCTTGCTGGTGTCATTGTAACTGTCCTTTCAGTTATTCTTCCAAGATGATCTCTTTCTTGTCTTTTTTCCTTCTCTCTCTGTCTGTTCCCTCTCCTGCCTGTCATCCTCTTTCCATACCCAGATCTAGAGATGCTTTTCTAGAGGAAAAATCAGAACAGCTACAGGCTTCATTGGAAGCCTGTTTCTAAAACCCTCCTTGCCTCATAGAAGTACGGGTACGGTTTTGTCTTCATCAAAGAGGAGGTGTCATTTCCTTTAACTTCAGCTACAAGTGTCGGAGTGATTACAGAAGCCCAGGACAGAGGTGATAAGATTCATGGTGACGAGGTCTCTGGCAGGAGGCTATGAAATACAGACGATTAATCTATGCATTGATTTGGGGGGAGGAAATAATGAGTGACACCAACTGACAGCCAGTGCTGGACACTGAGCTTAAGTACAGCGAACCTAGATGCAAACCCTGATCGCGATGGAAATGCTATTAATTCACTTTGGACAAATGGACCTGCTCAATCATTTATATATTATTCTAACAGTGTTGTAATTGCTTGAAAATATAACCATAAAGGCAGTATTTCATCTAAGAAACTCCCTGCACGTTGGAGGCTGAAATCTGTTTTCCACTTACAAGTGACTAATCTACAGATTGCTTGAAACCTCCCACAGTCCACCTTAAATTTGTTACCAGCTGCAGAATTTTGCGTTCCAATGGAATGTCCACTTTTTTCTTCTCTCTTTTATATGCACAGAAATGCAGACAAATGGGGTACTTTCGGATAAATGGTGCAAAATGCATGCATTAGAAAAATGGCCTTAAAACTGTATATACTTCCTGAGAAGAAATATATCCTCTGCATGTATACGTACAAATCCACACAATGCATCTATAATTTCATATATATTCTTCCAATGCATGCATCAAATGCACGCGCTATGGAAACAGGTATATAAATATAGATATGTTTTGTGTGCATTTCCCCCTTATGTATGATTTTGTGCACACACCTCTCCTCATCATGCATATCAGTGAGAAGAGTCCCCTAATGCATTTGCGCTTCAATGATTTTCAATACAGAATTGCATTTAAAAATTCAAAGAAATTTTTAAAAAGGATAGTCATTGCACTGCAGTCTGTGCATGATGCCAAGAAGCAGGGGATCACTTAATTCTTATAAAACTGTGAGCCATGTGGATTTCTCCTCCCCTCTAATCATTTAGTCTAAATCAGATTGCTAGATTCCCTGATGCAGACATAGATTTGCGTTTATGTAATCAGGTCATTCCTCGGTTGACTAAGGGCTTAGGTTGAGTAAGCAATTGCCTCAGTTAGTGGAATTGCTACTTGGCCTCTGAGTCCAGCTGGTGGAGCTTGAGATTCTGTCAAACGAAAAACCAGTCAAAAGCCTGTCCTTTCCTGTATTCCCATCTTCCTGTATTCATTTATCGTTGATGAAACCAAAGTGCTCGGGGGTATCATGTGGGTGCAGTAGTCAGAATATAGTATTGCAGGCTAATTTTGCTGACTGCTAGCAGTTAGAATAGAATAGAATAGAATAGAATAGAATAGAATAGAATAGAATAGAATAGAATAGAATAGAATAGAATAGAATTTATTGGCCAAGTGTGATTGGACACACAAGGAATTTGTCTTGGTGCATATGCTCTCAGTGTACATAAAAGAAAAGATACCTTCATCAAGGTAAAACATTTACAACACAAATGATGGTCATAGGGTACAATTTAACCCTTAATGATAGCAACAAAGAGTTACAGTTCGATTCTCACTGGCTCAAGGTTGACTTAGCTTTCCATCTTTCAGTAAAATGAGGACCCAGATTGTTGGGGACAATATGATGACTCTGTAAACCACTTTGAGCAGGCTGTAAAGCACTGTGAAGTGGTATATAAATCTAAGTGCTATTGCTGATGCTATATTGGCACCTCTGAGACCAGTGGTGGGATTCAAATAATTTAACAAATGGTTCTCTGCCCTAATGATTTCTTCCAACAACCACTTCACCAAACTGCTCAGAAAGTTAACAACCGGTTCTCCCGAAGTGGTGCGAACTGGCTGAATCCCACCATTGTCTGAGACTCAATCCAGTAAATCAGGGCAGCGGAGAGATGTCCAGATTTAGAAGAGAAAGAAGCAAAGAATTGGGAAACAAACAGGGCATGGAAAAACTCATAAACTACAGAAGTCTATCTCCTGCCTTTCCTTGCTCAGAAGATACTGTATGTCATTGAATCTGACCATGTTATTCTGGAGAGACGCCGCCAATATTTTCATTGCTTTCTGAGAAGGATTAGGGTTGGGGAATTACTCTGAGTATGTCAGCTTACTAAATGCTTCACAAACTAACATAGACTTTATATCCTCAAACACTTCATTTGAATCCTCAAACCCTTCATTGTATTACCATTATGATACTAAACGTTGGCATCAGAATCTTATGAAGCTCTTGCAAATCCCATATTATTTCAGAATGCTGGATATATTCCATGGTCCCTAGATGGCCGATCTTGGGCGATGCTTGTTCAGTGTGTTCCTCTTACATGTTTTAAGTAACCTGACTATACTTCTGTCCTTCCTCCTAGTACTAAACAAATATTCAGTGATAATATCAGAAATAAGCATCTTACACGCAAATCATGGCATTCAATTTATTTTACTAACTATATTTTATTTTAAACTGTCCTTCCAAAGTGGTGTACATAACATAGGCTTTCCCTTTCCTAATTTATTCTCACATAAAAAAAAACATGTAATATGAGCTACAGTAAGAGAGATGCTTGCTAGCACATTATTATTTAGTAAAGTGTTTGAGAAGTGATCTAAAATGAATTTTTCTCCGGGGAGTGGGGGAAATGGGGTGGAAGAGTCCAATAAGCACTAGATGGCAGAAAACAAAGAGTTTGTTGCATCTCTTTTCTGCCATCTAGTGATCATTGAGCTACCAGCAGCCCAGGGCTGACACCTGCCATGTTCCTGTTCCAGCTCTCATAATCACTAGACCAGTGTTGGCAAACCTTTTCGGCACCGAGTGCTGTAATGGGAGCATGCGTCTGTGTGCAGGGGAGCACTGGAAACCAGAAGAGCAGCTCCCTGGTGCGCACACGCAGGAATACTGGAAACCGGAAGAGGAGTTCCCCAGTGGGCATCCACACGCTGGGAAGCTGAGCTTCCGGTTTCCGGCATGCACATGTACACCAGTCACCTGGTATTCCAGTTTGTTGCGCACATGCGCATACCGGAAATCAGAAACTTAGCTTCCTGGTGCACGCATCCACGCCAGGGAGCTGCTCTTCTGGTTTCTGGCCCTCCCACATGTGCGAAGACCAGCTGGCCGGTGCACATATGCATGCCAGTACCCAGAAGAGCAACAGGCGATGGCTGGCCTGCCCAGAGAGATGGCTCTGTGTGCCACTTCTGGCACGCGTGCCATAGGTTTACCATCAAGGCACTAGACCATAAAGACTGATATGCAATGAAGTATAAATATCATGATATTCAAATTTTGCTTGTTTGTTTTTCTTCTAAGAAGAATAAAAATAAATCCTTCCAGAATTCAGGTGGATAGGCTGAAAAGGTTTCCTACAAGAACAGACTTTATGATTCAGAAGTGGGAGTTCTGAGCTTGTCTGCTTGTTTATGGCATAATTATAATGAATCCCAGGGACAAGTGGGATGGAATCCCCTCCCTCTTGAATGACTATGCCAGAATTGCTGGGAACCTAGCAACCTGTAATCTGGGTCACTTTCACCTCCTGACCTTGCGCCTGATGATGGGATGACCTCTGGTGGTCCTAGGATAGAAATAATATATCCATTCTGGATCTGCTTAAACTCTCCATGATCTCACTGATCATGGTGTGTCAGGCACAAGAAACCAGGAATAAGAGTTGAGTTCAAAGCACTTCTAGTTCATTCCATGCAATATAAGAATCAGATCCACAAGAATCTGATCTACTAATGTCAAGGCAAATTAGCATTAGATAAGAATGTATTACCATAAGGAAGCCTGAGCATCAAAGAATTGAACTCTGGTGCTGGAAAAGACTCCTGCGAGTCCCTTGGACTGCAAGGCGAACAAACAAGTCAGTCCTAGAGGAGATCAACCCTGACTGCCCTTTAGAAGGCCAGATCCTGAAGATGAAACTGAAATACTTTGGCCACCTAATGAGAAAGAAGGACTCACTGGAGAAGAGCCTAATGCTGAGAACGATTGAGGGCAAAAGAAGAAGGGAAGACAGAGAATGAGATGGCTGGATGGAATCACTGAAGCAGTAGGTGTGAGCTTAAATCAGTGGTTCTCAACCTTTGTAGTGCTGCGACCCCTTTAATACAATTCCCCATGATGTGGCGACCCCAACTGCAGAAGGGGAAAAAAGTGGCAAACTGTTTTTTTTTAATTTATCGCGCCTGAAGCCATCTTGGCTAGCGATCTGAACTGCTTGCGATTGCCTTGAGGACGGAGGCATTAAAGTGGAGACTCCTCCCCTATTAAGTTTATCGCACCTGAAGCCAGATTAGGCTAGCGATTGCAGCTGGCTTGAGAGGGAGACATCAGAGCAAAGATTTCTCTCTTTTTTAATTCATCGCGCCTGAAGCCGAATTCAGCTAGCGATTTGAAGAGCCTGCAGCTGGCTTGTGGAGTCAACCATTGGAGCGTGATTCTTCGACTCGCAAGTATACTTCCCATATTTCTGATGGTCTTAGGCGACCCCTGGCAAATCATCATTCGACCCCCAACAGGGTCATAACCCACAGGCTAAGAACCGCTGGCTTAAATGGACTCCAGGGGATGTTAGAAGACAGGAAGGCCTGGAGGAATGTTGTCCATGGGGTCGCGATGGGTCGGATACAACTTCACAACTAACAACAACAAAGAATGTATTGCAAAGGTATAAGATATTTCTTTTCTTTCTCTTACTTGGTCTTTATTTTACATATATCACATATAGCTCACTCTGTTCAGGTACATAGCAATAGCACTTAGACTTATATACCACTTTACAATGCCTTACAGCCTCTCTAAGTAGTTTACAAATCAGCATATTGCTCCCAACAATCTGGCTCCTCATGTTACCGACCTTGGAAGGATGGAAGGCTGAGTTAATCTTGAGCCCGTGAGACTTGAACTACCAAACTGCTGGCAGCCGGCAGTCAGCAGAAGCAACCTGCAGTACTGCATTTTTAACCACTGTGCCACCACGGCAGAAGAATTACACATAACCAGCTATGCTGTAGAAGTCACCCACACCCCTCTTTTTAATCAACAAGCTGTGGTTTGTTTGTGGGGTCTCATTTCCCATCAGTCAGACATTCTTGCCTACACTGCCTATTTATTTGTTAGGCGTTCATATACATTCCAGTCAGGGGTGAAATCCAGCAGGTTCTGACAGGTTCTGGAGATCCGGTAGCAGAAATTTTGAGCAATTCGGAGAACCAGTAGTGGAAATTTTGAGTAGTTCAGAAAACCAGCAAATACCACCTCTGGCTGGCCCCAGAGTGGGATGGGAATGGAGATTTTGCAATATCCTTCTCCCAGGAGTAGGGAGGGAATGGAGATTTTCCAGTACTCTTCCCCTGCCATGCCCACCAAGCCACGCCCACCAAGCCACACCACACCCACAGAACTGGTAGTAAAAAAATTAAGATTCCCTGACGCTTACCACTTTTTGAACATTAACTGTGTTGTGTGCTTCAGTTATTGAAAGGATAAAAAGAGAGGTTTTTCAGTTACACGAAAGGGAGAACAGTACTGTTGGGAGAGATCACTAGCTTTATCTGAAAAAGAAAAAATTATCTCAGGTTCAATTCTGGATAACATAAAGAATAAAAAAAACAAACCCAGAAATGTCTTTAATAAGAGGAGAAAACTTCAAGGCTATGATTGATGCATATACATGCACATGGACACCAGCACTCCTGTGCTTTTGCATGTGGGATATTTGGGGAACCACAGAATGTGGGGGAAAGAAGCTTAATTTTTTGTCTTTAGCCACAATCCCAATGAAAGCTTCCCCTGTTCCATTTCTTTAAGGCTTCAGGAAAACTACATTGTGATGGTGATGATAGGCCAGCTAGATTATAACTGGGGAAGGAATTGATTGATTCAAACTTTCCTAGAAGTATGCTACTATCCCAATGAAAACTAGGGGAGGGGTGCTGTGACTTATTTTTATTTAGCTAATCTTGCAAAGTGGAGTAGTGGTTAAGGCATCAGGTTAGAAACTGGGTGGCCATAAATTCTAGTTCCACTTTTGGACCAAAGCTATCTGGGTGACTTTGGGCAGGGAATGGCAAACCACCTGCAAAAGCCTGCTAAGCAAACTATTCAGGAAGTCACCAGGGATCAAAACTGACTTGAAGGCACAAAATAAATTAAAAGAAAAAGAAAAGCTAATTATGCTACTGAAAGCATCATTATTTTGCTTCTTCCTTGATCCCCCCCCCCAAGATATACTATAGGTTAGTAGTAATTTAAATAGATCAACATAGAAAGCAGTTTTCTGTATGAGTGTACTGTACAGTGTAATGGAATGTGTGGATGACCTTGTGTGGATGAAGGGAAGGGATGAAGGGAATGTGTGGATGAAGGGAAGAGATGCTGCCTAGAAAATGATCAGACGAGAGAGAAAGGAGCTCCAGTGGCTTAAGTCAGAGGGAGAAGTTTAGGAAGGACAATAGATCAAGCAGTTCAGTCTTTTCAAGTCTTCAGATTTGAAAAGTTATGTTAATGTAGCCTTACGATAAAATAGAATTCGTTTATCTTGTGGTGTTTCCTGTCTGGTTTGCCTGGGAGGTCTGACAACACGTTTGTGTGTTTTTGTGAAAAAAAGTGTGAAATGATAAAGAAGTACCAAATGATTCACAGCGTGGGGGGGGGGGGGAAATCACACTTTCTATCAGACATAGTGGAATATTCAGGACAGTTAAGATGAAATTCTTATGCATGAAGTACAAAGTTAATCTGTAGAAAGTTTCACATCATGACATGAGAGATTTGGGAAAGGTTGGGAAAGGAATAGGCCAGTGGTGAAATCCAAAAATTTTTACTACCTGTTCTGTGGGCGTGGCGTGGCTTGGTGGGCATGGCAGGGGAAGGAAACTGCAAAATCTCCATGCCCACCCCACTCTGGGGCCAGCCAGAGTTGGTATTTGCCCGTTCTCCAAATTACTCAAAATTTCTTCTATCGGTTCTGCAGAATCTGTCAGAACCTGCTGGATTTTACTCCTGGAATAGGCATAATCAGCGAGTAGACGTGGAAGCGGTTCACAGTTTATTTCATGAATGACAATTTATCCAAGATGGAATGAATACTGAGAAGAATTCCAGTCATTCAAAGAAATTCACCTTAATTAACACACTATAAATGAGGATAGGAAATTTTGCTAAAATTCTGAGTGGGAAGGTGCTAATATGTTCTGCATCTTGCTTCTAGATGTGCGCTAAGCCTTCAGGTAGTCACAGTAGGAATGAAATGCTGAGTTAAATGAGACTTTAGGTCAACATGCCACTATGCACTCATTTTTTTCAAACATTTCTCTTGATGTTTTCAAAGTAATAGGACGAACACACAATAATACCATTGTGATTAGTTGGGCCATAGATTGTGACACAGGATACTTTCACATATTCAGTCAATCTAGAAATATTATACTTACATTGGATGTTCTCCATCACTCATTGTCCATCACTCAAAATGAAGTGTGGCATATGAAACGGTTGTCTCTACCACATGATTGGTCTGCCAGATTAAAAGAACATTCCTTTAAAATGGAATCTATTACATCTATTTCAGAAAACCACCAAGAACTAAACATAATCACAATCTGTAGGTGATTTCTTTTTCTCCCATGCAATTGTGTCTTTCTTGGAGACTGCTTGGACTAGCCCCTGCAGTTTTCTTGGCAAGGCTTTTTAGAATGGTTTGCCATTGCCTCCTTTCCTAGTATTGAGAAAAAGTGACTGGCTCAAATTCACTCAGCTAGTTTTGTGCCTAAAATAGGGCTAGAACTCACAGACACCTGGTTTTTAGCCTTTGCATTAACCTTGATCCCAAACTGACTTCCTTTTAAGCGATGTTATCCTCTGCTTCAGATTATACTTTAGAATTTTTTAATTTTATTCTTAAGAATACATTTCACTTATTAAAAAGAGTTTTGGCGATAAGCAAATTAGTGGCATATTAGCATATTTTGTGACAATGCCCAATTAGTACTTTAAATCATATGTCCATGAAGAAACTGGAATATCAGCCAACCAACCTGAAAACAATTTATTGTCTGTGTTTCATAATAAACATAAATGAATCTGGGAGAAAACATAGTTCCAATTTCATAATTAACAATTAGATTTGTTACATTAAAAATTGGAAAACTGGTGTGTGTGCGTGTGTGTTGGGGGGGGGATCCTGGCAGTAGGAGCAGGGAATCAATTACTCAGAGAGGTCCCACTGTATACATTTGGAAAGAAGCTGATTAGCCATCTGTCACCAATAGTTTAATTTAAATTCTTGCATTGAGTAAAGGTTAAGACTTGACCTAAATGTCCCCTTCCAACCCAATGATTCTGGGAAAACAGGTTGAGTTAACAATGAGAATAGCAATAGGTTGAGAAGGAGTGGAAACACTTCCCACTCATTCCTTCTCAATGATAAATCCTACGCCCCAAAGTAACATTTAGGGTTCATGAGTCTTCCTTTACTTTCTGTCTGCAAAGCTCTGATCCGATTTATGACCAATTAATTTTAACAGTAACAGAGTTGGAAGGGACCTTGGAGGTCATCTAGTCCAACCCCCTGCTCACTCAGGAGACCTATATTAGGGATTCAAACTGCCGACTTGCTGACCTTTCAGATTGACAAGTTCAGTGTCTTAGCCACTGAGCCACCTAGTCAGAATTTAATGCAGCTGATCTGCTTTAGAAAAATTATGGTTTGCATGGAATTTCTACAGGTGACTACTCTGCACGATTGGTCTTTAAGCTGTCTCTCAATTAATGGAGAAAGCATTGAAGCAACAACAAAAAAGCTTATTTATATATAACAGTATATAAAGGTGTTTGTCTGAATAAAATGGGAGGTGAAATCCTGGATCCTGATGGCACCAAGCAATGTAAACAACCTTTAGATTTCTTTACAAGCCCCTTTACATGAGTGAATGCCCTGGCATCTGCTCCCAAAATGTTCCCAGCCTGTTTAAAAAAAAAAACTGACCTGCATATAGATTGGCCTTAATGACCAAATGTTTGAGAAATTCATTGCAGGAGAACAGCTGAAAGCAGTTGATTGGTTTGAACTTTATTGTGTGCACCTTGATTCCCAGACCAGCAGTAAAGAGGAAGGTCAGCTGGCAAACATTTGGGTATTTAAAAATAAATAAATAAATAAATAAAAGAGAGATTTGTTTCCATTTCTTCCATCTATGCATGGGTGGAAAGAAGAGACAGAGCTGTCGTCTAAATTTTGGTTTTAGTGGTGTAATAGACATTCAGAATTATAATAATACGCTTATTAAAATAACAGGCACCGTTTTATCCAGGACACTCTTAAACTATTTCAGGCAGTTCATAAAATGGAGATTGGAATGAGTGCTGAGCTTACCTTATTGGTGAGCAAGTGAATGGGACCTGCTTGAATTGAGATTCAGCTATGTCTTGTCATCCACTGGTTCAGCTCTAGAGTTCCCATTTCATTTGTTAAAGGTAGGTAGTTTCCTAATGAGAAGGAAGGACTCACTGGAGAAGAGCCTAATGATGGGAAAGATTGAAGGCAAAAGAAGAAGGGGACGACAGAGAACGAGGTGGCTGGATAGAGTCACTGAAGCAGTAGGCGTGAAGTTAAATGGATTCCAGAGGATAGTAGAGGATAGAAGGCCTGGAGGAATGTTGTCCATGGGGTCGCGATGGGTCAGACATGACTTCACAACAAACAACAACAACAACAAAGTTTCCATTAGCAAACTTTTCTGTCTCTAGCAGGACTGAGTTATGAACTAGGTGCAGTAGGCATAGTAGAGCCCATGAAAATGTTTTAAATTAAAAAAATAAAATGTAGAAGTTATTTTTACACCCTTAATAATTTTTTTATTTTCATATCTTGTAATAAAAAAGGCAAGAAATGCACAATATTTGAACATCAAACTGACTGCCTGTGACACAGGCATAGTATGAACACTAAAATTTAGAAGATAGAATATCAAGGTTGGAAGAAATCTTGGAGAGCTTCTCATTCAACCCTTTGCTTGAACAGGAAATTTTATACCATTCTGGGCAAATGGTTGTCCAATATCATCTTGAAAACCTCTGGTGATGTAGCATCCACAGTTTATGGCAAGCCATGCCACTGATTAATTGTTCTCAATGTCAGGAAATTTCTCCTTCATTTTAGGTTCAATCTCTCCTTAATGATCTTCCACCCAATATTTCTTGTCCTGCTCTCAGATGCTTTGGAGAACCCTCTCTACTTTGTAAGAACTCTACTCTGTAAGAGTTCCTCAAGAACTGCTATCATGAAAGGGGGGGTCTTAAAATGCCTAACTTGAAATTGTATTATGAAGCAGTTGTTTTATCATTAATTACTGATTGGATTAATTTAACTGAGGAAAGAGTTTTGAATATAGAAGGGTATGGTTTGTTATATGGGTGGCACGCCTATATATTATATGATAAGAAAGTAGATAAAATATTTAAAAATAATATAATTAGAAATGCATTATTGAGGGTTTGGAGGAAATATCAATATAAATTAGATGGAAAGATTCCAATATGGGCAATCCCGAGACACATGATAGAAAATATAAATATATATCAAAAGATGGAGGTAGTTACCTATAAAGAACTTCTTTGTATGGAAAAGGGGGAATTACAATTAAAATCCAGAGAAAAGATGGGGGAAGAAGGGAAAAATTATACATGGTTCCAATATGGACAATTACAAGCTAGATGGAAATTAGATCAAAAAATAGGTGTTAAGCAAACTGAGGATAATTTGTTAAAACAAATGAGAGATCAAGGCCAACAGCATATTAAGAGGTTGTATAATGTATTAGTAGAAATAGACTCAGAGTCCGAACTAGTTAAGGATTGTATGATTAAGTGGGCACAAAATTTTCAGCAACCAATAATGTTGGAAACTTGGGAAAGAATTTGGGTGAGGAATGTTAAATTTACACAAGCGCAAAATATGAGAGAAAATTTTTATAAGATGTTTTATAGATGGCATTTAGACCCCAAAAAGTTGTCATGTATGTACCCTAATGTACAGGCTAAATGTGGGAGATGCGATTGTGAAGATGCCACTTATTACCATATATGGTGGACTTGTAAAAAAGTTAAAGCATTTTGGATTAAAGTATGGTGGATCATGCAGAATATTTTGAAAAAGAAGATTAAGTTTACTCCGCAGTTCTTTCTACTAGGAATTATTATGGACTGTACAGCTATAGAGACTAAATTGATTTTGAACTTAATAACAGCCGCAAGACTTTTGATTGCTCAGTATTGGAAGAAAGAAGAATTACCTACAATTGAAGAATGGACACTCAAAGTATCAAATCTGGCAGAGATGGCAAAATCTCCGCTTACTTGAAAGACTATACACTAGAAAATCTATTTTAGAATGGAAAATGTGGATTGATTATATTCAAAATAAGTATCAGATAAAAAAATATCGAATAGCATATGAGTAAATTTAGGAAATATTTTGTATTAGATATATTTTTGAAGGAGAGGGGAATTGAGAGTGTGA
Organism: Ahaetulla prasina; assembly: GCF_028640845.1. NCBI lineage: Eukaryota > Metazoa > Chordata > Lepidosauria > Squamata > Colubridae > Ahaetulla > Ahaetulla prasina. The sequence continues at coordinate 42,979,544 of NC_080540.1, forward strand.
CTAAGTGTGGTGTGACTAGAGATTATAATTTAGGAATTATTTTAGATTATGATTGTTAGTTTTGATACCCTGCATTTTGTTCTGGGAAGTCGGGGTGGGGGGTAAGGGGGAGGGGAATTGGGGGGGGGTTGGTAGAGATGGAGTGATGGTTAATGTACAGGGTTTATTGAAGATGTATAAATATAATTAATGCAGGGTCGGGTCTGCCCAGTTACCATTTTAGAACAGTGGGGAGGGAGAAAAGAGAGAGTAGGAGGTAGGAAAGAGGAGAAGAGGAAGAATGAGGGGTAGAAGAGGGAGAAGGAAGGTGTAGGGTGGAGGGAGGAGAGGATGTAGATAAGAGAAGGAGAGGAAGGTCTGGAAAGTAGAAGAAGGTAGAAGAGGGAAGAGTGTTAAAAAGGGGGGTGGTGACTGGGCAAGCCCGACTAATTGTATATAACTGTACATTGGATGAACTATTTGATATGATTGTAAGAATAAAACTTTAAAAAAAAAAAAAAAAGAACTGCTATCATGCTATCCCTAATCCATCTCCTCATTAGACTAGACATACCCGGTCTAGTCTAATGGTTTTTCTCAACCATTCATCGTATAGTTTAGCTTCCAGACCCCTTATCATTTTTATTGCTCTTCTCTTTTTCTAGTGTCTCAGAATGTTTTTGTATCATGATAACAGAACTGGATGCAGCGTTCCAAGTGGAGACTCACCAGTGCATTACTACTTCACACGATTTTGATACTATCCCACAATTGATATATGGTGGTCCACCAGAGTGCCTAGTCCCTCTCACAATTACTACATTTAATTTGCATGAAATTTTGTTCTGTGAATTTGCTTCTACTTTTCTGGAAATTCAGAAGCAAAAAGATTCCATGCTACATATGATATAGGACACCCTGAAACCACGCCCACCATGCCACACCCACCAAGCCATGCCACGCCCATCAAGCCACACCCACAGATCCGGTAGTAAAAAATTTGGAAACCTACCACTGTTTATGATATTGGATTTCAACTCCCAGTTCTGGCCATCACTTTTTAAGAAGGTCTGGTTGATAAAGGATATGAAATGAAGTTTAATAAACAAACATACAAAACACACACACAATTAATAATTAGTGATTAATAATTAGTGTTTTTAATATTGTAAATATTGAAACATGTTCTGAAGGTGGTAGACTTTCCTACGAGGAATGTATATAAGCAGAAACTAGCAGCCATCATTTAGTGATGCTTCCTTATCATGGTACAAACTAGATAGGCAATCTTCAATGTTTCTCCACTTCTAGTATATTATGATGTAACAATAAGGTTGAGTCTAATAAAATCTTGGTTTCAACCATGGACGAATGGGAAATACTCTGAGATATGTGCACTACTCCAAGTTTCATAATAATAATAATAATAATAATAATAATAATAATAATAATAATAATAATAATAATAACAACAACAACAACAACAACAACAACAATAATAATAATAATAATAATAACAATAATAATAATTTGTATATTTGTTTTAATTTGTATAACGCCCTTCTCCCGAAGGACTCAGGGCGGTGAACAGGCAGATAAAATGCAGACATACACAATAGTTAAAACAACCCTTAAAAAACTGATTTAAATTTGCCCAAATATTAAAATAACATACACCCCCATAAAATTACAAAAATTTAAAAACCCATCAAATTCAATTAAAATTTAAAAGTAAAAATCAAGCTAGTCCAGCCATACGAAATAAATAGGTTTTACGTTCGCAGCGAAAGGTCCTAAGGTCAGGCAGTTGTCGAAGCCCGAGGGGAAGTTCGTTCCACAGGGTCGGAGCCCCCACAGAGAAGGCCCTCCCCCTGGGGGCCGCCAGTCGACACTGTTTGGCTGACGCACCCTGAGGAGTCCCTCTCTGTGGGAACACACCGGACGATGGGAGATAGAGGCCAGCAGTAGACGGTCCCGTAAATAGCCCGGTCCTAAGCCATGGAGCGCTTTAAAGGTGGTAACCAATAAAAGTAAGGAACAAAGTTTTCGACCATATAACTAAGTTGAAGCCATTTTTGTTGCCTTTATTCAAAATGTTTATTTGTAAAAACTGAAAGCATCACAGTCTATTTGAAATCTGGGAGTTGTTTTAGCATTAAATTGTAACTTACTGATACAATACAGAAGAAAGGATGCAGCACAAGAAAGATGAAGTTCCCAAATTCTTTTTTATTATTATTATTAAAATCAGCAGGAAATTCTGGATGTCACTTCTTGAAAAAATAAAGTCTTGAATTCTTTTTCCTGTCTTCCAAACAAATGTGTGGAGTTTGCTATATCTCATCCTACCAGGCATCACAGTGCTAATAATGATGTTTTAATAGTGTCTAGTACGCTTAAGTTTCTTGAAATCTGATATGCAACACTAGCTAATATGAGCAGCATCACCCTTTTTAATAAATCCATTTACTTTAATGAAGAACTCGGTTTTATTTTACTGATAAAGACTAATGGCATTATAGACCTTGTGTTTATAATTTAAATTGCAACCAGGTTTCTCCTCCCTTACTTAATTTTAGATTGCAATAATACAGTGTATTCACCTTGAGAATTTAGTTAATCAACTAACTAGAGATTTCTGGTTGCTTCTCTTGCTCAGCATAGATTTATATGCTTCCTATAACAGGAGAAGAAAACGAGCTGAAGGTTTTTCTGGAACCTTTTATCTTTTTAAAAAACTTACCCTTATTTTCCTGCCTATTTTGAGGTCATAACTTAGCTGGGTCTGGTTAACAAGTTCTCATTGTTGAGAAGGAAAGAAAGAATGTGGGAGAAAATTCAAACATAAGCCTTACATAGTTTTGTTTTTTTTAATGAAATCAAGGCCCAATGAAGCTTCGTAAATGAATGACAATGTTTGGAAAATATAGGAACTCATTTCCTTTGATAGGTTAGAGGCAATTTAACCAATCTGTGTTTATAATTACTGTCTAGTTTATTTAGCGTGAAAGAATCTACTTGTTACCCATTTATAAATAAACAAGCTGGAATTGCTTGCTTATACCACAGCAGTCCTGTTATGATTTATTTTCTTTTTCTTTTTTTCCCATTACACAAGCCTGCCTGTACTCTTAAATGCTTAAATGGTGTTTTTGTCCAATTACAACAAATTCTAGTACTTTGATTGGTGGCGGGGAGGAATCTTTTGACTATTTTGCAACGTTTGCACCTTGTCTTTTATATATATACATCTATCAAAAACATTTTGGCTCTTTTAAAAAGCCCAACACTTTTTGTTAGTTAAAAATAGTTTTGTGCAGGAGGGGATAATATCTTTTGCCTATATTTTGGTACTTGGTAAGTCACCAAGGATATTATTTTTCTTGGCCCAAACCTCATGGCAAAGTTGCTACTGCTTCTTCATTGGAAACTTAGATCAAATTAAGAGACTTTACAGGGTCTGGCTGCTACAAATAGTGTCCTTTTAATAAATTGTAAACAAGTCTTTAGACCACCTAAACAGACCTCAGCGCGCTACCACAAACAGCTGATCTTAATTTGAGCACAAGGGAAGCTTCTCACTTTCTAAAACATAGTCATATTTGTGAGTTCGAAGTCATGCCATGAATCTTGTTCCCTCTTGCAAATGGAAGATAAATCATGTAATTTTGCTGATGAACAAATGAATGTCATAAGGATCCAATCCTATATACAGTATTAAATAAGTGGTGCTGCATTGAATATAAAGGTTTTACAGAACAGGAAGAGGCTCATTTATACAAGCTATAAGACAGAGAATATAGGGAGATAGTGCATCAGTTTGTGTCTATGCATCTGTTAGTAGCCACAGTAACATAAAAATGAGGTCACATCATCATTATTCTATCATTGTACAAGCAATGCAATTGTGTCCTTTGCTTCAGCTGCGTTATGTCATAACACAAACATGAGTCTGTACATGTTTCTTACTACCCTAAATGTACAGCACTGAATAAAATTCCCCACACAGCTAGCTCAATACCACATATTTGTGATAGGGAAAAGTATTTGCTGAACGGCATTTAATCACATAGGCAGAGATGACCATTATTTTGCTATGGATGTCAGATGTTCTTTCAGATTTTATCACACATGGGATATGCCAAGTGCTATTTTCAGAGAGACAGAGAGAGAGGGAGAGGGAGGGAGGGAGAGAGGGAGAGAGAGAGCGAGAGCGAGAACAAAATATATCATACCATTTTATAACTTATTACTATTGTATTTATACATAAGATCCATAAGATCAAACATATTACTCCATAGCTGTCAAAAGAAACCTGAATGTGACTGCACAATGGATTAGAGATACATGAAAAAGAACATCATGAGGCTGAAAAAGCAGAAAATAGCCACAATAGCACTTAGACTTATATACCGCTTCACTGTGCTTTACAGCCCTCTCTCAGTGGTTTATAGTCAGCATATTGCCCCCAACAATCTGGGTCCTCATTTTACCAACGTTGGAAGAATGGAAGGTTGAGTCAGCCTTGAGCCTGGTGGGATTTGAACTGCCAAATTGCAAGCAGCCAGCAGTCAGCAGAAATAGCCTGCAGTACTGCATTCCAACCACTGTGCCACAGTGGCTCTTATTCTAAAAATATTTTAGAATAAGACATTGGCAGTAGCCCTGCCAACGTCTTTCTTTATTCCTTTTTTTATTTATGTCAGAAGTACCTACAAATTATAGAGATGTAACATTCAGCACTGAGCAAATAAAATAGGCCACAGAAATATAGCATATATCAAATAAATAAAATTAAATGACATTCACCCAGTATCAGGTCATGTCAACAGCATTTCTCTCACCAGCATGAGGTGTTCCTTTGTACATATTGAAGGATATTGTATGCACCATAGTATATGTAAGATGGATTGTTCTTCTCCACATTCACACAGAAGTATCTTCTATGGGGAAGCCTATATTCTTTATTTCTGATTTTTATATACTACCAGAATGCCTTTTCCCCACTGTGTTGTGGTCTGCCAGCAGCCTGCGGAGCTGGCAGTGGAGTTGGACAGTGAGGAGGTTGCAGAGGAACATGGACTAGTCCTGGAGTCTGGGGAAGGCCTGAATAAGGGCTCTGCATTGGAGGCAGAAATGGGGCCAGGGCCATCTGGGAGTGATGCGCGGACTCCGGAGCCCCCAGAGTCAGACAGCAGAGAGGCAGAGGAACAGGAGGAGCATGCACAGAGCTGCCAGAAGGCAAGAGCAGCTAAAGCAAAAGGGATGACTTGGGAGTAAGGCCAGGAGATGATTGGCCCCTCCCATAAGGCTTAAAAGAGAAACAAAGGCACTTGGGCCTTTTTGCAGGAAAGCAATGTTGCTAACTCTGTTTCCAGTTAGCATATCTTGTTTGTTTCTGAACTTCGTGGGCCTTTGCCAAGTAAGACCTTTGGCAGGGTGTCAAAGAAGATAAAAGTTGGTGATTATTCTGAAGAACTTCTTCCGAAGGACTTGTTTTGCAACTAATTGGGACTCAGCTGGGAATGAACGTAATTCTTAGCTGTTACAATAAAATAGGCTTGTTTGGGACTAATTGTATCTTGTAATGACTCAGTAAGCCTAGGTCACAACACACTGTTCCTAGCTGGCACAACCAAGATGAACTGTGATATGAATTCCACTGTTGGAACATTTGGAGTGTTATGAGTTCCCCCTCATTGAACAAAAAGTTGGAAGAATTGGTATGGGAAACTAATATGGATAATGACTCTTGAGTGTGAGGGATGTAGCATCAACAGAAGGGGTATAAGAAGATAATTAGGTAAAAATAAAGGTAAAGGTAAAGATTTCCCCTGTCTGGTCATGTCTGACTCTAGGGAGTGGTGCTCACCTCTGTTTTTTAGCTGAGGGAGCCAGTGTTGATTATAAGTCAAGGCACACAGAACACTGTTACCTTCCCAATGAAGGGGTACCTATTTATTTACTTGCATTTTCATGCTTTTGAACTGCAAGGTGGGCAGGAGGTGGGGCAAGAATGGGAACGGACCCCATTGTGTGGAGCTCAGGTCTCGAACCCAGGCTGTCAGCTTTTCAGCTGACAAGCTCAGCATCTTTAATAGCTAAACCATTTCACCCTCTAATTAGGTAAAGAAGCCAATATAATAAAAAAAAAAGTTGTGGTTGGGTGGAGAACAACCAAAAAGGGGTCTATTTGGGAGCCCTGATACATCAGCTGTCCCCTTCGACATAATCAAGATGGTTGTTTCTGGATATCTTGAATTCATTCACTTCCTGCTTTTCTCCCCTTTCTTTCAATGCCATCTCTTTTCATGGAGCAACACAAGGTTTTCACAATGTTACCTGTGCCAGATTATATAAACCCAGATAATCTCACTTTGTATACCATCATCAAGAGTATGTATCTGTTGACAAAGTCAACAGCGATTGCTAGAGTGAGTTCTGAGAAAATGAAAAAGGTTACAAGTGTGTTTGTGTATGTGTATGTGTACATATACATATGTTGTGATAAAGTTTAAAACTAGGATTACTGTGTTCTACAAGATTGACTCTGGAGGTAAAAATTACTATATGTAATCTATTGGGTAAAAGGTCTTGCTGGTTTTATCTAAACTTAATACTCAGCAACATGGTAAACTGGTGTTAGGAATGAGTCCCACATTTATTCTACAGGTAGTGCTCAATTTACGACCGCAGTTGAGCCCCAAATTTATTTATGTTCTTAAATCAGAAGTTTGTTAAGTGAGTTTGCTCCATTTTATGACTTTTCTCACATTTTTTAAGTGAATCACTGCAGTTTTTAAATTATTTATTTATTTATTTATTTATTTATTTTATTTAATTTTTATACCGCCCTTCTCCCGAAGGACTCAGGGCGGTGTACAGGCAAAAGTAAAAACAACACAATATACAAATTAAAATACCTTTTAAAAACTTATTAAATTAGCCTGAAATTAAAATTTTCCATACTAAAAACCCCATTTAAAATTAATAAAATTTCCCCTTAAAACTAATTTAAGCCAGCCCCGCGCGAATAAAAAGATGTGTTTTTAGTTCGCGACGAAATGTCCGGAGGTCAGGTATTTGACGTAAACCCGGGGGAAGCTCATTCCAGAGTGTGGGTGCCCCCACAGAGAAGGCCCTTCCCCTGGGGGCCGCCAGCCGGCATTGTTTGGCGGACGGCACCCTGAGAAGTCCCTCTCTATGGGAGCGTACGGGTCGGTGGGAGGCATGTGGTAGCAGCAGGCGGTCCCGTAAGTACCCAGGTCCTAAGCCATGGAGCGCTTTAAAGGTCATTACCAACACCTTAAAGTGCACTCAGAAAGCCACAGGCAGCCAGTGCAGCCTGCGAGGATCGGTGTTACATGGGAGCTACGTAGCTCCCTCTATAACCCGCGCAGCTGCATTCTGGACTAACTGAAGCCTCCGAGCGCACTTCAAGGGGAGCCCCATGTAGAGAGCATTACAGTAATCCAAGCGAGAGGTAACGAGCGCATGAGTGACCGTGCATAAGGCATCCCGATCAAGGAAGGGGCGCAACTGCCGAACCAGGCGAACCTGGTGGAAGGCCCCCCTGGAGACGGCCGTCAAATGATCTTCAAACGACAGCCGATCGTCCAGGAGGACACCTAAGTTGCGCACCCTATCCTTTGGGGCCAATAACTCGCCACCAACAGCCAGCCTGCAGTTGACTGAATCGGGGTGCCGGCATCCACAGCCACTCCGTCTTGGAGGGATTAAGCTTGAGCCTGTTTCTCCCCATCCAGACCCGACGGCTTCCAAACACCGGACAGCACTTCAACAACTTCATTGGGGTGGTCCGGGGTGGAAAAGTACAGCTGAGTGTCATCAGCGCATTGCTGGTATCTCACCCGAAACCACTGATGATCTCACCCAGCGGTTTCATGTAGATGTTGAACAGAAGGCGAGAGGATCGACCCCTGAGGGACCCCACAAGTGAGGACCCTCACGGTCGACCTCTGCCCCCCTGTCAACACCGTCTGCGACGGTCAGAGAGATAGGAGGAGAACCACCGATATACGGTGCCTCCACTCCCAATCCCCCAACCGCGCAGCAAGATACCATGGTCGATGGTATCGAACGCCGCTGAGAGGTCTAATAGGACCAGGGCAGAGGAATAACCCCTGTCCCGAGCCCTCCAGAGATCATCCACCAATGCGACCAAAGCTGTCTCCGTGCTGTATCCGGGTCGGAAGCCGGACTGGAACGGGGCTAGATAGACGCCTTCATCCAGGTATTGGGGTAGCTGTCGCCACGGCACTCTCTACAACCTTCGCAACAAAGCGAAGGTTGGAGACTGGACGATAATTACCCAAAACAGCTGGGTCCAGGAGGCTTCTTAAGGAGGGTCTCACCACCGCCTCTTTCAAGGCGGCAGGAAAACCCTTCCAACAAAGAAGCGTTGATAATCCTCTGAGCCAGCCTCGTGTCACCTCCTGAGTGGCCAGTACCAGCCAGGAAGGGCACGGGTCCAGTAAACATGTCGTGCCGTGAAGCCTCCCCAACAACCTGTCCACGCCTCGGAGCCACAGGGTCAAACTCATCCCAAATGGACTCAACAAGACGTGCCTCCTCTCCCTCGCTTGATCATCCCAAATTCGATCCAGACCGTCCTCAGCTGAGCGATTTTATCGTATAGATAACCGCTAAACTCCTCGGCTCGTCCCTGCAAAGGGTCATCCCGCACCTCCTGATGTAGGAGAGAGCGGGTGACCCGAAACAGGGCGGCCGGGCGGTTATCTGCCGACGCAATGAGGGTGGAGGCGTAGGAACGCCTCGCTTCCCTCATTGCCACTAGGTAGGTCCTAGAATAGGACCTAACTAGTGTCCGATCAGTTTCGAGCGACTGGAGCTCCAGGTGCTCTCCAGGCGCCTTCTCCGGCGTTTCATCTCCTCAGCCCCTCGGAGAACCACGGGGCCGGTCGAGATCTACGCCGGGTCAGAGGCCGCAGAGGCGCGACACGGTCCAAGGCCCCGGCCGCGGCCTGTTCCCATGCCGCGACCAGTTCCTCAGTCGTGCCGTGGGCCAGATCCTCAGGGAATGGCCCAAGCTCCGTCAGGAACCTCTCAGGGTCCATCAGGCGCCTGGGACGGAACCACCCGATAGGTTCCCTCTCCCTGCGGTGGTGAATGGCGGTTCGGAAGTCTAGGCGAAGGAGGAAATGATCCGACCATGACATTGGTTCCGTTACTAAATCATCTAATACCAGATCATTTAACCACTGTCCAGAGATATAAAGCAGATCCAGTGTGCCTCCCCCCGTGTGCGTAGGGCCATCATTTACTCGAATCAAGTCCAAGGCCGTCATGGAAGCCAAGAACTCCCGAGCTGCCGTCGATGACGAGCCAGCTGATGGCAGGTTGAAATCCCCCATGACAATAAGTCTGGGGGACTCGACCGCCACAGCAGCAAGTACCTCCAACAGCTCAGGCAGGGCTGTGGTCACGCAGCAAGGAGCCAGGTACGCGATCACCAAGCCCAACTGATTCCTATAACCCCACCGCACATAAAGGGATTCACAACCGGCAATCTGAGGAATAGTGGCCTCCCTCGGCTCTAGATCCTCCTTGATAACAACCGCCACCCCCCCACCCCTACCTTGTAGTAGTAACATGGTTGTTAAGTATATCTGGTTTCCCCAATGATTTTGCTTGTCAGAAGGTCACAGAAGGAGATCACATGACCACGGGACACTGCAACCGTCATAAATGTGAATCAGTCGACAAGCATCCGAATGTAAATCACACGACCATGGGGATGCTGCAACTGTCATAAATGTGAAAAATGGTCGTAAGTCACTTTTTTCCAATGCCGTTCTAATTTTGAACTGTCATTAAATGAACTGTTGTAAGTCGAGGACTACCTGTACTTACCAATGAGAACAGAATTAGTTCATATGGAAGGTCAGCTAAATAAGTTGTCTTAAAAGTTATCTTAGACCAGGGGTCTCCAACCTTGTTCCCTTTAAGACTTGTGGACTTCAACTCCCAGAGTCCCTCAGCCAGCTTTGCTGGCTGAGGGACTCTGGGAGTTGAAGTCCACAAGTCTTAAAGGGATCAAGGTTGGAGACCCCTGTCTTAGACTAAAGTTTAAACTTAAAATTTAACTTTCCATTCTGAAGTGCTACAGGTCAGCCTATGTCCTGGTGTACTTAAGCATTCAGCTCACTATTTTGACTTCCATGAGGGAGGGTAACATGCAACTGTAGTACACAGATAAAAGAGAACTAATCCAATAAACATCTGCAAAATGCATATCAGAAACTGAGAATATCAAGTAATCCTAAAGTGAGTAATCCTAAAATCTTTAGGATTTTAGCTGAGGTTTCCAAATTCTTCTTCTTCTTTAATTTACCCTTGTTCCTTCCATCCCTTTGCTATACCAGACAACTTTTTGGGGATGGTGACATACCAAACGCCTTGCATGGGACATAATAAATACGTCTCACAAAGTTCATAGGAAATAACAGGTATTTCAGAAACTTCACTTTAAAAATATGTATTCAACTTCTGGAAGCTATTAAAAAGCCAAATAAACAAAAAAGATTAAACTTCAAAGAAATGTCAACAGTTTTTCTTCTCCTATAACAGACCAGCTTTCTCTACTTTTGTCTGTAGCCACATCTGGAAGGTACTTCATACATTTCTAAACAGAAAGCTGTATTTATTGTCTTTATGGAAAATAAATAACTGATAAATTTTATGAGAGGTTTTAAAAGGTGAAATTCACTTCCTGGTTTTATATATACTTTTCTAATAACAGCAACAATGGGTTGTGAGGGAAAATGTTCTTAAAATGTTTTAAATTAGGGAGGGAGGGAGGGAGGGAGACAGAGAAAGAGGGAAGCTGAATTGGAAGAAGATGAGCACGTTTTAAAATTGCAGGAAAAGCTATCAATCTGTGCATTGCTGATGTCACTACTCCAATAGCTGAAAACACAAAAGTTCTGCAAGCTTTAATAATAACACTCAAGAAGCACAGTGAAAAAATGGGACAGAAATTAAAACAAAGAAGGTCAAACTGATGACAATTTGTAAATAACCAAAATTAGAATTGACAATGAATATATCAAAGGGGTAAGATAGCTTCTGCCTTTCAGGATGAACCATCAACGATAAAGGAACAAATGATCAAGATGTAGAAACTATATTAAGGGTATGAATAAGATCTCTTTCTCTTTAATTAAACTCAATTGTTTAATTTAAACAATTAAACATTGGACAACCATTTGTCTGAAAAGATATAGGATTTCCTGTCTGAACAGGGGGTTAAACTAGAAGACTTCCAAGGTCCCTTCCAACTCTGTTATTCTGTTAAGGTTCTAGAAAGCAGTATTTTCAATATTAAGCAAAAAATCAAGACCATGGGGATATAACCTCAAACTGACAGGAGGGAAGTTCAAAAGTAAGATTAGAAAGTACTACTTCACAGCAAGAGTAGTGGAAGCTTGGAACCAACTACCAGCTGAGGTAGTGGATCAATCATCAGTACCTGAGCTCAAACATGCTTGGGATAAACACATGTCAGTATCTGACAATAAATATCCCAAGAAATAATTTAAAAAAAAACAAAACCTCAAAGGGCAGACTGGATGGACTACGAAATATTTTTATGCCATCATTTCCCCTGATTCTATGTTGCTAATGTTGCTGAGTTACTTCAAGGTTTTTTATTCAAATTTCCTAAGCTCTTTGCCTTTAAACCAGACTCAGACAATATAGTTTTTGAAACAGAAAAAGGGATTACATCAAATATACATGGCATGGAACTTTTCAAAAGAACATGGATGGGGAACTGCATGGTAAATTTGGAAACAAACCATCAACGAGAGAGTTGTAACTGAGTTGCTCAGAAAATCAAAAGGCATCAACAATAGACCAGGCTCAACAAATTTTGTTCCAACCATTTTATAGAACATATATTGTTTTAGGTACAACCATTAACTAAAATATGTGTTTGTCACTGGAGTTTGAATTCTGCTTGTGATTATCCTTTGATTAACAAGCTATGTTTCATTTTCTTTATAAATTTTGGCGACATCCCTTTTATTTTAACTCATGATATTGTCTCCAAGAGGCAGACCCTTTATTTTTAATTCTGTGGCTGGTTCGCTGCAGTGAGAAAAAGCTAAATTGATATTTTAATAATTATTATAAGCAGTATTAATGTAGTTGCTTTAAAATAAAAACCTTTTAGAGTAAAAGTTTAAAATAAAAATCATTATGAACGATGTGGCTACAAAATGGTTGACACTGAAAAATGAAGTTTAGTGTGGAAAATGAATGGATATTTTTAAACAAATACATATACATAAGCTATACACACACATTAGCCACATGGAAGCGTGTGATGTTTCATTATGATTTATAAAGCATTTTGCAGAAGAATGCAATTTAATTTGATTTCAAATGTTGAGATTGTTGTTATAGGATGCAATTGTTTTCTCCTACAGAAATAATTTCAAAGAACAAATTTCTCATTCACTGGAATCAATAGCTTTCACCACTATTAAGAATGTGCCACTTTTCTAATAATATATTTGTCAAAAGGAACAATAGAATATGCATCTATTATGGTTTAAAATATTTTTGATTACTTTAAGGTGGTCATTTAAAATAGTATTCAACTATAATTGTGGTGTGTTTTTTAATTATTGGTAGATTATTGGGTGGCTCATTGGGATATTGGAAATCTACAGCAAGATGTGGGGAATCTATATTTTCACCCAATCTTGAAGAATGATGAAGAATCTGAAGGAATTTTCAGAAACAAAGATGGTTTCACTTTTTATGACATGACTTTTTTATCCTCATCTATTTTATCTTAGCATTATCTCAACAAATACAAGAAAAAGACTCTGAGCCTCTCTGACATAGAGCCTTTTCCTTTGTGTGTTCAGCCAGTCAAAAGAAACATATTTGCATAGTAAACTCTACTTTACATATAATATATTAAGCATTGGATGACTTTTGCTATTACATTAACAGAATAACAGTGTAACAGAGTTGGAAGGGAGATTGGAAGCCTTCTATACAACTCCCTGCTCAAGCAGGAGACCCTAGACCAGGGGTGTCAAACTCGATTTCATTGAGAGTTGTGTTTGACCTCGGGGGGGGGGGGCATGGCCAGGGTGGGTGGCTGTGGTGGCCCAAGTGCTCTGCCAGTGAAAACAGGCTCCCAAGTGCCATTTTCGACTGCGATGGCCACCTGCAACCTTCTGCCAGTGAAAACAGAGCTCAGGAGAGCTGTGCGATGGATTTCTGCAACCCTCTGCCAGTGAAAACAGAGCTTGGAAGGGCTGCATGTGGCCCTAAGGCCCTGAGTTTGACACACCTGCCTGTCCCTGAATGGACAGAATTTCTGTCCATTCTTTTGTTAAATGCCTCCAGTGTTGGAGCACCCACAACTTCTAAAGGCAAGCTGTTCCACTGGTTAATTATTCTCACTGTTAGGAAATTTCTTCTTAGTTTTGGGTCACTCCTCTCTGTTATGTATTAACAGTTGTACCTTTAAATATTTGAGCGGGAAATCAGCACGTTGCTGATTGGACGAAGCCTCCTGCAGAACTGTATAAAAGGAGAGGTTTTCCCCCAGCCTGTTGCTGGGTTCACCATATATTAAAGAGCTGTTGTCACTATCCTGGTCTCCAGCCTCGTTACTTCCAGAACTTAACATTGGCGACGAAGGTGGGATCTCGAGGCTAAGGAGAACCAGAACCGAGCTGAAGCACGATAGTTCCGAACCCAGCGAACGCAGGGCAGAAACGCGGAAATGGCAAACACGCCACCCGCACCGTACAACCCGGTCAAGGAGAAATGGGGAACATATATGACCCGCTTCGAAAGCTTTCTAGAAGCCAACGAACTACAGGGGATCCCTGATAACATAAGGGCTTACTTCTTAAGCCATTGTGGGCGGAGGTCATCGAAATCGCGAAGCCCTGGCAGAGCCAACGCCGATACAATCGGTATCGTGGCCGACTCTGCAGACTTTGCTGAAGAACCATTTCGCGCCGACGCCGTCAAATCGTGCAGCGGTTTGAATTCGAGGCGTAGACAGATGGGCGAGTCCATCGGTGACTACATGGCCGCTTTAAGAAGGCGTCCAAGGACTGCGGATACGAGACCTGGGCGAGGTGCTACTCGAGCAACTCATCCGAGGTCAAGGACATCCGTCACGGCGACGGCTGCTAGCCAAGAGCAACCTGACACTAGCCAACGCTCTGGGCGAAGCCAGAGCACGAAATGTCTACTAAAGCAGCAGAGACCCTGCACAAGCCTCTTCAATCCAAGGCGGCGCAAAGCCAGCGCCAGTACACCAGGAGGAGATTCAGTCCGAATCCGGCGGTGAGGCGAGATGAGGAAGGGTCTGCCGGACCGAGAAAGCGACATGGAGGACCGTGGCGAGTGCGGAAGCTGCGGAGGGCAGCACCAGCGCCAACGCTGCAGGTTTAAAGACGCAACATGCGGTGTGGGAAGAAAGGGCACTTAGCTCAGGTCTGCAGAGCGCCCAACCTTCCGCCGAAAATTCAAATCGGCCAATCAAAGCGGAACCGGAAAGGCGGCCCGCGATTGGCTCAAACAAGAAAGGCGTCGAGTCTAACCAAACGTCTGTCATTATAGGCCGCGCCTCGACCAAAGTGGAGAAGAAGATCTTCACCAAGCCCAAGATAGAGGGAGTACGGTGCAGGCTTGAAGTAGACACGGGATCAGCGATCACCATCATGTCCTGGGACACTCTGGCGAAGTCGCTGCCGTCCGTCGCGAAGCGCCACCTGCAAGCACAACGGCTACAGTGCCACGACTACCAGGGAATCGCATCCCTGTTCGAGGGACCACCTCCGTCCGAGTCGAGTATGGTCCACATAAAAAGACCCTGCCCATCACGATCGTCGAAGGAACTCTGCCCAGTCTGTTGGGACTAGACTGGTTTCGTGCCCTGGGCATGGGAGTGACTGGCATCTACCGAAGTGACTGTAACCTGAAAGACATTCTCTTTAACGAGTTCGAAGATGTCTTCAAGGACTGCCTGGGCAAGTACAAGGGACCCCTATTTCCTTCAACTTAGACCCCAGGTAGCCCCATTAGGCTTAAGGCGAGGAGAGTCCTTTGCCCTAAAACCAAAAATTGATAAGGAGCTGGATAAGCTCATTAATCAAGGGATCTTGGTGCCAGTCGATCACGCAAGTGGGAGGCGTAATCGTCACCCCATAAAACCGGACGGGTCAATTAGAATTTGCGCTGACTACAAGGCGGCGCTTAACAAAGCCTTACAGAAAAGCGCTTACCCGGTTCCGTGGTGCAACACTTATTGCACTCTTTGGGGCAAGGCAAGTCTTTGCAAAGTTAGACTTGGCCCAAGCCTACCAACAACTGCCAGTAGGCGCCCGCTGGCGAAGCCCAAACGATTGTGACGCACAGGGGGCCTTCAAGTGCACCGATTGCAATTTGGGGTCAGTGTGGCACCAGGGCTGTTCCAAAACCTGATGGAGCGACTACTGCAGGGCTCCCAGGGTAGTTCCTACTTGATGATGTCCTAATTTCAGGGAAAACATGGAGGAATTGGGGAGGCGGTTAAGAAAGGTCTTGAGCATTTTCCGGACAGCGGTTAAAAGTCAAGGCAAACAAATGCCAGATCGGGGTCGAATCCGTCGATTTCTTGGGCTACCGGATAGACAAGAAAGGAATTCACCCTACTGAGAGCAAGGTTAAGGCAATTAGAAAGGCTCCAGCGCCCAAAAACAAAGCAGAGCTGCAGGCATTCCTAGGATTGGTTAATTTTTACGCGGTCTTTTTAAAGAACAAAGCAACCGTTGCGGAACCGCTGCATAGGCTCTTAGGGAAAAATACTGTTTGGTCTTGGGGAAAGTCAGAAAATAGGGCTTTTGAAGCAGTAAAGAACCTGCTCTCAAGTGATAGCCTGCTCATACAATATCACGACTCACTACCCCTAGTGCTGGTTTGCGATGCATCCCCTTATGGGGTGGGGGCTGTACTCAGCCATAGACTTCCAAACGGCACAGAAGCCCCTATAGCGTTCTACTCCAGAACGATGTCCTCCCCAGAGAGGAACTACAGCCAATTAGACAAAGAAGCACTAGCCATTGTATCAGGGGTCAAAAAATTCCATGAGTATGTCTTTGGGCGGAATTTTGAAATCGTGACTGACCACAGACCGCTACTAGGATTACTGGCTGGCGACCGCCAACGCCTGTGGCACTTTCGCCACGCTTGACCCGATGGACTATATTTTTGGCAGCTTACTCATACAAGCTGCAGCATCGACCAGGAAAGAAGTGGGGCATGCAGGCGCGTTGAGCCGATGCCCACTGCCAGGGGCGACCGAAGACCCCACTCGGGGACACCCATCCTCCTTATTGACTCGTTGGACTCTGGCCCAGTCACATCAAAGGAAGTGGCTCGGGCATCATACCGGGACATTGTGTTAAGGACTGTACTCGGTTGGGTACAGAGAGGGTGGCCCGCTCTGCTGACAGTTCAAGAATTTGTTAAAAACGAGATGAGCTCTCGGCTCAAGGGGTGCCTGTTATGGGGTGATCGTGTAATAATTCCTGTTAAGTTAAGGGCAAGGTATTGGACCTCCTCCACGAGGTCACCCAGGCATCGTAAGGATGAAGGGTTAGCTAGAAGCTATGTATGGTGGCCACTCATGGACGCAGAGATTGCTGAGAGGGTAGGGAAATGCCAAGCTTGCCAAGAGTCAGACCGCTACCCCAACAGCCCCAGTCAGAGAATGGGAAAAGCCCCAAGGGCCTTGGTCAAGAATCCACATTGACTTTGCTGGCCCTTTCACGGCCAAACGTTCCTAGTGGTGGTGGGCGCATTTTCCAAATGGTTGGAGATCATACTCATGAAGTCCACCACGGCCGAGGCAGTAATCGCAACCCTCGCCACCTATTCGCAACTCACGGGTTGCGGACACTCTGGTGTCCGACAATGAGCCCCAATTCACGGCAGCCCAGTTTGAAGAGTACCTGGCAGAGGAAGGCATCCGACATGCCCTCTCTGCCTTTCCACCCTCGTCGAATGGCCTTGCAGGCGTTCCGTCCGGGCGCTAAGGAGGCGTGTCAGGCTCAAGCCAGGTGACTGGCAAACAAAATAGACTTTTCCTAGCCATCCAGCACAGAACCCCAAGCACAGCCACTGGGAAAAGCCCAGCCGAATTGCTAATGGGACGAAAACTCCGGTGCCCACTTGACGTTTGAACCCCATTACACACCCGAGGGTTACAAGGGGAACTAGAAAAACAAGGGAAATGAGCATAGGCGACGGGTGTGGGCCGAAACTATGGGGACGGCCCAAGTTGGGTCGCAGGACAAGTAACAAGATAACAGGCCCAAAATCGTGCGTGGTAGAGCTACCAGACAACCGAGTGTGGCGGCGCCACATAGATCAGTTAAGAAGCGAATAACTGACCAAACCAAACCAATAGAGACAGGTAATGACCAATACCACTTTGAATCCACAGCTGACAATGACCGGGGGCGCAAGACTTAGCTGAGGTCCCAGAGTTCCAGCGACGCCATCAGGTCCCGAGGAAGCAGCAGGAAAATTCCAAAATTAATCCAAGGCCGGATGGCCAAGAAAAAGAGTCGGCCAATAATCCGGAGCCCGATGGCTCAGAGAAAGAGCTGGGAGGAGACAACAACCCCTCCGACCAGCTCAAAACACCACCCAGAACTGAACCGCGCAGGTCAGAAAGAACTAAGAGACGCCCAGGTTATTTGCGTGACTACGTCGAAAAATAACATGTAAATAAATATGTAAATAGAGACAAAGTGTTTTCTGGGAGGGGAGGAGTGTTATGTATTAACAGTTGTACCTTTAAATATTTGAGCGGGAAATCAGCACGTTGCTGATTGGACGAAGCCTCCTGCAGAACTGTATAAAAGGAGAGGTTTTCCCCCAGCCTGTTGCTGGGTTCACCATATATTAAAGAGCTGTTGTCACTATCCTGGTCTCCAGCCTCGTTACTTCCAGAACTTAACACTCTCCTTGATTAGTTTTCATCTATTGCTTCTTGTCTTGCCTTCTGCTACTTTGGAAAATAGGTTTTTTACCCTTTTCTTTGTGGCAAACTTAGATAATCTACTTATTTTATTACACTGATATCTATAGCTAATCTTTATTCTTAACAAGGATTTTACCATGTTATCTTACTTTTGACTTTTCATTTAAGCAGCCTTGGTTTTTAAATAACAGAACATCTGAGTAGCTACAAAAATAGAATGGCACATGAAGGTTCGGTATAAAATTTAAATCAGCCTAGCTATTTCCAATATTGAATCAAAAAACCACAGAAATGCTTGCAGACCAGTCCAAAGTTTTGTTATTTAACCTTTCAGCCAGCCCTACCTTTTTCAAAGTGAAAGGAAAGGAAAATGGACTAACAATAGACTATGAAAAACAGGAGACTAAATATCGGGTTTGAGGAGGATGGATGGAGGTTCTAAGCAGCTATTCAAGACAAAGTCTAAACAGATACTTCTGAAACAAAGAGAGATGACTTTGAAAATACTTTATGTCTTGCATTATAGATAAACCAACAGAATATTGATAAAAAGAGATTTACTGAGATGGAAAACAACTTGCAGCCAATGGTCATTGCATGCTATTGATCCAAGCATAATTTGAAATATTTTAAAAGCTACATTCTTGCTGGCTCCTGTACTGATTTCCATAAAGAGTGCCAGTACATGCATAATTGGCACAGCTGTTTGCATATACTTTGGGAAATCTATCATGTCTTCTGTGAATAAATATATATATATATATGTGTGTGTATATATATATATTTTCTGAGGTTTTCGCGGGTGTTTGTATGTAGGTCTTTGGTTATTCGGGTTTTCTCCCGCGTAAAATTGGAAGTGTCTTGGCGACATTTCGACGAAGTCTCATTCGTCATCTTCAGACTTCAGCTTCGTGCTTCTGGGAGTAATGTGTGATCGCAGCTGTTTCTTCCTTTTTAACTGCTAATTTTAATTTTGCTAGTGGAGGTTTGAACTGATTGGGTGGGAGCTTGGCTGTGCTCTGATTGGATGGAGGGTTTTTTGTGCTCTGATTGGCTGGGGGTGTGTCCTGTTTGGGTGGGGGTTTGGTTGTGCTCAGATTAGTCTGAGTTGCAGGGGGATTTGAGCTGGTGAGCTGCATTGTTGTTGTTTGGCTTCATGTTTGTGGTCATGCTACATCTTCATAGTGGGTGTCTGTCTGCTGTATGTATGGATTGGAGGGGTTTGAAATGGCTAATGTTGCAGCTGCGGTCTGGCTTCTGGTCCTTGGTCGTGCTTCCTGATCAGTGTGGGTTTGGGTCTGCTTTCTGGGTGGATGTGTGGTGGTGACATCCTGTGTGGACCTCGTGAGTGTGGGTCTGGTGTCATTCCTCATGTTAGGGACTCGTTTGTCAATAAGGGCGGGTTTCCAAATGGCTGGTAGGCGGGAGGTATCATCTCGTTTGTTCATGCTGTGTGGGCGTTTTTCTATCTCAATGGCTTCTCTGATTATTCTGTTGTTAAAGTGTTCAGTTTTGGCGATAGTTCTGGTCTTTTAAAGTCAATATCGTGTCCTGTGACTTTAAAGTGTTGGACCAGGGAAGAAGTTAGTTCCTCTTTTTGAATGAGTTCTTGTGTTCTTCAATGCGTGCACTTATTCTTCTGTTGGTTTGTCCAATGTATGTGGTGGGGCAGGCGGTGCATGGGATTTCATATACTCCTTGATTTTCTAACTCAATTTTGTCTTTGGGGTTTCTTAGGATGGTGGATATTTTTCGGTTTGTGCAGAATGCTGTCTTGATGTTATGTTTGTGGAGGATCTTGCTGATTCTGTCTGTGGTGCCTTTTATATATGGGAGGAGGGCTGTGCTGTTTTCTTGTTCTCTGTCTTGGATTTTAGTGGGGGTTTCTTTTTGGATTAGTTTGGTAATCTTATTTCTCTGGAATCCGTTGGATGTTAGTACGTTTGTGAGAGTGTGTAGTTCGGTTTTTAGGTGTTGTTCGTCAGCTAAGCATTTTGTTCTAGAGATGAGTGTCTTGGCTACGGAGTTGATCTGTGCTGGGTGGTGGTGTGAGAGTGCGTGCAGATAGCGGTTTGTGTGTGTTTTCTTCTGGTAGATGGTGTGTCCTAGGGAGCCATTGGGTTTCTTGTAGACTAAGACATCTAGGAAGGGAAGTTGGTTGTTAACTTCTGTTTCCATGGTGAACTGTATTTTGGGGTGTAGGCTATTGAGGTGTGTGAGGAAGTTGTCAAGTTTTTCTTTCCCGTGTGGCCAGATTATGAAGGTGTCGTCTACGTATCTGAGCCAGAGTTTGGGTTTGTGATCAGATTTTTCTAGTGCTTGGGTTTCAAAGTGTTCCATGTAGAGGTTGGCAATGACAGGTGAGAGGGGTGATCCCATAGGTGCTCCTTCTATTTGTTTGTATTTTTGTCCGTTATAGATGAAGTATGTGTTGGATAGGCAGTGGTTGGTCAGATCTAGGATGTGCTTGGGGGGGTTATATTTGTTTTGGATAGCTGTCAAGGCTTCTTTGATTGGCACTTGGGTGAAGAGGGATATGACATCAAAGCTCACGAGTAGGTTGCTGGGCTGTAAGTTTTGTTTCTTTATGATATCTATGAACTGGAATGAATTTTTTACGTGTGAGGCGATGGATTCTGCATAGGGCTGTAGTTGTTTGGTGAGAAATTTGGCTAGGTTTTGTAGAGGTGAGCCTATGGAGCTGACTATGGGTCTGAGTGGGGTTCCTTCTTTGTGTATCTTGGGGAGGCCGTAGAGCTTAGGGCATCTGGATGATTTCTCTCTGGGAATGATTCTTTGTTGGATTTCTTCGCTGATGGGGGAGGCTTTTATTTTGGATCTAGTGGTTTTTTCTAGGTAGGTAGTGGGGTCTGTTTTTAGGGGCTTGTATGCAGGGTTTTGGAGTAGGTTGGTTAATTTGGTTTGGTAGTCAGATGTGTTCATAACCACCGTGGCGTTGCCCTTGTCTGCTGGTAGGATTATTATGCTGGTGTCTTTTTTCAGGTTAAGTAGTGCTGTCTGTTCCTCTTTGGGTAAGTTGCTTTTGGGTGGCTTGCTGCTGCAGAGGATGTTGGTGATTTTGAGTCTGATTTTGTTAGCGTCATCGGGGTTGAATTTGGTCAGGCTGGTTTCAACTCCGCATATAATGGTTTCGGTGGGGATGTATTTGGGAGTGACTGCAAAGTTGAATCCTTTGGAAAGGACATCGGTTTCAGCTTTGGTGAGGATCCTATCTGAGATGTTATGCACTATTTGTTTCATGTGTGGCTGTGAGGGGGGAGGGGTTTGTTTCTGGCGTTCTTGTAGTCTTCGGAGTTTGTTGGTGTGTGTGTCTGTCTTGAGGGTGGTCTGTGTTTCGGCTCTCCAGATGGCGAGTTGTTTGGATTTGTCCCAAAGTGCAGGGTGGATCTTGTTCTGAGTTTGAGGTGAAGTGTGAGGAGATCTTTGTTGATTTGATCTAGGAGGAATCTTTTTGTGTGAAGTTCATTTCTGATTAGGGCCAATTCTGTTCTTTTTAGGATGCGTTTGGCGGCTGCAGAGTTGGAGTGGAATTTCAATTGGAAGCATGTGGGGATTAAATTTTGATCGCGGCAGTTTTGTAGGAATGCAAGGTCACATAAAATGGAAGCTCTTTGGACTTCTAGTTTTTCATAGGTCCTGGTCAGATGGTGGATTTCCTCCCCATAGAGGTGCAATATTTGTTTTCTGAGGTTTTCACAGGTGTTTGTATGTAGGTCTTTGGTTGTTTGGGTTTTCTCCCGTGTAAAATTAGAAGTGTCTTGGCGACGTTTCGATGAAGTCTCATTCGTCATCTTCAGGCTTCAGCTTCGTGCTTCTGGGAGCAATGTGTGATTGCAGCTGTTTCTTCCTTTTTAACTGCTAGTGGGGGTTTGAACTGATTGGGTGAGAGCTTGGCTGTGCTCTGATTGGATGGAGGTTTTTTTGTGCTCTGATTGGCTGGGGGTGTGTCCTGTCTGGGTGGGGGTTTGGTTGTGCTCAGATTAGTCTGAGTTGCAGGGGGATTTGAGCTGGTGAGCTGCATTGTGGGAAAAATTACTTTCTTGATAATCTCCATTTATAAAACGCTGGTTTGGTACCAACTCTACATATTGGTTCAGTTCTCATTTGACGCTATTGATGAACTCAAGCCGGAGGCGGGATGGTGTTTATTTTAAGGAATGTTTATCATTAATTTTTTTCTGGATGGCCATCACTAGGCATTTCAATTTTTCATATCAGGTTGTATACTTCTGTTTCTTTAAATAAAAACCAACCAGTTTGTCCTGAAAAGATAGTATGGCATTGCCAATATACAATGCATAACATTTAGAATAGATTTCAAAATAAATAGGAAGCCTTGACATTGTTTCAAAAGCTGTGGTTTCCCAGAGTACATATCACTGAAAGCAAAACAACCATGAACTGGATCCAGCTTTTTCTTACTGATACCCTGTTGGCGAATGTGATTTTAATGAGTCTAAGATATGACTAGATTATGCTACATGCGAGACATAAAATATATCAACCAAAGCATCTGTGTTTCTATATCACATTAGATGTTGCCTACCTACATGAATGAACATTCAGGCCAGAAGATCCCATGAGCTATGCTAATGTGGAACAGAGTTCATACCACAAACCAATAAAAAAAATCCACATAAGCCCACACATTCCATACAAATAGGTACACAGTATGTTGGATAAGGCTGTAGGTATATCAAAAGTTTCCTTGGAACAAAATCAGCAGACTTCAACTGAACTTTGTTTTAATGATTTGTATGCAAACATACCACCAGGTAAAAAAAAAACAAAAAACCAGGATTCTGGCTCCAACAGATGATGGGACATGTCAAGCATTATACTGAGACTATAAGTCTCCAAGGAGCTCCTCGGTGTAAAAATCCATGATATATGATAAAGAGTGTTGACTTTTAGGTCGGACACATGACCAAACCATTCCCTTTGCTTTTTAGAGAAAAATTATTTGAATGATGTTTCTTGATGAGTTGCTTGAGGTAGCTTATTCCAAATCAGAACTAGTATTCATGTGTTTTCCATCAAGGAAGTCTGTGGTTACCTTCCTTATTCTGCTGGACTGGAAAAACATAGCTAATATGGTGTGATCTGGAGGAAGCTTTGATGCAAGAGCTTTACAAATAAACCTCCAGATGCCATATGGTTTACATCCATCTCTCAATTTATTTCCTATAAATGTATATTGAATATTCCATTGAGCCAACACATGTGAAACTAAAGCTGGAAAAAGAAAAGCGAAGGAATACAGAAATGCTTTGTGGCAGCATGTGATTATCGTATTTCTTTTCCAATATTGCTACCAGCCTTAAACACACAGTAAATTAGTCAAATGCCAGAGTTCTTCAGAGTCAGAGGGAAAAATAAAGAAACAATATTTTAAACCTTTCAAAAAAACAAATAGTCGGCTTTCTCTCGTGTCATAAAGTAACTCTCACAATCAGTGGTGGCTTTTTTCCCCTCTTATAGTGGTTACTTTTTTTTTTCAACAGCAAAGCTGCCTTGGATATTCCACTTTGGCCATTAGAAAATTAAGATTCTGGAGAACTCATTTGAGAGAAGATGAATGCTATTAAAACTTTATAGGGGGAAAAAAACAAATAATTGAATGGGAGAGGCTCCTAGGTATATTTTTCACTTGATTGACGAATAGCTTATATTATCATTTCTTGCCTTTCTTCAGTTTCACTTCTCTTTCCAACTGAACTATAAACATATCAGCAGGGTTTAGTCAATGGCCCTTTCTTCTGAGAAGCTCACTTTTCCAAATATAACTTATTTCACCAGTAGACCTTCTGAAGGCCCATTGAAGGACTCCGTTCCATATTAAGCATTTGTGTGCTTCCCTCCTTTATGGCTGTTGCTTTATTCGTTTCATGCTTCATGCCAAACTGATGTTGTATGCATGGAAGATGAAAAAAACCCAACATTATAAAGCTGAGGAGATGATAATGACATGTTGCTGAGGGAAGACCCCCCTCTCCTAGAAGAATGAAATATTTTGAGAAATATTAAAAAAGCAGAATATTATATTTCCCTAAAGGAGGAATGGAGAAACATGCTCTTGGAGACAGAAAGAGACAGAACCCACCTTTCTTAATAGCCCCCAGCAGATATTTTTTGCCCATTAAGGAAAACCAAAAACACAAAAGACCTTCATCTCCAGGATGATGGGATTAAGACATGACCCTCCAGGACATAATGGGATTAACCCACTAGCAGCAGAGCTTACTACATTGCTCCTAAGGACATTGCATCAGAGTCCAAACTTCAACCAAGCCTGAGAGCTCAGACAACCTACAGAGCCAGCTATGACCCTTACAACAGCCAATAGAATACATGTTCTTGCACAGGAACAGGAGGTTCAAGTGCAAAGCCCAAGAGAAGGTATAAATAAAAACTCCATGTGGTCAGCTGCTCAGAGCCCGTGTGCTTGGTGGTTCTGCTTCACCATTAAACCATCTTTCCAATCAGCCTCCATGTTTCCAGTGTCTTTCTCCCGGCTTGGAAGTGAACCAGATGGATATTTCTTCTAACATTGCCATACCAGAAGAAAGCTTTCAACATGCAATCCTTTTATGTAGTTTTTTTTTATGATGCCTCTCCATCAACATACACCTAAGGATTTCGTGTGCAATTCTGATTTTCTGTGTGCTGCTACCAGTGGTGAAATCCATTTTTTTTTTACTACCGGTTCTGTGGGTAGTAAAAAAAAAACTTGGTGGGTGTGGTGTGGTTTGGTAGCCATGGTTTGGTGGGCATGGTAGGGGAAGGATACTGCAAAATCCCCATTCCCTCCCTACTCCTGGGAGAAGAATATTGCAAAATCTCCATTCCCATCCCACTCTGGGGCCAGCCAGAGGTGGTATTTGCCGGTTCTCCGAACTACTAGTTTCCGCTACCGGTTTTCCGAACTGCTCAAAATTTCTCCTACCACTTCTCCAGAACTGTCAGAATCTGCTGGATTTCACCCTGGCTGCTACTCATATTCTAGAAAACTTTCTTGGATGTTATTATTCTCTCTGCTCATAATATGTGTTCAGGTTGGACTTCACAATGCCTTTTCTACCTGTACCACCCAGTCCCTGATCTGCTATTCTTATTTCAATATCACTTTGGCACTAGAATGATCAACCACCAATAAGAGTTACTGGATATTTGGCTGGCACCATTCTGTTCCCAACTGGTTTAAAGTAGGTAACATGCAAGGAGTTGGCAGAACTGAAAAATAGATGTAGTAGCTGTGAGAGAAGGAAGGAAATGTTTTATTGATACTTCAGATATAAATTGTTCATTTCTTAGCATAAAATACCCTCTTTCCCTGATGCACAATATATAAGATAGCTTGATTTTGAAATAGATCTCTCCGTAATATAATATATAGATTTTAAAGGTATACAGTGACGAAGAACACATTCCTGAGATGTTTTGGAAGAATAAACCTTCTCTTTCAATGAAGATTTCTAATGAAACTTAATTTACCCCAAAACAATATTAATAGATTCAAGGTCGGCATAAGCCAACATGATTATATCTGACATCTAGCAAAACAAAGGGCAAATTTTTTCCCCAGTAATCAAGGCATTCAAAGCAAATAACTTTTAGCAGATGATCTGTATTATAACTCTTTTCACAGAAGTGAAGTTATCCTTCAATCTTTGGCCCAAAGCCATGAGGGCAAAATGTCATTGTTGGAATAATACTTTTTTTTAATCTTTATCAGTTTGCTTGAATAAACAAATTTCTATCTATATACTACAAAAACTCTTTTGCCTCTTTGATACTTTGTAACTTTCGACTGGGCAAAACTGTGCATTGTAGAGCAATAGTTTTTGAATTAAAATATCTTAAATGGGCTAATTTACAGAATGAGTATAAAATTCAGGGCCTAGGACTCCCATGGAATTGAAATTTGGCAAAGTTCTAACTACATCAGCACCATCACACGTTCTTAGTACATTTCCCAGAGCCCTGTAGGTAGTATGACACAAAGGGGCATATTTCTGTCATCCCTTTGGATCTTATGTCCAATCAGCTGGCAGCAAGGCCTGAAGGGTGACGAGTCATTGGCTGCTTTGGAACGAGGGCCATAATTTGAAATATGTTAACAGCAGTGGCTAATGAGAAAGAACAAAAGTGTGAAGTTATGGCTGGCTGGGATGGGTTCTGACAGTTGATGGGTGAGGCTTTGTTCTCCTTGGAGGATAGTGACCCTTGGGGACATTCTGGAATGGGGAGCAGGAGTGCAGTTTTCTTCATGGCCTGTGGCTCCTTTTTTCCCTCTTTCCCACAACAAAATGTGGTCCATAGGTCAATTGTGGGGAGGAAGAGTTGAACCAAGGTTCTTCTGAGGGGATGTTTGGAGGATGGGCAATAGCACAAGCCTATATCAAGAGAATGATGGAGCAACAGGGATGCCTGCTTGTAAGGTAGATATGGCTGGGGTTGTCATCAGTTGAAAATTAAATTCTCTTCCTCTCTAGTGGGAGCTATTTAGGATGCACTGGAATGGGGAGCAGGGATACAATTTATCTCATGGCCTACCCCTGTTTGTTTCCAGAGGTCTGGAGGTCAACCATGGAGGAGGAGGAGGAGGAGAGGAGGAGGAGGAGGAGGAGGAGATTTACTATGGCTCCTGATGTTGTGAAGCAAGGGGAAATGGTACAAGGGTTTATTATACTGTATGGATCACAGGTTGTCCAGTTAACTTTCAGTGTGATAGGAAAAAGATACATATATTCACATAAGAGAGGAAAGCAATATAACATGGAAGGAGCATGGAATCAAATGACTATCTTATCATGTATTCTGGCTACTTTCCAAAACCTTGAAAAGCTCTTCATGTTTGAGCTAGTTCTGAACTGTAGGCTTTAAATTTAGATCATGGGATTTGTTATCTTTTGCCACTAAATATAGTATATCTTGATTTATAAATCATTTCAGAAGGAATGGGGGTTCTACCATGCACAAGTTACAAATCTCAGGTGAGGGAAGAAGGGGGAAATGATACAAATTACCATAAAAGAATGACACCAAATACCTTCATTTTCCAACAAAGCGTATTAAACCACCAACAGACTTAGAAGACCTATTTATTTTTTAAAAAGGAATCTCAAAACATTTTTAGGGACCAAAGAGTTTGCCATGCCTTTCAGTGACTTTATTATGTCATTCATGCATTTTCTGCAATAATCAATCATTCCACCCACCAAAAACACCAGATATTCCTGAAGCCACCAAAAGGTTGCCCAGCCCAACCTTAGAATGATCTGCTTCCATTTTCATAATTCACAAGCCTCCAAAATCTGGCAACTCACTACTAGATGAACCATAATGCAAATAATGGTTAGCTGCCATCCATCAAAAGTTCTCTCAGAACTGCGTACCATTTCCTTTTGAAGAAAATGGATTTTCTCCTAGATCAGAATACTTGGCTGATCCCTCCATTGAAATAGGTGATATTTTGGGTTTCAGATGCCACATAGGACGCTGAACAAAGGACCTGCAAACACATATGCATAAATTCATTTGCACATCTCTTTCATTTTATTCTCTCACACATATTTTTCTTTTTCTCCTCATAGGTTGACTACCAATTTCTGGCTCTTTTTATAATTGCTCAAACCTCCTCCATCTATGTTAAATTAGTGGCCACCCTGGGCAGCTACTAGAAATTCAGGAGTCCTGCCAAAGAATTTCACTTTTATTACCTCCTGCATTGTTCTGATTTATTTGTTTTTTTTATAGAATTATACCATGTGGCTAGATTTAGCTGTCCTTTTCG
Organism: Ahaetulla prasina; assembly: GCF_028640845.1. NCBI lineage: Eukaryota > Metazoa > Chordata > Lepidosauria > Squamata > Colubridae > Ahaetulla > Ahaetulla prasina. The sequence goes on from NC_080540.1 coordinate 43,007,393, forward strand.
TTCTTTCACTGCCTCTGATTAGTATCACTTTAGGAATGAAATGTGAGACAGTGTAGCCTTCAAATAAATCCTCAGGAAATAAATGTCCTTTTTTTTCCTCTGCATCATGGTTTTTCTATTTCAGAAATTTGTTTGTTTATAATATCTGTATACTGCCACAGTCTCCAAAGACTCCCAGGCATAACAACAATAAAAAGCCATCTGAATGACTTTGGGCCTATGACTATTGCTCAGCCCAACTCACTTCACTGTTGGGGTAAAAATAGGAGGACAAATATGGCAAACATATTAAGTACATTTGCCACCTTGAGTTATTTATAAAAATAATCAAAGTAGCATAAAAGAATGTTTTAAAAGATACAGAATTATACATTAAAATGTTCACAATAAGAATAACAATAGTAAAAAATACGAAGCAGTATAAACTCCAGATAGCTTAATATCAAATGCTCCCTACAAATGTTCTACCTTAACTATCATCAGGAATGCTAAAAGAGAAAATGTTAGCTTGAGAAAAAGTAGAGAAAATCTGTTCCACCACATAAGAACCATTGCTTGAGAAAAGTGCCTCCAAAATTCAGATTCAGCTCACCAAATTGGTAACCCACAGTTTCTCCCAAAAAAGCCTTTATGGGATAAGTCTCTTCCAGCTGGAAACAGCAGTCTTATGAGTCCTTCGTGCCAAGCCACCGAGCACTGTGTTGGTTTAAAATCAGCCATTTGAATTTTACTCAGAAACTTTTTGGGAGCCAAGACAGACCTCCAAAACTAGCATCAGATGTTTCTAGTGCTTCACTCTTGTCAGCAGCTGGTCTGCTACATTCTATACAAATGCAGCAAAAAATCCTGTAATTTATGGAATGAGCAGTGCCTTCCACAGACACGGCAATAAGCTGTTGTTTCACAAAAGAAATACACCCCAACCTTTGATTCACAGATATGAAAGTTTTTTACAGTAACTCCAATGTAAAATAGAGTAGGGTAGACTATAGTGATGGGTAACCTTTTCCACACCGAGTGCCCAAAGCATGCACGTGTGTGCAAATGTGCATGTGCGTACCCGAACCCCCAAAATGCAATGTCCATGTGGCCCCTGCACATGTGCCCTATGCATGTGTCTCACCCCCATGCATGTGCATGCAGGGCCCCCACATGCGCCCCACTCCCACACATGCACGCACAGGCCTCTGCATGCACCCTGCTCCCCCCCACATGTGCAGACAGCCACCACACACATGCCCTACGCCCACACAAGCGCAGCACAGACCCAAAGACCAGCTGGCTGGTGAGAGGTGCATGCTCATGTGCAGTGGAACTGAACTGGGGCAATGGCTTGCGTGCCCACAGAAAGGGTACTGTGTGCCACCTCTGACACGCGTGCCATAGGTTCACCATCATGGATATATAATAAGACTGGTTTTACTCTTCTATTCTAAACAGCTCAACAGCAGTATTAGCAGTATTAGCTAATACTGCTATTGAGTATTAGCAGCTGAACAGTGTGTTTATCAGAGTAGTGTTCCAACAATTTCATGTCATGTCCTCATTTGTTGCTACATCTGATTCAAAATACAAGGCATGCAATGACAAGTACCTATAGATTCCCCCATCTTACCTGTTGCATGAGCTGCACTGGCTCCCAGTTCCCAGTTCATCCCAATTCAAGATGACTGGTTATTATCTCCCCATATGGCATGAGACCAACTTTTTTGCAGGATCATCTCTCTCTAAGGATATGCGCCTGCTCTACCAGATGGGACAGGATGGGCACACTCCTAGTCCCTTCCTTTAAAAATGCCATCTTATGGGACCTAAAAAAATGTGCCTCTTTTTTGGCAGCCCCTGCCCTATGGAACAACCTTCCATTTGTTGTTCAGCAGGTCTCCACCCTTTTAACTTTCCAGAAAGAATTGAAGACTTAACTCTTCTCCCAAACCCAAGGTTAGGATAAGCTAAGATTAGGTTATGTTGCTGGGGGGAGAGGGGAGAAGCTGTTGTTTTAATATCGTTCAGTTTTAATGTCTCACATTTCATATTTGTATACTACAGTACATAGGTGTGATTTTAGCTCTTGCCTGTAAGCCGCCCAGAGTTTCGTACAAGATGAGCAGCTATATAAATATTACAAACAAAGAAACAGACAAATAAATAAATAGCATTTCAGGGGGGGAAAAACTCTGGACTTGTAGCTTGAACAAGCATTGAGAAAGCCTTGTTCCAACACCAATTTTCCATTTCCCACTACAGAACATGATGGGGAAGGGCATAGCTCATCTCAAACAACTTGAAGATACAGCCTGGAGAAGACATAGTGTGGTTACAACCACACTTCCCATTGAGGAATCTGGTAGGAAGATCAGAAGCCTCCTTTCTCTTTCTCCTTCTCTTTCTCTTTCCCTTCCCCTTCCTACCAGGCAGGTAAAGAAATTGTGAGCCTTTCTGAGAAACTGTCACAGAATGTTGAAAATTAGGATGACATGACCACAGCAGCAGCCAATAGCATTGAAGCAGCCACAATGTTCCCAACTTTCATTCTCTCAGTCATGGATGCCAGATTTTGGATGCTTTCTGTAAGTTAGCCCATTTGAAGTATCTTGATTCAAAAAATGTTGTCCTGTGATGCATCGTTTTGCCCAGGTAAATGTCATGGCAGCGAGAAATTTAGTAGTATATAGATAGCTACAGGTACCCAGCTTGAGCCTCATGTTGACTAGAAAGCATAACTTTTGCTAAAGATGTTGGGAAGGGAAAGGAGAGGAGGAAAAAACCCCTTAGCGATGTATGTTTCTATGTTTTTCAAGCAGCTATTTCCACATTCCCATGTGTTCTTTCTTTTGTTATTTTTAGTTTTTTTTTTAATCTAGCATTTATTGTTTTTTATAAATAACTCAAGGTGGTGAACACATATAATATTTCTTCTGCCTTCCGTTTTTTCCTGCAAGAGCAACCCTGTGAGGTGAGTTGGGCTGGAGAAAGTGACTGGCTTTCATGCCTAAGGCAGGACTAGAACTCAGCGTTTCTTTGTTTCTAGCCTGGTGCCTTCACCACTATGCCAGATTTGGTCTTTATACAGTGCAGGTGTACAGACCTGCATATTCGAAAGGTTCAGTCTTACTCCTCTGTGTATTCCAAAGGCAAATGTATTGATGTTCTTGTTTTGGCTTGTGCGGCTGGCACATAATTAGTTCATTCATGAGTTTCTGGGATGCTTTGTAGTGATAAGTGCCTTGGAGGAGAGGTATCATTTTGAGTCTTCTTTTATTCTAAGAAATAGATACACTTTTATTACAAAAGGAACTGCATGCTATTTCCTTTTAAAGACCTGCATTATAAATAATTCAGTCAATAAGATACTTTGTTGGACCGGGAATTTATTTTGTGCCCATATGTATCTAGAGGTATGTTTACACATGTGTGTGTAAATTCTCAGTGGTCTTTCTGATGTGTATGTCCAAGAGCTCACACTGAGTCGACTGTCTGAATTAAAATGAAAACCAATAGTTAGCATTAAAGGACATGGCTTTATTAGAATTATTTCTCTGGACACAATTAGCTACGTTACCAAACTGCTAAACAGGCAAGATGAAGGAGACAATCATCCTGCTTCAGATTAAAACTCACTCTAGTGACTGAATAGCAAAACATCTGATTTTGGGATGGGATGTGGTAGGGTGGGTGGGGTGGGATGGGAAAGGAAGGGAAAGGGAAAGGGAAAGGGAAATTATCTGAGAGGAAGAATTATTAATTTTTAAGGACTGCAATTTTTAAGGTTTGCAATTTTGTTATTTTTGTTATTTCCCATCAATTTATTTTCAAATGTCTTTTCACAAAGGCATGGCTTAAAAACACCACTATTTATGGATTAAAATAAACAAAGCTAAAATAAATATCTTAAGAATAAGAAGGCCACATGATGATTGATTGACAGACATGGTAGGTAGATAGGTAGGTAGATGGAGAAAGAGAGAGAGAGAGAGATGATGGACGGACAGACAGACAGACAAAATGGATCATTAGGTCCTTGTTATTAAGTGACATGATATACTAAATGAACAATCCTGCAATAAAAATGAAAATACATATATTATGTAAAGTTTCATAATTTATTTTTATTTTATTAAATTTTTATACCGCCCTTCTCCCGAAGGACTCAGGGCGGTGTACAGCCAGAAATAAAATACAAGATATATACAATTAAAAGAAATTAAAATATAGCAATTACTAAACGGCTGATAGTTAAAAATGAATTTAAAATTTAAAATATTAATAAAACCCCAATATAAAATCAAACTATTATGCCAATCCCGCTTGAGTAAATAAATATGTTTTTAGCTCACGACGGAAGGTCCGAAGATCAGGCACTTGACGTAGGCCAGGGGGGAGTTCATTCCAGGCGTCGATGCTCCCAGAGAAGGCCCTCCTCCTGGGGGCCGCCAGCCGACATTGTTTGGCGGACGGCACCCTGAGGAGACCCTCTCTGTGAGAGCGTACGGGTCGGTGGGAGGCATACGGTAACAGCAGGCGGTCTCGTAAGTACCCGGGTCCTAAGCCATGGAGCGCTTTAAAGGTGGTAACCAGAATCTTGAAGCGCACCCGAAAGACCACAGGAAGCCAGTGCAGACTACGGAGCAGTGGTGTTACGTGGGAGCCTCGAGCGGCTCCCATTACTACTCGCGCAGCTGCATTCTGGACTAACTGCAGCCTCCGGGTGCACCTCAAGGGCAGCCCCATGTAGAGAGCATTGCAGTAATCCAGCCGAGACGTAACCAGAGCATGAGTGACGGTATGATGGCGGTATGAGCTTCTAAGGACCATAGAACAGAACAGAACAGAACAGAACAGAATAGAATTTTATTGGCCAAGTGTGATTGGACACACAAGGAATTTGTCTTGGTGCATATGCTCTTAGTGTACATAAAAAAAAGATCCCTTCATCAAAAATCCTAAGGTACAACGCTTAATGATAGTCATAGGGTACAAATAAGCTATCAGGGAAACAATCAATATCAATATAAATTGTAAGGATAAAAAGCAACAAAGTTACAGTCAAATAGTCATACGTGGAAGAAGATGGGTGATGGGAACGATGGGAAGATTAATAGTAGTGCAGATTTATAGTAGTAAATAGTTTGACAATGTTGAGGGAATTATTTGTTTAGCAGAGTGATGGCGTTCGGAAAAAAACTGTTCTTATGTCTAGTTGTTCTGGTGTGCAGTGCTCTGTAGCGTCGTTTTGAGGGTAGGAGTTGAAACAGTTTATTTCCAGGATGTGAGGGAGTCTGTAAATATTTTCACAGCGCCGGAAAAGACACCTAGAGAGTGCCTGGAGGGCCAGCCGTTCAGAAGCTGACCGAACACTGGTTAGGTCATTTATTCAGACCTACCTAGTGGCACTGAGGGAAGCTAAGCGTACTTACGTTTCCTCCCTTATTGCATCAGCAGATAACCGCCCGGCCGCCCTGTTTCAGGTGACCCGCTCTCTCCTACAGCTGGAGGTGCGGGATGACCCCCTACAGGGATGCGCCTGTCATGTCCCACTCCTCCGCTGACAGCCGGGTCAGGGAAATCCGAATCAGGTGTGCCTCTGCAGCTCTGCCAAAGTCCTAGCAAAGTCCTCAGGGCAGGCAGGAGACCAGAAAGTGACTTCAGCAAGATATGTTTAGACTTTGCCTGACTCAGAGACTGCCAGAAAGCAGATCCTTTATATAGGCCATGGGGTGTGGCTCCATGACTCAGCACTTATCCAGGCCTGCCCCTCCCTTCCTTCTGTTGCCTCCGCCTATCAAGTCTTCTGACGCGAGGGTCACTCCAATCGGCAGCTGTTGGTAATTGACCTTCCTCAGGCTCACATGCTGTGGAGGAGGGGGAGGGGTCTAGTTGCTCCATTTGCCTGGGCATGGAGCCAGAGCTGGGGGCTGGAGATACTTGCTCTTCTTCAGCCTGTCTGGGCATGGAGCCAGGGCCGGGAGATGCCCCCTCCTCAGCCTGTCTGGGCATGGAGCCAGGGCTGGGGCCGGGAGGCATGCTAGGACATTCTTCAGCGTTCGGAAGCAGATAAGCAGACCCCGGCTGTGGTGGTGAGATCGGACGAGACACAACAGCACCAAAGATTTTAGTGCATATCTGCATGATAAAATCGCTCAGCTTCGGGACAGGTTGGATCAAAATTGAGTAGATCCAGGTGAGACGTCAGAGCCTCGTCTTGTTGAGACTGTTTGGGATGAGTTTAATCCTGTGACTCCTGAGGAGGTGGACAGGTTGCTGGGAAGGCTTAATGCCACTACATGTTTACTGGACCCGTGTCCCTCCTGGTTGGTGCTGGCCACACAGGAGGTGACACGGGGCTAGCTCCAGGGGATTATCAATGCTTCTTTGTTGGAGGGAACTGTCCCTTCCGCCTTGAAAGAGGCGGTGGTGAGACCCCTCCTCAAGAAGCCTTCCCTGGACCCGGCCATTTTAGGTAATTATCGTCCTGTCTCCAACATTCGCTTTGTGGCGAAGGTTGTAGAGAGTGTAGTGGCACGCCAGCTACCCCAGTTCCTGGATGAAATGATCTATCTGGACCCGTTCCAGTCCGGCTTTCGGCCTGGATACAGCACGGAGACAGCTTTGTTCGGGTTGGTTGATGATCTCTGGAGGGCCCAGGACAGGGGTTATTCCTCTGCCCTGGTCCTGTTAGATCTCTCAGCAGTTTTTGATACCATCAACCATGATATCTTACTGCGCCAGCTGGAGAGTTTGGGAGTGGGAGGCACCGTTTTTCGGTGGTTCTCCTCCTACCTCTCTGGCCGGTCACAGACGGTGTTGGCAGGGGGGCAGAGATCGACTGTGAGGCGCCTCATGTATGGGGTGCCGCAGGGGTCGATTCTCTCACCCCTCCTGTTCAACATCTATATGAAGCCGCTGGGTGAGATCATCAGTGGCTTTGGGGTGAATTACCAATTGTACGCTGATGATACGCAGCTGTACTTTTCCACACCAGGCCACCCCAACGAAGCTGTCGAAGTGCTGTCCCGATGCGTGGAATCCGTACGGGTCTGGATGGGGAGAAATAGGCTCAAACTCAACCTCTCCAAGATGGAGTGGCTGTGGATGCCGGCATCCCGGTACAGTCAGCTGCAACCACGGCTGACTGTTGGGGGCGAGTCATTGGCCCCGATGGAGAGGGTGTGCAACTTAGGCGTTCTCCTGGATGGGCGGTTGTCCTTTGAAGAACATCTGACGACCGTCTCTAGGAGAGCTTTTTATCAGGTCCGCCTGATCCACCAGTTGTGCCCCTTTCTTGACCGGGATTCCTTATGCACAGTCACTCATGCTCTTGTTACCTCTCGCCTGGACTATTGCAATGCTCTCTACATGGGGCTCCCCTTGAAGAGCACCCGGAGACTCCAGTTAGTCCAGAATGCAGCTGCGCAGGTGATAGAGGGAGCTGTTCGGAGCTCCCGTATAACACCTATCCTGCGCAAGCTGCACTGGCTGCCTGTGGTCTTCCGGGTGCACTTCAAGGTATTGGTTACCACCTTTAAAGCGCTCCATGGCTTAGGACTGGCTTACTTACGGGACCGCCTACTGCCACCTTGTGCCTCCCACCGACCCATGCGGTCTCACAGAGAGGGACTCCTTAGCGTGCCGTCAGCCAAGCAATGTTGGCTGGGCCTTCTCTGTGGGGGCTCCCACCCTATGGAACGAACTTCCCCCTGGACTTTGACAGCTCTCCGACCTCTGGACCTTTCGCCGCAAACTTAAAACATATCTATTTTTTTGTGCAGGACTGGCATAGAATTTTTAGATGATCTTATGGGTTTTTAATTTTTTAATTAGCTTTTTAGGGTTTTAAATGTATTTTAATAGTTGGGCCAACTTTAAATAAGTTTTTTAGCTATGCTTTTTATTTGTATTGTATGTGTTTGATTGTTGTTTTTATTTGGCTGTTAACCGCCCTGAGTCCTTCGGGAGAAGGGCGGTATAAAAATTAAATTATTATTATTATTATTATTATTATTATTATTATTATTATTATTATTATTATTATTATTATTATTATTATTATTATTATTGACTTGTGCAGTATATAGGTCCTCAATGGAAGGCATGTTGATAGCCATTGTTTTTTCTGCAGTTCTAATTATCCTCTGAAGTCTGTGTCTGTCTTGTTGGGTTGCAGAACCAAATCAGACAGTTATAGAGGTGCAGATGACAGACTCAATAATTCCTCTGTAGAACTGGATCAGCAGGTCCTTGGGCTGTTTGAGCTTTCTGAGTAGGTGCAGAAAGAACATTCTTTGTTGCCCTTTTTTGATGATGTTTTGATGTTAGCAGTCCATTTTCTTAATATTGATATCTTCAGAGAGAAGCCTGAAAAGAGTGATAGGAAAAACATTAACGTTTTTGAGGACTAAAGTTGTTCTTAATTTGGAGTGTGGGAACATATAGTGTGTGTATGTGTTCTGTCCCCCTTCGCCTCCATCCGAGCGATGGCTTAATTAGCCGGCACTATCAGCTCTGGCAGCAAAATAGCGAGCGTCTGCCAAGTGTCTCTGTTATCTCCCTCGACGCCGATGAGTCAAACTCACTTTAGTCACAAGGACATGGTTTGGCATCTCTTGCCTGTGAATCTTTCCCTAAAGCAAGTGGTTTTCCCGGCCAAAAGGTGAATGTAGTTAGCTCATCCCATTTGTGTTCAGGTCTTGGCTGCAGTAGGAAGGAGTTACATACGAAGACAATGGTGAATAGTCAGTGAGAATGTTCACTCAACACACATATTACATCTTTTAACAAACATGGGAACAAATCAGTAGCAGCTGATCTTTAGGTCCGCAAGTGGCCTATGTTTATGCTGATATTTATTTTTGTTCTGCAAAAAAGAATCTCACAAATGAGTAAACAAAAAATAGGGAATAAATAGGATCCATCACTTGACCAAGATCGTAAGATTAAAAGAAGGATAACAACAACAAACATCTCTGCAACAAACCCACACTTAAAAAGGAAGCTGAATTAAGAAGCAAAAATCAAATGTTTTCATAGACATTCTTCAATTTCCAGCAGAACATTGAGACATAACTTAACTGCTTGTATTGGAGCAGAAAGTTCAACATACAGGGGACCTCCATAAACAGAACACTCTTGCTTGTTCCCATGAGTTTGTCCAGATGTAAGTTAGCAGTCTATCTTTCAACAAATAGGCCTCTAGTATTTATATTGTGTCTTCTTCTAGGATCTGTGTACCAGGTGTCCATATAATGGTAGGGTTTCTGTTTGTTTATTGTGGATTCCATAACCTATCTCGTAGTTCCCAAAACTAATATTCTTAATAATCCCAGAAATTTGGAATTTAATTCATTATATACAGAGGACATCAAAAAGTGTCTTAACTAATAGGGCTTTCTTCTTGCTGATTCCAATTACTAACTTATCCCACAAATTATCAGCCAAATATTCAGCATTTGAGATAACTAATTGTGAATAAAACATGAATTCTGTCCTTTTGAAACAGTTTCATCTAAAAGACTTCCTTAATTTTAGTCTTGGTCATATGGAAGTCCCTTACAAAGGTCTTATTTTGAAAAACTCTTCCAGATATTTTTGTTGTGTTTTACTATTTACATCTAGGGGCATCCCAGGTTTTTTGTTTATCATTTAATTTGATTTATATAGCTATCTCATAATAATGCCATTTTTATCGATGGTTCAGTGGCTAAGATGCTGAGCTTGTCAATCGAAATGTCAGCAGTTCAGTGGTTCGAATCCCTAGTGCCGCATAATAGGATGAGCTCCCGTTACTTGTCCCAGCTTCTGCCAACTTAGTAGTCTGAAAACAGGTAAAAAATGCAAGTAGAAAAATAAGGACCACCTTTGGTGGGAAGGTAACAGCGTTCCATACGCCTTTGGCCAACCACATGACCATGGAGATGTCTTCAGAGAGCGCTGGCTCTTCGGCTTTGAAACGGAGATGAGCTCTGCCCCCTAGAGTTGGGAACAACTAGCACATATGTTTGAGGGGAACCTTTACTTTTAAACTGTCTTTTTAACTCGTAGGCAATATAAACAACAAAGCAATGAATAAAATAAGGGCAAGAAATGTTATTTCAAACACAAAATATACATTGGGAAACAGAGCGCAGAATATATTTTTTTTAAATCCTTGCCTACAATCCATTTGATCTGCCTTACTCTGAATGTATAGCAATGCAGGGTCCTACAATTCTTTGAAGGCTTAGGAACCCCATTTTGTCTTTCCAATGGACTAGAAATCCACTCTTGAGGAATGGGATGTTTAATTTTTGCCATTTGGGTTCTTAGCGAGTCCCAAAGTCAATGTATACCTGACATTCATTGCATAGCATTTCAGAGGGGGTATCTCTGTTCTTCTACCTGACAGCTGGGACAGTCTTCGGATGTGGCTACAATCCAGATAGTGAGCATAAAACAGCTGCTGTTGGGCAAATAAAATCCCTTTGAAAATAGATTAAATAAAATCTGTTATTTCATATTCAAGTGGTGAGGGGGAGAATATCATATGATTCTTCCAAAAATTGATTAAGATATTCCTCCTTTTAAAAAAAAGCAATACCAATCTTTAGAAAGGAGAAAAGGCATATCACTCAACCAGCATTTTCCCCATTATTGGGGGAAAACTGAAACAAAAATTGTTTCCTATTTTATACTCTCACTCAATGATCTACTAAGATTCCAGTACATTCCGGTAATCTACCTTTATTGTACTGTATATTGTTTTATGAAAATTAAAATAGAATGGCAAAGAATTTTTCCACTGCTGTGACCTCTCACAAAGAACCGGCTACATATTTAATATACATGTATAAAATACAAATAACATTTAAATAAGTAAATAAATAGCTTGCCCATTTTCCCATCCGGAGAGAAATTATTTCTAATTTATTTATAACCCAAATTGCTCTGGGCAGATTACAAAGTTATTGAATATATTAAATATTACCAAAAGCACTTTTTTTCACCCAGAAAAAAAATACTGAAAGCAATAAAATGCATTAAATCCATTTGATGAATTGCCCCTATATAGAATTGAAAATGGATACATAAAAAGGTGTTCCATGGACTGTATTGCCAGATTGCTAGGATTAAAAGCAGAAAGAGGCTCTTTTTTGTGCCTTGCAAACAAAGAGACAATGTTCTTACAGTTTGTTGCAGCCATCTTTGTCAACTCCCTACAACAGGGGTGTCAAACTCACGGCCCAAGGGTCGGATGAGTCACGTGCTGGCCACGCCCACCCCTGGTTTAGTGAAGGGGGAGAAAGTCCTGATACATCACGTGACGATGACATGACGATGTGGGTTTGATACCCCTGTACCTCTGCCCCACATTAATGAGCAAAAAGTAGGGACAATAGTTGTATGGAGATGCCATCTTTGTCAGCTCTCTGCCAAAAACAGAATAACAAAATAACAGAGTTGAAAGGGGCCTTGGAGATCTTCTAGTCCAACCCCCTGCTCAAGCAGGAGACTCTATACCATTTCAGAGAAATGGTTGTCCAGTCTCTTCTTAAATTCTTTCTGTTAAATCCTTTCTGTTTGGAGTCCAGAAACTGTTTGTCTCATGTGTTTTTTTACTTGACATTATTGCAAAAAAAGAACTGGTGATATTAATTTAAAAGGGAAAAAACTACACTCCTGGAAAAACACAGCCACCTAAACCCTCCATAGAAAAGTTCAAGTCTCTGCATGAAAAGTATATTCACAAAAACAGGCGATTTGTTAATAGGATCTGTGCAAACATTTTATGTGCATGGCTTTCCAACTGTTTTTTCCCTTATTGTCTGTCTGGCTTCATCTGTCTAACCACAGGGCCCCTTAAGTGATGCAATTCCCAGAGCTAAATGCACATATTGTGTCTGCAGTTTCTCATAATGAGAGAGTTACTGCCATGCACTTTGCCGAGTAAACACACTTTCTTCCTTTTGCCTCTGTAAAAACAAAATATGAAATAAAAGTTCCTATTGTTAAATTACAAATGTAAGGAATATGTCAAGTGTCTCCCGGGAAACTAGGCTTCCTTCATACCACAAAAGTTAAAAAGCGAAATGTGTTTTCTTTCTACCGCTTTGTCAGAATGCAATGCTAAAGTTGGAGGGTCAGGCCCCAGGTCAAATAAACAACTTTACTGTTTTGAATTTTTTAAAGGTTGAAACTCCAGATAAAACAAACGCTATTTGCACACAATATGCCTTGTGATCACATGACATGATTGATGATAAGTCAAAACAATTTTTTGTTTGTTCAGCTTTAAAGTGAATGTGTGGCTCAGATTTTCTGTGGCTTTCAATATTATTAGGCAAACAAAGGTGCACATATGGGATGTGGTAAAGGTAAAACCCTTTTTTCACAAACAACACGATGTTTCCTTTCCATAGCCCTGAGTCATTCAAAAGGAAATTAATGGCAGTAAGACTGAAGGATGACGATTATATTCCTCTAGTGCAATGCATACAAAGAACTGATTTGTGAAAAGCTGCGAAGTAGGAAAAAGTAGAGAAAGGGGCCTTTCCCCCACTTCCCCTTATCGACAGCATTCGGCTATTAACCCAAAAGCCAGGCCCCACATTCTATTAACCCCATCCAAGCACGCAACCCAAAGAGGCATAAAGTCTCAGCCATCTAGGTAGACTTCAGTTAGCACTCCAGGGGTGGGTTCCAAAATTTTTTACTACCAGTTCTCTGGGCATGGCTTGTTTGGTGGGCGTGGCTTAGTGGGTGTGGCTTGGTGGTCATGTGATTGGGTGGGCCTGGCTTGGTGGTCACGTGACTGGGTGGGCATGGCCAAGTCAATGTCACTCATGTCAAGAGGTGCCTCGCCTGGCCCCTCCCCTCCCAGCCATTCCTTGTCACACCCAGCCTCAACGTATCTATAGTTCTGTAAAAATGTTGTTCACTTTTTTTCAACTTTATTATCTACATACTATAGATGTACTTTCATGGACCACTGAAAGGGGGAAATGGCTCGCATGCTTTGCCCAAGAATGTGATAGGCAACAGGCTTTTAAGGAGCTGCCAGAAAGAAGGGGAGGGCAATGTATTTTCCAAAGCACCAGAAGGCAAAACAAGAAGCAATGGATGGAAACTGAACAAACCTAAAACTAAGGAGAAACTTCCTGACGGTGTGAACCAATATAGGTGCAGAAATATTTCAGTCATAATTTCACATATAAAATAGCCATTCATGTAATACAACCTGCATATTGTTCAAAACAGTAATTAGTATTATGGCTGATGTTTGACACCAAGCCTAAAAGTCAAAGATCACAAGAGTGCTTCTTTCTCTACATACAAAACATCACATACCAGGAATAGCATATTAAGTTGGACTTATGCAACCTGATGTAAAAAAAACACACACACATATTTATGCTCTGGACTATAGACATTGAATGCATGTAAATTTCTGAAAAATGTGGTAGCCCTGGGCAAAAGAAAGGCTGCAACAGCACTCTAGTTGTAGGGACAGTGTAAAATATTAACACATGATAAATAATGGAACAATTAAAAATAATAGCACAGAGTTTTCTCTCTCACTCTCTCCCTTCCTCTTTCTTCCTCTTCTCTCTTTCCTTTCCTCTTCTTTCTCTTTCTTTCTCTTTTTCAGTCTCTTTTTCTTTTTTCTTTTCTTTTCTTTCTCTCTTTCTCTGTCTCTTTCTTTCTTTCTTTTTTTCTAAATCACTCTAAGGTTTGATGAAAGCAGTCACAAGCTTAGGGTGAATTAAGTCTTTCTCCAAAACTTAAACCAGGACTCCAACAAAAACCTCTAGGTCAGCATAAAACTCAGGTTTCGACTTTTATCCAGAGCCCACCAGCTTCAAACGTTTGGGACAGACTCTAAGGTCTCTTCAGCTTAGATTTACCAATTAGCCCTGGCATTCAGGAAATGAATGCTCCCTCCACCGCCAGCGTTGGCCTTACCTTCTAGATCTTCCACACGCCTCTGAAGGAAAGGCAGCAGCGGCAGGAGACGGTAGCGGCAGCCTCGGCAGGAAAGGGCAGTGGTGGTGAGGAGGGTGAAACCGCTGGCCCAGCAAGCTGCCCCCCCATCCCCACCATGGCTGCAATGGTGGCAGATTTGGGAGCCGCTGGCAGGCGGGGAGGGGGCCACCCAGCCCGGCAAGCTTTGCAGCCATGGAAAAAGCTGTTGCCGTCGCCGCCATGTTCTTCACACATGCGCATCCCATTAGACTTGCAAGGCAATGCGATGCACGTGTGTGAAGAACATGGCAGTGATGAATACGGTGGCTGGGGCGAGCAAGCGGCGACTGGGGGACCAGTTTGCAGGTGTGGCCAGCTGGCTATCACTACTGGTTCTGCGAACTTGGCCAAATTTCTGCCACCAGTATGCCTGAACCGGTGCAAACCAGTAGCAATCCACCACTGTAGCACTCCATTATTGTTCTGAAAATTTTAGAGGTTAAAGCTCTTTTTGTGTTAAGGTCACGAGGATCTAGGCAGATTTTTGCCAAGTATTGCTAGGTGGCTTCTTCTTCTGAGGCATTGTTATTTTCTCTCCACCGCTTTGGAGCTTTCTCACTTACTCCTCTCTGTGAACATTTCTCACCAATCCCTGAATGGAGAGATCAAAGCATACATATGTTCTTTGTTCACTAAGGGAAGTTGGTGGAAAGGCAAAGGTGTTGGAGCAGCAGAACCAGGGTTGAAGCCACTAAAAGGGCACTCCTAAAGATGCCTGAAATGATGATCTTTTGACTTCTTCTGCCCTGCATGGATCTGTGGGGAAACAGAGTAGCTCAGTCATGTTCCAGAAAATAAAAGGCTTGCTACATGCTTGAAAACCAATTCACACAACAGCGCAGCCTAAAGATTTTGTACCTAGCCTCTAGGAAAAACTGGGCATGCATTTCAGTGCAGATATAATTGTCCATGCCCCAAAATTTTGAACAAGCACAAGTCATATACAAAGTAAAATTCCTTTCAGGGATTTGTATATGTGTGTGTTGTGTGAGAGGTGGTTGAATAATTAAAGCAGGATCTTCTGGGGCATGTTGGCCTGAGATCAATTCAAGTACGTTTGGTGTAGGAGGGCAGACAGTGCAAGATTTGTTGCTTTAAACCAAGTTTTAGACAACATATACCTACACAGGACAAATGTTTTCTGTTAGCGTCTTTGAATGCAAGAGGTCAAAATTTCATTTTTCAAAGAGGAAATCTAGTAACATTTGGTATACACTAATAGATTTCAGCTGAAAGCACCAATTGTTTTCAGCTTTTGTGTGTATACAGGAAATATCTAACTGATTCACTGGGAAAATACAAATGAAGTAACTTTTTTTCCTATAGACTCAGCATTTCCCCAAGAGAAAACTATGTAATTTCCTAACAACACTATCATTTATCCCTAGTCTTCCTTAAGCATATTTTTGGAAGAATTCCTCACATAGTTTCCTCTAACGAAGCTCCTTGTGTTAAACTGAGACATTTGTTATAAACATTAGAGCATATAATTAGATTTTAGTCTGAAACTATATTCTCAACTTATATAGTTCATGATTCTAAATAACAAACTGCTGGAAAAAATGATTAATATACTATAATGAAATGAGAGTTTTTTCCCCCCTATAAAGCCACCTAATGCAATTTAAATAAAAGAAGTTGATGGCTAATTTCCCTTTACTTAGTATATCATAATTATATGATTACCTATAGAAACTCTGATATACGAAAGAGCAAAGTTACTGAAAAGTCAGCATGTAATTAGTTTCTTGCTTTGCCACATTAGGTAGAATTACCACAAAGAGGCAAAAACTATCATTTTATAGAGACCCTTAGGAGATTTATAATGATGGTAGACAAATATATGCATACAATATCAGTTGGTGTGCTAAAATTTAATTTTCGTGAGGAAATGTAGCTGAATATGATCACAATACATGGGGATGTTCTTATTTTAATATTGGTGGATATTATTATTAGAGAATCATATCAAAAGATATGTCACCAGGGAGAAAATATCATTTATAAATTGCTAATGAGTAGCAAACAGTGAGTTGCTTGGAGGTATAAGACATTTTTTTCCACAATAAGCATTTATGATCAAACACAAAAGATCAAGTAGGAAAAGAAAGGATCTATATTACATCCTTTGGTGTACAACAACATTTTCTATAGTTAAATAGCATTATACGATAGAAAAATTGAATTTCACCCTCATTGTAAAGGCAAAAAAGAATCTTTCTCTTTTTGTCTCTGATGTAGGGTTTACTCTAGGGTGGCCTTAGCAACCTTGTCTCCCATTAGGATAACCCTCATTAGAGAATTACCTCTTTAAGGATGCTTTGTTCCCCACAAAAAGTTAGAAGTAAGATAAGTAATGCAATTAGAACTTGGAGGTCAGAGCTACAATGCTATGTTAGATGTGGAAGAGACGTTAAACCCAAGATGAAATGCTGAACACAAGATTATTTAGGAAAGCAGTTGTTTTAGTCATCATGCCAATACCATAAATGCTGTAGGCTTCTATCTTCATGTCTTCCATCCATGTCCTATCGTCAGGGCATGGATACAAAGCACATTTATTACAGTTCAATTCATGGCACCTTCATGAAAGACACTTTTCTAAAGCTCCATAGAGACATGACAGTAAAAAGTTAGATGGTGTTGAAATAAACCTGGGATATATTTTTCCAAAAGAAAGCCAAGACACACACAAAATCTATTTTACACTTTAGGGACAAATATACAGCTATGTCACAGAGACAATGGCCATGACATTGTTTTGCTGTATGTATAACATAATATTCTAGACCCATGTCCTCAACAGATTAGGAAACCAGTGTGCCAGGTGACGTCTTCCTTGATGTTTTCCAGATTTTGAGCTGCACTATTTTTAAAGTTGATTTTCATTTTTCTTAAAAAATTGGTGAGAGTTTCAGCAATCTTCATCCACTCTTGAGTCAGGATTCTGACAATTCAGAATCTAAATTGTGTGGATAAACATAAATACTATTCTTGAAACTCAATTGCTATACAAGAGGATGATGATGAGAATGGTGACAAAAGGCTCTGAGCTTGTAGTTCTGTTTTTATTTCCCTCCCTGTTTCCTATATGTAGAAGCTACCCATCCTATTGACCAGAGGTGAGTTTCAGCAGGTTCTGACCAGTTCTGGAGAACCAGTAGCAGAAATTTTGAGTAGTTTGGAGAACCGTTAGTAAAAATTCTGACTGGCCCCGCCCCCATCTATTCTCTGCCTCCCAAGTCCCAGCTGATCGGGGGGAAATGGGGATTTTGCAGTAACCTTCCCCTGGAGTGGGGAGGGAATGGAGATTTTACAGTATCTTTCCCCTGCAACGCCCACCAAGCCACACCCATAGAACCAGTAGTAAAAAATTTTGAAACCCACCACTGCTATTGATGCTAATTATAAACAATATATATCAGAAGATAATCCTGTATTTCACTTCTTAAAGACAGCATCCGAGTTCTAAACTTTGGCTCCTTGCTGGTGAAAACAGATTGGAAAGACCACAAATGTTACATGCCTTTTAAGAGATGGGTGAATCCTTCATGATTCCTCTAATTAGTGAGGGGAGGGAGTTAGGAAAAAAAACAGGTAAATATGAAGAATGTTTCCATGCTAAACTAAGAGAGCCTGAAGAAATGACTCTGCAGATACTACTTATCTCTGCAGCCTTATATCCATTGGACTTTAGAAACTGTGTATTTCTTTTCTTTTTTTTTTAATTAGAAAAGTTTTACAAAAATTTTGACAAACATTTCCCCCCCCCTCCTCCCTCCACCCTCCACCCTCTCCCTTCCCCCCTCCCATTCACCCTTCCCCCCACCCCACCCCACTGGAACTTCCCAGAACAAAATACAGGGTATTACATCTAACAATCATAAGCTAGAATACACTAATTAATGATAAACTCAGAAACTGTGTATTTCATAGAACCCCATAGAATCACATAGATGGAAGGTGCCTTAGTGCAAGCTCATGCTCCAGGATCCAGTATAGCTTCTCTGACAGATGACTTTGAAGATTTCTAGTGAAGAACAATTACCTTACCATGTAGCAGCCTTTTCTAATAATTGACAATTTGTACAATTAATAAGTTTATCCAGCTTGAATCTCTTTCCTTGTAATTTTAATCTGCTGGTTCTGGGGCAATGGAGGCTAAACCCACTGCATCCTCTACTTGGTAAATCTTCTAACAAATCTTCTATTTGTTGTCTTTTCTTTAGGCTAACATACTCAAATTCTTGGACACAGGGCTTGCTTTCCAGAGCCTTCACCATCTTAACAGCTCTTCTTTTTTATTATTATTTTATTTATTTTATTTTGTTAAGGATGTATTTTATGACAGATACACATGTAAACATAATTATAAATATATGTAAAGGATATGAATAAAAGAAACATTAGGACAGGGACAGTAAACACACTGGTGCATTTATGCACGCCCCTTACAGACTTATTTTTCTTACTGTAGACTGAGCTCTACAGTAGACAGTCTAAGATTAAAGTTTTGGGGATTTGGGGAAGAAACCACAGAGTCAGGTAGTGCATTCCAGGCATTGACAACTCTGTTACTGAAGTTATATTTTCTGCAGTCTAGTTTGGAACGGTTTACCATGAGTTTGTATCTATTGTGTGCTCTTGTATTGTTTTGGTTGAAGCTGAAGTATTCATTGGCTGGTAGGACATTATAGGGGATGATTTTATGTACTATGCTTAGGTCAGACTGAAGACGGCGAAGTTCTAAGTTGTCTAAGCCCAAAATTTCAAGTCTGGTGGCATAAGGTATTTTGTTGCAAGCAGAAGAGTGGAGGACTCTTCTTGTGAAATATCTCTGGACTCGTTCAATTGTATTAATGCAGTGTGGGTTCCAGATAGATGAGCTGTATTCAAGAATTGGTCTGGCAAAAGTTTTGTATGCCCTAGTTTACAGTTCAATATTACTAGAGAAGAAGCTATGCAAGATTAGGTTAACAACTCTTAATGCTTTTTTAGCAATGCTGTTACAGTGAGCTCTGGCACTTAGATCATTTGAGATGAGTACTCCAAGGTCTTTGACAGAGTGAGGGTCGTCTGTTAGGTTGTATCTGTCCAGCTTGTATTTTGTGTTCTGATTTTTTTTGCCAATGTGTAAAACAGAGCATTTGTTGGTTGAGATTTGGAGTTGCCAATTGTTTGACCATTCTGACACATAGTCAAGGTCTTTTTGTAGAGTAGCAGCATTGTCAGTGGGGTTGAATAAGAATAACTTCTTTGAATTTATTCCAATTTGCCATTGTCCTTTTAAATACTGTAGTGTTGCCTAGAAGAGAATACTGCACAATATTCCAAATGAGATCTGACAAAGGCACGGTAGAGTTTAACCATTGCTTCCTGTAATCTGGATTCTATACTCATTCATTTGCCTTTTTATCAGATGCATCCTGCTGCCAGCTTATATTTAATGTGTGAACAAAAAGGACAACTAGATTCTTTTAACATGTGCTGCTTCCAGGCCAGGTCTCCCACATTCTATACTTCTGCCTTAGATTTTTCCTACCAGATGCATTACAGGTTGTCTCATCCTTCCATCCTTCCGAAGGCCAGTAAGAGGAGGACCCAGATTGTTGGGGGCAATATGCTGACTCTGTAAACTGCTTAGAGAGGGCTGTAAAGCACTGTGAAGCAGTATGTAAGTGTTATTGCTATTGCTAGTCCTCAACTTACCTCAACCACAATTGAGCCCAAAATGACCCCAAGATATGCAACAGTCATAACTATGAACCAGTTGCTAAGCATCCGATGGGGATACTGCAACAGTCGTGAAAATGGTCATAAGTCACTCTTTAGTGCCGTTGCAACTTTGAGTGGTCATTAAGTGGACTATTGTAACTTAAGGACTACCTATACTTCGTATTTCTCCCTGTTAAACGCTATCCTGTTCAATCAATCCCTTTTGAATCTCCTCTTTTCCACTTGCCACCAGTCCCAGTGCTGCGTCATCTGCAAACATTTTAAGTCTTCTCTGAAACCCCTCATCAGAGCTAGAGATAAATATGATGAACAGCACAGAGCCCCCCCCCCCAAAAAAAAGACTTCTGTGGAACTCCACTTGGTACTTTCCTCAATGGAATTAAGAAATCAATGAAAATTTCATGGTTGTAGTCATTTAGACGGCTGAGGATATCCAAGAGCGGTATAAACTGCCCCATGTTTGATGATTTTATCAAGGACAACATCTCTTGAAGGAACTGTAAAATCCAGATATGTTTATCTACAACATTTCTAAGATCTGCTAAAGCTTTATCAAAGGAAGAGATAAGTTAGTCTGGCACAATTTGTTTGTGACAAACTCCTGACTCCTGTAAATTATAGCATGTCTGTCCAAGTGTTCACAAACATGCTGCTTGATCATCTGTTTGAGGACTTTGCCAATGCCCATTATAGATTCAAGCTGGCAGTTTATGATTTCCTAGGTCCCTGTTCTTCCCCCTTTTTTGAAGATAAGGGTGACATTTGCTCTCTTCTAGTCTAGTCTCTCCTAGCATTTTGGGACCTCGGTAATCCTCCAGGATTTCTCACAGATTACCAGGAGCCTCTGTGATCAGCTCCACTAGTTCTTTCAATACCCTAGGATGTAATCCATTTGACCCGGAGACTTGAATTCGTTTTTTCAATTAGCTAAATTCCCTCTTACTTTCTCCTTGAGTCTCCTAATCTGCATTTCCCTTGTTCCTCCAGTGCCCTAAACGATAATCAGCTAGGACTCCATTTCCCTGCCCTATAACTCTGCAGTGGTATAGGGATGAAATGCAGACAGGAAGGAAAACAGGAATGATAGGAGTAAAAAGAGAATAGAGAATAGATGGCAGGGAAGGCTTTTCTCTGTGTCCTCTGTGTTACCACATCACACATGCAAAGAAGCAAGTGCGAGAACCTCTTAGAAAACTACAGTCCTTCCTACCCCCATTGGGAAGCAGATCAGAGTGACAAAGTAGAAGGAGGAAAGAAATAAACAACATTTCGCCTCTCTCACATTGCTACTAAGGGAAAGAAAGGAGGCATACTGCAAGTTTGGATCTGAGGGAGAAAAAATAACTTTGAAAGATGAAAAGGGTGATAGAGAAGCCAGGAATTCTCTTTTTATTTTGATCTGAGCCATAAGAAAATTTGCAGCTTTGTAAAGTTTGCCACAGTTTTAAGAAATACCCTGAAACTCATATTTCTGCCCAGCTTGGATGGCTTCCGCAGCATCTTTCCTTTACATCCCAAGAGTTCTGCTGAAGATTGGGTGCATATCATACCGTCTGATCTACATGCACACACACCAAGTCCAGTTTGAGAAGAATCCTGTAAAAAGAAAGAAAAAATTAGCTTGAGAGCATAGCATCACTGCACAGCAAATTTGTAGTTAGCAACCTAATATTTTATATAAGCTTGGATGGATTTGTAACTTTGAAGGAACATAAAGTAAAAAAAACAAAACACAGCAACCATCAAACCCAAAACTCTGACTTGCTTTAAAGCCATTCTTGTGAATTTGTGGTCCCTCTCTCTCTCTCTCTATCTCTCTTTCTTAATTTTGAACAGAAAAACTGATATCTTCCTTTTAGAAGAGTGGGGGTGAAAAACCCTCTCTTTACTAAGAATGATCTTCATAAAGCCCGTGGGGCTGAGTAGCATGCAGAGGATACCCCCAGCCAGTAGCATTTGGGCACAGCACGACACAGGGAATCACACACACATCCATGCTTACAAAGATCAGAATGGAGCACAATGCCTTTGCCGTCACAGTGAGCAAAAATCTTAAACCAAGATTAACCTTGAAGCTCAAATGAGATAAAAACAAATAGAAATTTCTCCACAGGAATAAGCGCTTAATATAAAGGAAAGAATTTCATAACTCGTGTAACTTTAATTAAGGGTGGAAAAATCCTGGCAGGATATAGGCTGTCTTGGAATGACACGCTTTAATGTGTATTCAGGGCAGGGGCATAGAAGGCTCTCACATCTCATCATTAACACACTCGCTGATCCTATAGATGGTCACAGCACACAGTTGGTGCTAGATAAATGTTAAACGCTACTTGAAGCTGCTGCACTGATGATGTTACGTTGGCTGGCTACTTCTTAGAAATAATCCTACAATACGACAGTTATTCTTTAGTTTGGAATTCTGACTTCTTTCTTGACTCCTTCCTTTCATTCTGGTTGTGTTGTTGTTGTTTTTTTACATGTTCCTTGATCTCATCCTCTGGCTTGCCTTTTGATCTTGATTTGTTCTGCAATCACAGCTTCTGGTTCTTAGCTAACTTCACACCACTGCCCTTTAACTGAAAACTACATTTCCCATGGATCCCATTAGAGGAAAAACTGCTTCTGAGCCATCAGGTCTTCTGCAGTCATCAGCCAAAACTCTCCGTTGAAAGAGTTGGACCCTGAGGCTATCTATTTTGAACATTTCAAAACAAATGTTTTTGCAGAGCTGGAAAGAAAGAGGCAGTTGAAATTATCAAGAATCTGAGGCAATTCCTCAGTGAATAAAGGTTAACACTGAGAAATTATTATTCGTAGAAGGGTATTTATAAAGAATGCACATTTAGTAAATGGTTACACAAAGAGCTATTCCTCCCTCTCTCATAATAATAAAATCTAGTGTAACCTGATGAAGGTGAGTAGTGAGAGAGGATTAAAAAGGAGAAAGAGCAAAGTTCAATAATGAATTTCAGCACTAGAAGCTGAATGCAGCTAAATTAGACACCTTTAAAAGGGAATTGGAGGAATCTATGGATAATTTACTGACAGTAATTAGTAGTCATTCTCACTATGAGCTTCTCATCAGCATCTGCTTGGCCACAATGAGAAACAGGTAGACAGGTTCTTCCAAAGAAGTTAATTCATTACTTGGGGTCCTAGATTTATGACTGCTTAGAAAGAGAAAAAGGCCATGGCAAGGAGACCTTTGTCCATCTCTGACTAGTGAGCCAAGTGCAGTTCTTCCTAGATCAAACTCTATGGAAAGAGTGACTTAATGACTGACTGGTTGAACTATGGCAACATACATATATGAAACAACATTTGGAGACCGCTCAGATGCTACATTTGATGCTTCTGTGAATGCATCAGCCAGACTTTTAATGGGACAACTGTTGGACATTGCTATAAATAAGCTTCTAGACCAAATTCACATTGCAGTTTATTACCCAACTAAGACATGTAGAGCATAGCACCAAGAACCATCATCTTTCGCCACATTCAACTCTGTCCATCTAATTGCTCTAAATAGAAAATCCTGCTTATAGTCCATCCTCCGTATGGGTAAATTCATGGGACTTTTCTCTAATGGCTGCCATACTCTTGAGAGATATTTAGCTCTCTCCCTCCTTGTTTTTCATAAGACAGTTAAAACCTTTGTGTTCCCTTGTGCCTTTCACCCCAAGCACTCATCTTAATATGTATAATAACTGTTGCTTTCTTTTACTGTTTTTATTTCTTTGCCTAGTTGTAAATTGCTAATAGATTCACAATTGTGGCTATAGAGGGGTAATAACAGAATCATTACAAAATATAAAAGCCTTGCCACAAAGCCAATGGTCCTAAACCCTTGAGAGACTAAAATGTCTACATCTGTTACTACCACCCAAAGCCGTTACACAGTAGCTGTGCAATATAATGTGATCATATGTGTGGAAATAGGTCCCATTGAAAGGAACGTGACTTGTTTCTAGAGAAAGGATCATCATGACTGTGCCCAAAAGATTAATTAGATTTGGGTATTTATCTCAAGAAAGGCACCATTGCTTCAAAAAAAAAAAGCACTCCTCTTTATCCATTCAGGAAGCCTATCAAGACATTGGCTTAGAAATTTATAGTTTTCTCTTTTACTTCCAGCTTAGTTTCGCTTAAGAGCAAAAACAGAGAAATAAACCATATAGCTCATTCAAAGAATCAGACAGGAATGTAATCTCCATTTCAACATATCCACAAAGACACACACAGAGAAACACACACACACATAAATATTCAAAATATTAATATATACTATTAATGATAAGTCATGCAGCTTACATAGCAGGCTTTTAAAATGCTGATGAGATTTCCCTTCAAGAAAACTGGAAAGAATGGAATAAAATAGACATGCATCTAGCCTGTCACTGTGTCCCTGCCTGACATATGTACTAGGGACACAATCAGAAGTCATATACTCACTGCTGAGGAGCCATAATTAAACTGGCTTTAACTTTAATAGCATTTCTCCTGAGAAAAGAGAGGGAAAAAGAGAAGGGAAGGAATCTCCATCTACAGTGTTGTGCAACCGCCTAAACTTTTATGGAAACAATTACACAATACCTCTATTTTGCCTCCACATTTGCAAAACAGATCATCTTAAAAATGAAGTCAAATAAAACATTTTATATTAACGGTGAAAAGTTGCTTTTGTAAAGGTTAGAGAGATCAACAGTATCAGATGCTTCCAGCAGAGTGGCGTTTCCACCCAACACATGCTTTTAATAAAAATAATCAGAGCTGAAGTCCAATCTTTGCCGTTATTATTATTATTTTTCCTTGCCTCAAAGCTGGTGAATGTTAATGGTCTTCGTCTTTCGCTGCTTAGATGAGAAAAGTAGGAGGGAGTTACTCAAGGCATCTCATTGTTTTCAGATTCCACAAGCCAAAGTAGACAGCGCTGGGTGGAAAGTTGGTGGCTGGAATTCTGCTATTTTTCTTTCTGTCATGGCGGCAGGGAGGGGCAGTTTGGATCAATGCTGTGCCATGGAATGGAAGGAAATCTGCTACTTGGCCCTGAGGCGATAGATCATCCCTCCTATCATGAGCCAGAACTGAAAAATTTACATCTTTAGCGAGAAGCAGCTCCAGCAATGATTTAAGTTGTGGCGTTTTCTTCTCCATATTCTCTCACAATAAGCCCAGCCACCAAAGGAAGAAAGAGAGATTCTTCAAAAAAATATTACTGAAGTACACCCATCTCAGTTCAGTCTCTATAAAAGATGAGGAATAATGATTCATCCTAACAGTTCTCATGAAAAATGAGTTTCTCTCAGGCCTAGTAGAACTTTTGGGGAGCAGGAGACATCTGGGGGGGAAAGCTGTAAGCAAAATGTACTTTTAAAAAAGTATGTTTATGGGTAGCTTCAATGTGAATAAAACAGTCTACTTAAAAAGTCAAGATATTTCATTTGTCTTTGGAAATGTTCATTGCTGATCTGGTCCAATCAGGGATGACGGGAGATTGGCTATCACTTTCCTATCTTGTTAATTAATTTTGGCCATTATGAATTGACTGAATATGGCAGTTCAGGAAGAATGAGACAGCTTGAATAGCTAATGCTGCAACTTCTTGTACTGAAATTCTGACAAATTGATTGGTCCAGCCATATTTTTCTCCAATGTTGCTCCGTTGCTACCCTCATTATAAGTGACCAAATGGCTTGTACACTTGCAATAGGATAGAATAAATCAGCTTGCATTTTTAATTTGACTTTTTCAAGACTTGAAATTGTTTATCATATAGGAGCTCAGGATCAAGAAAGAAATTATATTTTTAAGAGGACCCGTAATACAACTTTCTTCAAACTGCTGCCCTCCAGAAGTGTTGGAAATACAGCTCCCATAAATCACAACAAAGATATTATTTCAGAAGCAAAATATCTTTCTCCAATTCTTAAAATTAAAACAGTTTGACCAAACATTTATCTCACTATATTACTGTTGTATTTTTAAAATAGTCATGCTTTCATCAAAAAGCAAAATTGGAAACTGTGTAATACAAATCAGCTCTGCTCTTAAAGTAGGTTTTCTTAAGTTGTCCACCTTGTATATTTCAAGAAGCTGTATTTAAGTCATTTAAATTGTATTTAAGCCATTTATTCAGACTTTAGTCCATGCATTAGAGCAGTGTTTTTCAACTTCGATGGCTTGAAGATGTGTGGACTTCAATTTCCCCATGCTGGCTTTTGGGAATTGGAGTCCACACATTTTCAAGCCACCATGGTTGAGAAGCACTGCATTAGAAGAACAGGGTTGAATAACACAGCATGTGACCAGTGTGGATTAAGTTCTATCCAGGCACTCAACATTTTCATTTGGCTGTGAAGTTGGAGGAAAAAAAGCTGGTTTGATAGAACACACTGGTCCATAGTTCGTTTGTTTTTTAAAAAGCATAATATAACTACATCCATATCTGTGTTGCTCAATTCCAATTCTTCAACATTCCAAAAGCAGAGCTAAAAATCGTTGTAGAATTTCTGTTTTGTATAAAAAATACTACTAAGCAAGTACTGTAGTAGCAGAAAGACTTAAGGGATTGGATCACTATTTCTTCCTATATGACTTCTCTCATTCTTGCAAATACTTTTCCAGCAATCTCACATGTGAGTGGTAAAGATCTGAAAAAAGTAAACCATAATGACAATAATGTAGGAGATGATCAGGTTGATCCCAAGAGTGGAGTCAAATGCATCATCAATTTGGAGACACTATGCCATGTAAAAGACTATGTCCAGCCTCCCTTGAAGTCCATTGACTCTTATCAGGTGCCAATTTGCCTTGATCATTAGTAGATCAAAGTTCTGTATATAGATAAAAGTAAAGGTAAAGATTCCCCTCGCACATATGTGCTAATAGTTCCTGACTCTAGGGGGCGGTGTCGTCTCCATTTCCAAGCCAAAGAGCCAGCACTGTCGGAAGATGTCTCCATGGTCATGTGGCCGGCATGACTAAATGCCAAAGGCATTTCAGAAGTGAGGAATTCCAGGAGTTGAGTCTCTGGCCGTTATCTGATTCAGATTTTAAAAATGAAAACTGTGTTTTGCTACCTGCCAAGAGTGTTCTTCGCCTGTGGTGAAACTAAAAAAAGATGTAGGAAAACTTTAGCATCTGGAATGTCTCCCTCTTAGAAGGGAATTTTAGAAGGAATTTATATTTCAGCATTCAAAAAAACAAGAAAGTCAACTTCAAAGTATATGAAAATCTACCAGATTTTCTATTTATGAATGCAAGAGATTTAGTTAATTGGGAGCCAATATTTTACAGTTTAAAAATCCATAGACATACCTTTCCTTTTTACATAGTTCTTGAAGTACTTTAATGATACAGGAATTAATGAAATGTTTAGGAAGTGAAAAATCAAGTGTCACATTTTTCTGACACCAGAAAGGTAACGCATAAAACTGCGATTCCTTTTTTTTTTTTTGGCAGGAGTGTGTAACAATGAGTATTCTCCCTTCTCTCTCTCTCTCTCTCTCTCTCTCTCTCTCTCTCTCTCTCTCTGATAATATTGGTATATGCAAATAATTGCCTTTCTTCTCTTTTTGATACAATTTCATTATTTGCATAGCTACTAGTGGTCCACCAATAAAGGCAAACGTCATATTAGGATTCATGACAGTTTTCACATTGTATTATCAATATGTGGAAATAATTGTCTGCTCTGAGATTAAATTACATTATTGTGTATCTTTTTTATGCCTAATAAATAATGATGGATGGCTTTTATTTTCATCACCACCTGCAACCATTTAGTCACCCTTGACTATTCAAGATAAAATAATAAAAGGCGAGTGTTACGTTGCAAACCAGAGAATGCAGTCAAAATAGTTGCCTGTATTGAATTTTTGTGGGCTCTATTTTGGTTCATACTGTCGTAAAAGACTCAATCATATACTTCGATGTGAAAGAGGGGATGCCAACAGATGGTCATTGTCTGACCTAAATAGGCAAGAGGCAAGACCCCCACCTATATAATAATTATCTCACATGAAAATTATTTTTTCACTTCTCATGTGCAAGTAAATTAAATGTGGTTAGAATCCAGAGTAAGGAAGTGCTTTTAGGAGCTTACTCAATGATAAAATTTGCTATATGGATCAGAGAAAGTCAGTACCCTATTCAAGACTTAACTAGCAGTAAATACGCCTACATGGGCTGCAAGTTGTACATCCAACTTTGAGTCATTCTGAGAGTGAGATGGGAGGTGCCTGAATTTGATAATAAATAAATAAATAAATAAATAAATAAATAAATAAATAAATAAATAAATAAATAAATAAATGATGAATGAATGAATGAATGTGTTTGCAAATGAAAAACAAGCTACATGAAAAATGTAGCTTCTTCAACAGGTATCAGCCAAGGTTCAGTGAAGATCAACCCAAAGGTGCTTTTTTCAAGAGGCAGCTGGACTTTCTGGTTTTTCTTTGAAGATGCTTCGCTTCCCAAGAGCTGAAGAAGCTTCTTGGATGAGAAGCGAAATGTCTTCAAAGAAAAATCAGAAAGTCCAGTTGCCTCTTAAAAAGAGCACCTTTGAAACAACCATGACCTGGATAACTGAGAATCTTCATAGACATTCAGTGAAGATGTTTGCACCTTACGCATGGGAAATATAAACAAACATTGTTGCCAGATATGTGACATTTAGGATGAAACTCACTATGCATAATGCATTGAGCCATTCAGAGTCAAATGTTGAGATGGATGGATGGATGGATGGATGGATGGATGGATGGATGGATGGATAGATAGATAGATAGATGGGTAGGTAGGTAGGTAGGCAGGCACGCAGGCAGACAATTATTTTTCAGGGTTCTTTGTATATATATTAAAGAATATCACACATGCATATCACATCATAAAGAACAAGGTGCTTTGTGGATCTTCCTTATATCTGATTAAACCAGCTGTTAAGTCCTGTCAATAGTTGAAGGATTGGGAAGAGAACATCAAGTAAATTTTCCTGCTTTGTCGAAACAACAGCACTTACAAAACTGACTTCAGGACCTAGTCAACTCCTATCGCATTACATTCAGAGCAGTGTTGCCTGCTCATTAAGGAATATGGGCTGCTAACTTTTCAGCTGATTTTAAGCATATAGAAGAAGCTTTTAGACTAGATGGCTAGAGAAAGTAAAGCCTATTACTTTCCCATGCTTTTAGAATTCCTACTGTAGAAGAAACAACATGCAGTAATATGTAGTTTATCTATTTTAGGACTTCTCCTTCATTACCCATAGCAAGTGATCATAAGAAACAGAAACATCAAGTTCATTTATGATAAAACTCTCCAACGCTGCATTTATTTAATGTGTTTTTGTGTGTATTTTTTAGATTTATATCCAATCCAAAAAGCTCAGGGCATAGCCATGTAAACTATCTAAAATTTGAATTAAATTAAAATTATTGTACTTCAGTTTGGATTCTACAACCGCCTTTGAGAAAGTTTAAAATGCAAATTGGTGTTATTACTATAAGAGAATAAGAATAGTGATGGCATTTACTAGTAATAACAAAACAGCTTTATTTTTGTTTTAAACTCAAAAAAACCAAAGTCTCTGATGTTAAAGCATACTAGTTAAAATTTTAGCAAGGATCCTCTAATTCTGTTATCACATTTGTAATTTCTGGTGCTTTACTTTAAAGTGGGATAGACTAGACACACCTACTAAAAATCTCTGGATAATTATATAGTAGCAGGGAAATTATGCTAGCATGATTTTCATCTAATTTTTTAAGAGTTACACCAGGGATTTTCAAGGTTTTGGCTTCTCTGTGCAATCCTGAGCCTCACAGTACTTAACCGTACTAAGGTGCCAATCTCAATAAGTTAAAAACAATTAAAACAATTCTACATGTACAAGCATACTATGATTCGTATTATTTCCTCTATTCCATGCATTGCACATTTTATCTCCTTTCTTCAGTAGCTCCATGTAGGCTTATAGTTTCATGCTATCTTATCATCTTCTGAATATTTGTGATCTCAGGGGGATGGGAGGTCCAAAGACATTCTGGCAATGGCTACAGTTGGAAGTCAAAACTTGGCTCTCAATTGATTCCAGACACTAAAGGGAGGACATTTTTCAAAAATAATGAAAAATGGCTGTAAGTAAATGTTGACATTCCAGTTATAGAGAACTCTGAAGAAGGTGTACAGGAATGTTCTTGCAACTACTGTGTTGTTGGCCCATGGGATATGCAACACTTTAAAAATATTCTATGCAGTAGTTTAAATATTTTAATGCACCTCTTTTAGGAAGGATTTGAAGCTGAGAGGTAGTGTTGCTATCGAAGAATATATAGGTGCCAAGAAATTTATTTATAAGTGGCATTTATATAAAGGCCATTATGTTGCAGTTTAGCAAAGGAGAGAACACTTAGCATGTATGTCTTTCATGACATGCACCTGGAATGCTTATTGATTATGTGAGAAGGCAAATAAATAATTGTACTGCAATGTAATGACTTCATGGACCAGATTAAGAAGAGTTTTTGAAATGTTACGTTAATTAAAAACATTTATTGAGGTTTTCCCCAATATACACAAACTTTCCAACTAAAAGTCTGAAAGGCCCCATTAGTTTATTGAAATTTGGAATGGTTGGATAGCCTAATTTATACACACACACACACACACACACACACACATACACACCCCGTAATTCTGTAGCCAACATATTTAACTATTTTAGAAGATATTTTCATGCTACCCTTTTGTATAAAACTTCTAAAGCAGGCTACATTTCAAAAGTACATTTTTTCTAATGAAAAAATCAACAGTTTAAGATTAAATTAAAGCAGATTTTATCCAGGTAATTTATTCTCATACAGTTATTTTAATACAATAAAGGATAATATTTGTAGCTGAGGGTTGAAATGAGGAGTCCTTGGTGCTTTCTGAGCTTGCTTGTTTTCTTGCAGATGTTTCATTACCCAAACTAGATAATGATGATCAGTAAACTGATGATGTTACTTAGTTGGGTAATGAAACATCTGCAAGAAAACAAGCAAGCTCAGAGAGCGCTAAAGACCCTTATTTTAATACATGCACTTATAGCTGTTATAAATTGGATACACCACAGTTCTGAATAAAATATCACCCTTGTTCTTGGCTATCTATGATAGTAGTTAGAATTTCCCCCAATTATATAAAAAATGAGATCTTGAAAGCAATATTTAAACCACCTTTCTCCATCTTATGATTTTGGCAGAATTTTGGTAGAGGAGCTGGCTTTGAAATGATCTATACCAAGGAGCATCATGTCTAGTTTAAAAGTCTTCACTTAATTCTGGAATACCAAACAAGGAAACCTCCTTAATACAGCATATTCTATATGTAGAGGCATCCACTGATATTCACCCTCTGGCTTCATACTATGAAATGGTCTGTTTCAGCTGGAATCCTTGGAAATCTATTGGGAAGGGGAAGGGGTCATTACTATGTATGCATTCCTTGATTCCAATGGGAATTTCGACCTAGTGGTGTGTGTATAAATAACCTTAAATCATGTTGTTGGCCAGGGAAAAAGAAAAGGGGGACGGGGAGGACAAGGGGAAGAGAAGGAAAGGGGAAAGGGGAAAGGGGAAAGGGGAAAGGGGAAGGGGAAGGGGAAGGGGAAGGGAAGGGAAGGGAAGGGAAGGGAAAGGAAAGGAAAGGAAAGGAAA
Source organism: Ahaetulla prasina (assembly GCF_028640845.1). Lineage (NCBI taxonomy): Eukaryota > Metazoa > Chordata > Lepidosauria > Squamata > Colubridae > Ahaetulla > Ahaetulla prasina. Next base: position 43,038,826 of record NC_080540.1, read on the forward strand.
GGAAAGGAAAGGAAAGGAAAGGAAAGGAAAGGAAAGGAAAGGAAAGGAAAGGAAAGGAAAGGAAAGGAATCATGTTAAAATCTCACTTCCCTGCTGCTGCATAATAATAATACCATTTGAAATAGCAGCATTAATATACTTGCAACATATTTCGATCTGGCACGGCAAGAACAATATCTGGGAATTCTCTGGCTGCATTTTCCTGCTCTCCATCTGCAAACAGGAGCCGCCAACGCTGGTGAGAAGAAGGAAATGAAGAGAACCAAGCCAGAAATGTCCTTATATCTATCCCTCGCAAGCCAACAGTAAGGATAAGAAACTGTCCTACAGATCCTAATACAATCCCAAAAAACTAGAAATGGAATTCCTAGGCAGCCAGTGAAGTGAAGCTCCCAATGCAGTTCTACCACGGCACTTGTTTTAATAAAAAGAATGCAGAACCAATCTACTTTTTATTTTATTTTTATTTATTTTTTTAGAATTTCAAGCCCCCTCTAGCCCAGGATCCTCTTCTGGGAATATCTGAATCTGAATCAACAAGAGAAGAACCACAGCCAGCAGCATAAGGAGGTGTGTTTAAAATAGGCAAGATGGCAGCTATGCCATTTGATGAAAGCCTTACTTTTTCATATGTGTGGGCCATTAAAATGTAAAACTGTTTGGAAAGTCTATGGAGATTCTCAGTCATCCAGATTATGGTTGTCCCAAAGGTGCTTTTTCAAAAGGCAATTGGGCTTATTTTGCAACTGGACAAAGAAAGTCCAGTTGCCTTTTGAAAAGCAGCTTTGGGACAACTATTTGGAAATACTTGCTTAGCTATCTTGTGAAAGGGAATTAGACCTGTCTTCTTTTAAAAAAATGGGGAGGAAAATAAAACTGACATTTTAGCCAATATAAAGGAAAAATAGCGAAGATGTATTAGCACTATATGACTCGTTCTATCATCAGTGTTAGAGATTTTCCACTGCTCATGTTGAAAAGGGGTTGCCAGGGGCCTCATGTTTTATTGTTTGTGTTACAGAGAGTGAGATATTATTTTATTATTTGTTTGTTTCAATACTGTTACCATGTTTCCCTGAAAATAAGACCCTGTCTTATGTTTTTTTGAACCCTGAAATAAGTGCTTGGCCTTATTGCCATGCACTCAAAAGCACTAACGCTAGGGAATTAAAACGAAAAAGGTGATCTTTCGTTCAACTGTATGCACACACGCAGCAATGCGCGTGATCACTGAACCAGTTGTTAAACCGGAAGGATCCCACCACTGCTCCTAAACTATGACTGAAATAAACCAAATGTTGTGACCCAGGCCCAAGAAGGTAGTAGGAAATTCAGTCCAGGAAAAAACAAACAAACTTTATTCAAACAGTTGAGAATTATTTCATTCCCAGTGTAGTTCAACTAAATTGAAACAAATTCCTCCCAATACAAATTCCTCAGTCCTATCACAAACCTTGGTCCAATTAGGCAAACTGCCAAAGGCCTTTCTTGGCAAACATTCAGAAGTCACAAAACTAAATGCAAGATGTAGATGAAGCAGAAGACGAAGCTACCAACGTTGTTTTCTGGCAAAGCCCAAACGCCATTGCTGGTCTGTTTTAAGCCTTATGGGAGGGGCCAATCATCTCTTGGCCCTACTTCCGAGTTGTCCTTTTTGCTTGAGCTGCTCTTGTCTTCTAGCAGCTCTTCTCATGTGTGCATTAGGAATAGGCTCCTCCTGTTCCTCTGCCTCACTACTATGGGCCATGGTGGCTCAGGCTGTAAGATAGCCTGTTATTAAAACACAGCAGCCTGCAATTACTGCAGGCTCGAATCCCACCAGGTCCAAGGTTGACTCAGCCTTCCATCCTTTATAAGGTAGGTAAAATGAGGACCCAGATTGTTGGGGGGGCAATAAGTTGACTTTGTAAATATACAAATAGAATGAGATTATTGCCTTACACACTGTAAGCCGCCCTGAGTCTTCGGAGAAGGGCGGGATATAAATGTAAAAAAACCCAAAAAACTATCAGGCTCTGGAGTCCGCACCTCACTCCCCAATGGCCCTGGCCTCACCTCAGTCTCATCACTGTCCAACTCCATTGCCAGCTCTGCAGGCTGCTGGCAGACCACAACACCAAACTGATAAGTTGGTAGAGCAGAAAAGGGGCCTCTGAAATTGGGAGACCACTTTTTGTAGATAATTTCTGCACCAACAATATGTTACTTGGAAAACCTGAAAGATGAATAAACAACATCCATGTATCATCACCCAAGCCCATCCCATCATATATTAAAGAGAGCAGTTTGATGGTTTATTTTCTAGTTGCTCAATGAGGCTGGGTCAGAGGAGAAACATAGTCAGAAGGATCCCCAATTGCTGCCCTTAAGATGCCCCCCATTAAAACTGTAAAGAAAAGTTCATTCTCAGCTGTATAACTAAAGCAGAAGACAGCTAAGCTAGGAAAGTTTCCCGGCATACCTTTCTTCCAACTTAAGGGTAGAAAAATACAGGTCAAGAAAAAGCCATGAGAAAAAAGCTCCTTGATTCCTTACAGCCCAAATGATTAGAATTGATCATTTCAGTTCTAACCACTATTGTGTTGATTTGCATAAATTCACACCAAGGTAAGCCGCTCTTCCATAAAGTCCTAATTTACAGCTACATATTGAAAACATGTGTTTGCTATTAGGACATTATTTTAGAACTTTGTGTTACCTTTCTCTCTCACTCCAGCCACCATAAATATCAGTAGTATGATAAACAAAGTCTTCAGTTTCAGAAGAAAATGAGCCAACGTGTTCTTTAACATCTATGCAATGTTCAAGCCATTGTCAATATACATGTGGTTGCAGGATTCACCTCATTAAATCAACAGTTAAACAAGTTTAATACACACCATTCTATTGTATTTCTTAGCCAGTCGCCAGCAGTCCATCACTGTTGACTTCTCTCTTGGCATTTGAAATCAAGAATTCATTTGGTATCACAGCAGGTGTTTCAATTCATGTAAAAGTTCAAATTAAATGTTGATTCTGAGTGCCAGAAAGTATTATGCTGAATAGAAATGGGGATTGGGAGGAGGGGGCCATTCTTGAATTGTGAAGAAAATTTGAGACCTCTACCCGAATAGAAATGCTGTCCAATTAAAACATGATTTTCAAAATTAAAGCAAAACAGATGCTGAAGGCTCAACATTCGGCTGACTTATCCCCTGTCTTCTAAAATCACGAGTCTAGGAATATCTATATTGTGGATAGGTCACCACATGTTGTCAATATTGCAAGAAACATAAGAAGACATTCTTATTCAAAGCTCTTCGGAAGAAGAAGTTCTCTTAGCTATATTTTACTCAAGCTGCTGTATTGATTGTTGAAAAATATTAATTGCACAAAACTCTCATGTCACCTTCCTCCAGCCATAGAGGTGCTTCAGAAAGTTTTGTAAAGAGAAACAAAAGCAGAATCCATCTTCCCATATCGTGTGCATGCATGTGTTTTTTTGTTTCCATGAGCACATCTGCTCACATTGATAATAAAGATTCAAATGCAAATTGTTGCTTTGTTCATAAGATAACAGCATGTTATCTCCACTATTAAGGGCTTGTTTGTCTTAATGATTTCTGCCTTATTTCTGTTTATTTCAGAAATGGATTCAGAATCTACAAATAATCATAGCCCAAGAAAATGCTGAAATGCTATCTCTGTTTATTGTGGCTGTTTCATTCTTTTAGGTCATTCAAAGTTTAACGTTGTGAGATCACAATTGTGAGCACTAGGCTGTGTGTGTTACTAAACAGTATCAACAACTGAAAATTGACATTTCAGTATCTGAATCCACCCAAGCAGCCATGTTTCGTATTTCTTCTGGGCATGCCTGTCTAAAAGAGATGAGTCCGGAGGACATCTGATTTTTGGTGAACAGGTCTTTCAAATACTAATCAACATGGCCAACATCCACATTCTGTTTGCTTTATAAACATTCTATCGTGTCAGTAGCCAACCTAAATCTCCCATTAGACAAGAACATACTGTGCCTCTTTTCCCCCGAAGCAAGTGATAGGACTAGTTACAGCCAATTGATGTGCTCACCATTGGGTGCTGAGGACAAGGCATGTTCAAATTAAACATGAACTCAGAGTTAACTTTAAAATGTATTTTGTTCTGAAAATTGAGAACTCTGAACAGCAGAAAGGTATCTGCTTTCCATTATGCTAATGGCCTTTTCTTCCCCTTGTCAACATTCAGGCCTATATCTAAGTGCAAAATTTGGCTCAGGGCTCAGAAAACATCCTCTGTTTTTCTGGTATGGGTTGTGTCTATGCTATTGAAAAGCCAGATTTTGGATTTTTTAAAAAAAAAAAAGTACTACAAAAGTTACTAATTTAATAGCACTCTGTTCCCATGAAATTGACATTTATTGTTTTTTTCTTCTTTCCATTTCTCACATATCAAGTATAATCTCACTGACTATGTATTAGAAACTGAGCTGCTTGAATCGAGCTCACTGATTCTCATAATCCTTCTATGAATTCTGCACAGGAGGCCAGAATTGGTTGCACATTGCAGCATAACAATGCAAACAGACCTGCAGCTGGTTCCATTTAGGCTTTTTACCTCTTCTCATATGAGCTCATATGAGTTCAGGATTCAAGGGAGGTGTCTATCAGCCCGGTCTCCCTTCACTGTTTTTATATTGGACTGTTCTGGGGGGTTTTTTTGGTTCTGTATCATGCTGTTGTCATCCTTGTTCAGATTTTAAGAGAAATGGTTAAGTTTACTGCACCAGTCTCACATTCAAGACATCATATTTTCTTCTGACATTTAGCAAAATGAGGAGGGACAAGAGTACTGGAAATAAGGCCTTGGCCGAAAGAGGTATGAGTGAGCGAGCATTTTTCTAGTTTAGGCATTCTGGGTGAATTCAACAGACACAAATACTACAATTTATTGGTAAAGCCATGAAGAAGGGGGAAACATAAGGCAGTAATAATTTGATGTTTTTAGGATGCCGCTGACCCAACTTCACACTTCCAAGATTCACTTTTACTTTTATTTTTTTGGAACTCAAAAAGGCATTAGTTAGAACTGGATACATACAGTACAACTTTTATTTTGCATGCAATTCTCTGCAGGTTTACTTAAAATCAAACCTTATTGAGTTTAGTATAGTACATACTCTTACATAGGATCGCTCATACTTTTTCTACAAATTATTTAAACATAGTCATCCCAAATGTTCATTATCTAACATTATTGTCTAGTGCAGGGGTGAAATCCAGCAGGTTTTGACAGGTTCTGCAGAACCGGTAGCGGAAATTTTGAGCAGTAGCGGAAATTTTGACTAGTTCAGAGAACCGGCAAATACCACCTCTGGCTGGCCCCAGAGTGGGGTTGGAATGGAGATGTCAGCTTTGGAAGCCATACTAGGCCGAAGGTTTCCACATGCTGCCACATTCTCCTCTGTGGGGAAGGAGGGGAGGAGGGCGGTAGTGCAAGGGATGATTAGACATAACAACATTTTTCCTGCCAGTCAAGGTCAGGCTGGATTCCCATCTGGAGAAGGAGTGGCTGGAGTGATGTGACCGGCAGAGGGGTCATGAGGGTGGAGATCTTGGGGGTTGTATTACTGAGGGACGAATAGAAATCCACAGTTTCGGTTTTCATCCAACTGTGCCAGTTTACCTATAAAAGTAAAAGAACTTTGAAAGATATTGGCTTTGGAATCTTTTCTGCAGGAGGGGTTTTCTGTTTCTGTTACAGAGAGTGAGATACTATTTTATTATTTGTTTGTTTCAATACTGTTACCATGTTTCCCCAAAAATAAGACTCTGTCTTATATTTTTTTGAACCCTGAAATAAGCACTTGGCCTTATTGCTGTGCACTCAGCCTGGATTGCCAGAGGAGCCTTTTAAAAGCATTTTTTAAACAACCTCTTCGACCGAAGAGGTTGTAAAAAATGCTTTTAAAGGGTTCTGACAATCCCAGCTGAGTTGCCTGATCGCCAGAACCCCTTAAAAGCATTTTTACAGCCTCTTCAGCTGAAGAGGTTGTAGAAAAAATGCTTTTAAAAGGTTCTGGTGATCCCAGCTGAGCCGCACGATCATCAGAGGCTTTTTTTTTTTACTTTTAAAAGCATTTTTTTCGGCTGAAGAAAAAATGCTTTTAAAAATAAAAAAAGCCTCTGATGATTGCATGGCTCAGCTGGGCATGGGAGGTGGGGCAGGGATTTTTGCTACCGGTTCTCCAAACCACCCGCCAGCATCGCTACCAGATCCAGCGATCCAGTCCGAATTTGGAGCATTTCACTCCTGCACCACACCCACCAAGCCACGCCCACAGAACTGGTAGTAAAAAAAAATGGATTTCACCACTGGTCTAGTGAGAAAAGAGAGGTTGTTTTTTTTGCTGGAATTGTTAAGTAACTGAAACACAAGGAATAAGATGCCTAATAGTAGCATAGGATTCCTTAGATATGGCAGCATTACCATCTTTCTGAAATTAGGTAAGATTGTACTCTTCAGGTTACTTAACTCCTAAATCATCATATTTTGCTTATTTACCTTTAGTGCCCTTGAAAGAAAGCTGAGAAAAGAATTAATATATTGATAGTTCTATCTTTTATTAATCCTGGCAGCAGCATTATTTGATTCCATCTTCTACATTGTCCATGTCATAAGATCTAGTGGATACCTGAGCACACTTGCATTCTGTTTACCTACAAATGATTTATCATTTGATGAAGAGATGAAAAAACAACCATAGAGATATTTCAGCCTGAAGGTTGAGCTCCAGTTCAAGATGTTTCATTATTGATATACACAAGCTTCCTAACAAACAGGAAGCAGCAGGTAAAACTAAGCAGGATCACTTCAGATACCTGTAAAATTAGCACAGGGGCCCCCCAAAGCTGTGTGCTCTCCCCACTTCTCTTCTCTCTGTATACCAATGATTGCATCTCCAACGATCCATCTGTTAAACTACTGAAGTTCACAGATGACACAACAATGATTGGTCTCATTCGAGACAATGACGAATCTGCATATAGACGTGAGGTCGAACCACTAGCCTTGTGGTGCGACCGTAACAATCTGGAACTGAACACACTCAAAACTGTAGAAATGGTGGTAGACTTTAGGAGAAACCCTTCCATACTTCCACCTCTCACAATACTTGACAACACAGTATCAACAGTAGAAACCTTCAAATTTCTAGGTTCTATCATATCACGAGATCTCAAATGGACAGCTAACATCAAAAACGTCATCAAAAAAGGACAACAAAGACTGTTCTTTCTGCGCCAACTCAGAAAGTTCAAACTGCCCAAGGAGCTACTGATCCAGTTCTACAGAGGAATTATTGAGTCTGTCATTTGCACCTCTATAACTGTCTGGTTTGGGTCTGCAACCCAACAAGAAAGACACAGACTTCAGAGGATAATTAGAACTACAGAAAAAATAATTGCTACCAACCTGCCTTCCATTGAGGACCTGTATACTGTACGAATCAAGAAGAGGGCCGTGAAAATATTTACAGATCCCTCACATCCTGGACATAAACTGTTTCAACTCCTACCATCAAAACGACGCTATAGAGCATTGCACACCAGAACAACTAGACACAAGAACAGTTTTTTCCCGAAGGCCATCACTCTGCTAAACAAATAATTCCCTCAACACTGTCAAACTATTTACTAAATCTACACTACTATTAATCTCATCGTTTTCATCACCAATCTCTTTCCACTTATGACTGTATGACTGTAACTTTTTGTTGCTATCATTAAGGGTTAAATTGCAACCTATGACCATCATTAGTGTTGTAAATATTGTACCTTTGATGAATGTATTTTTTTTCTTTTTCTTTTATGTACACTGAGAGCATATGCACCAAAACAAATTCCTTGTGTGTCCAATCACACTTGGCCAATAAATTCTATTCTATTTCTATTCTATTCTATTCTATTCTATTCTATTCTATTCTATTCTATTCTTATAGGATGATTTTAAGTATGAATCATTCTTAAACTTAGCCTTAGGAATGTCCTATGTATACAAGATTCTCATGATTCTGAAATATGTATTTCAAACATTATTTTGTCAGACTCTTAGTCCATGCACAAAGTTGGGCAGCTCCATCTATCTTAAGAGTTCCATTATTGACCACTGCCTTGAAACCTGGCCCTGGATCATTGTTTGAATACACTTTGTCTAAGGTATTTTATCTTCATTTGGAGCTTGTCAGCATGTCCTCTTCTCTTTGATTATCTTTCACATATTTCTACGTCAGTGAGATGATTCCTTTTTAATTGAAGTCCCATGATATTGCCATTCTCTCTTGGCTGCTAACTGATGTAATAATAAACAGTTTGTCTGTTTTCACCAAATTCACTCAGAATCAAATAAGGGGGAGGAAGCCAAAAATGCTGCCCTGTATGTTAAATCAAAATGGTGGTATAAATGCAGTCCTTTTAATGCAGAGTTGTTATTTCTGTTGTTAGATATGCTTTGCGTCAAAAAATAACCATAGCTAGAAAGCTTATATATGGATTCACTTCTCTTAGCAGTTAAATATTAGTCTTACTGAGTCATATTTTAGTTTACTATAATACACACTGAGAGAATTCAATAGAATCCATGCTAAACTTGGATTCCAACTATTTACTTGAAAAATATTGAAAAAATAAAATATTAGGGACATATCCAGATATTTCAGGAACATTAGAAGCTGTTTTATAACATCACAGACAGATTGTATATCACTGTTTCAAGGATGAGCAAGATCTAGAAACATAACTACATCTACAAGTGTTTTGCATCTGATTAGCAAGTATTTCTGATTCCTGATTATTTAATCATAATGATGAGAAAAATTATTCCATCTACCCTAAAGTAACATTCCTGAAATGATAAAATACTACGGTAATCCAGAATAGGTACTGTATTTTAAAACACTTTTGTTGAATTCTGAAAATGTTGTTTCTTAGTTTAGAATTCTTTTGGGTATGTTTGCATGTTTTGTACTAAATTCTATTTCTAAAACAAAGCAAAATATATCTCATCAGCTTCAAATATTTGAAATTAAAATCAATTCTGATTCATTCTAATTTCTTCTCAAATTTCTCTTCGCCTGCTGATATATTAAGGTTCTGGTACATTAAACCACATTACTGTAGAATTACTATAATGGGACATCTTTAAAGATAGTTTGAAATTTTCGTTCATTTATAATGTAGGTTATAGACTTTTCATTGGCGCTGGTGATTCAAAACGTGTTCCATTGTCTCAAATATCACATTGCCTGTAAGAACTATGGAAAAGGATCCTGAGCTTTATTAAAAGGAGATTGTTTGGCCTTATTACTGTTATCCTTTCTGTACGTAGCTATGAACTATGTTGCACCTTCTATGTGAAATCTAATCCCTAGTTCTAGTTTTAGTGGACTGCTTTTGTAAAGCTTTATTGTTTTGATTTGTATTTCTCTGAATATTTTAATGGTATAAAAATCAATATATATACAAGTTAATTGAGTAATTAATGAACAATTAAAACCAGTTTGGTCTAGTGCAGAACTGTCAAACTCCCGGCCCGCGGGCCAGATGCGTCACATGCTGGCCACACCCATACACGGTTTAGCGAAAGGGGGAAAAGTCCAGATACATCATGTGACAATGCTGTGACAACGTGAGTTTGACACACTTGATCTAGTGGTTAAGCACCAGGCTAGAAACTAGAAAACTGTGATTCTAGTCCTACTTTAGCCACAAAAACTGGCTGGGTGACTTGGTTCAATCAGTCTCTCTCAGCCCACAATGTCAGTCTTGAGTGGTAAATCTGTCAGACAATTTCTGTCACAACAAATGGATTGCTACTATGTTGATCACACCAAAAAAGCAGATCCTGTACTTGTCGGAAAATGCTAGGAATTTTTTTTAAAAAAATTGATAAAGTAGTAAATGTCCCAAGAACCATTCAAATTCCAAGCATAAATTTGAAATGCAAATTTATCTTCTGAATGAGTCATCCACAGATTATATAGAATAGAATAGAATAGAATAGAATAGAATAGAATAGAATAGAATAGAATAGAATAGAATAGAATAGAATAACAGAATTGGAAGGGACCTTGGAGGTCTTCTAGTCGAACAGCCTGCTTAGGCAGGAAACCCTACACCACTTCAGACAAATGGTTATCCAACATCTTCTTAAAAACTTCCATTGTTGGAGGATTCACAACTTCTGAGGCAAGTTGTTCTACTGGTTAATTGTTCTAACTGTCAGGAAATTTCTCCTTAGTTCTAAGTTGCCTCTCTCCTTGATTAGTTTCCACCCATTGCTTTACATCAAGGGCATCCTCTTACTCAGTTGTAAGAAACTGCTAATGTTATTCACGTATGTCATTACGTTGTCCAACTGCAACAAACTTAAACACAATTATGAAAAATAAGTAGTCCACATTTCAATACTGCAGAGCAGAAATTTTAAGAGGGCACAGTGTTTCCACTGTAAAAGTTAATAATTCTGTAGACATATAAAAGAAAGCAAAGTTCAGCCTTTTTAATAATTATCTATAATCATAGCAAAGGCATATAAAAATAATAACTTAACAAAGGGACACAATATTTGCTCACTTATTAATCTCTTCTATTTAAATTACTTATGTATTATTACTTTTAATATTCTTTCCATGGTGGAATGTATGTGAGAGTTGGAGATAAAATGAGACAGATGTAGTGGCCATGGTTACTATGGGAGCTGTTTCCTTAGCAATGGCAAAGCAAGTCGTCAAAGCAATCAAACATTTCATCCTTTTCTCGTTTTATTTGTTTTTAGTTTGCATAGACTGAGCAGCAGAGTCAGCTGTTCAGAAAAGACTTACTTCAAAGCAGGTGAGTAAAAACAGATGGGCAATGGGTCATCTTTCACAACTGCCATCCGGACATGGAGTTCAACAACTTTTGAATAATATGACCGACCAATAATCAGTTTCTTTTCACGGTAGAATTTTGTCAGCAGTAATGACAGCATTGTTGTGCCTTATTGTTCATGCCACTTCCCAAACTTTCTGAAAACCACCAAATTTAATTTAATCTTATTTTGTGTATTTTGTATCTTCTGCATTGGATGGCCCCTCTAGCCTAAAACATACAATACGAAGAATGAATGGTGAAGAAGCTTCTTAGATGAGAAGCAAAATGCCTTCAAAGAAAAAACCAGCCTCTTGAAAAAGCAGTATGAAGAATGGTTGCAGGATTTGGGTATGGCTAGTCTATACTAGAGAGAAGCAACCTGGAATTAAGGAGAAACTTACTAACAGTGAGAATAATTAACCATCCAAACAGCTTGCCTTCAGAAGTTGTTGGTGGTTCATCACTGGAGGTTTTTAAGAAGAGACTGGATAGCCACTTGCCTGAAATAATACAGGGACTCCTACTTGAGCAAGAGGTTGGACTAGAAGGTCCTTTCTAGCTCTATTCTGAATTAAATTAAATGAGCCAGTTTTGAAAACAGTGGCCTTTCAACAATCTCTCAATTGCATCTATTATTTGTTTTTTTAGTCACCCCAGTTGTCACTTTTTCCAAGACAACTGGATTTTCTTGTTTTTCCTTGAAGATGTTTTGCTTCGCATCCAAGAAGCTTTTTCAGTTCTGATCTGGATGACTAAGAATCTCCACAGACATTTATTTAAAGTACTTCGTTTATTTAAACAGCAGCTTGAAGGCAGCTAATAAAATAAGCCAATCCATGTTTGCAGGCTTGCTGTCTAAAAAATATGCAAAAAAAGCAGAAAGATATGTGGAATGAAGATGGGCTAAGAGTTCCAGTGTCATTTCTTAAAATTCTCATAATTGCTAGCAGGAGATTTCTGATTTCTGTTTCTGAGAAAGGAGATTGTATCTGCTTTTACAGAAGTGCTAATGAAATGACCTGCTTCTGATTTCTTTCTGGTTCTGAATTGTCTATTGAACTGGGTGAGGTTAAAAGGCAGTGGTGGGATTCAAATTTTTTAACAACTGGTTCTGTGGGTGTGGCTTATTTTGGGGTGTGGCTTGGTGGTCATGTGACTGGGTGGGTGTAGCTAGCTGTTCATGTGACTGGGTGGGCGAGCCTAGCTGCTCATGTGACCGGGTGGCCATGGCTATGGGCATAGAAACTACTCAGAGGGCTAAAAAAAGTCATTTCTGACCGGTCCTCGCACTTCTGACCATCCTCACATTTATGCCCATTGCAGCATTTTTAACAACCATGTCACTCATTTCACAACTGCTTCTCTTCACCACAGTTACAAGGTAGGGCGCAAAATGTAAAATGTGAGGACAGTTGTAGGTGTGAGGACCGGTCAAAAGTGTGAGGACAGGTCAAAAATAACTTTTTCAGCCCTCTGAGTAGTCCCTATGCACAAAATGCTGCAACAGGCATAAATGATGACCAGTCATAAGTGTGAGGACTGGTCAAAAGTGTGAGAACCTGTCAGAAATCACTTTTTTCAGGACTGAAAAAAGTGATTTCTGACAGGTTCTCGCACTTTTGACCAGTCCTCACACTTATGACCCGTCATCATTTATGCCTGTTGCAGCATTTTTAATAACCATGTCACTCATGTCACGACTGCGGTGCTTCATGTGACCGGGTGGGCATGTCCAGGTGGTCATGTGACATAGCTTCTTTGCCCTAATGACTGTTTGCTGCAATGTTCTTAAGTGTGAAAAAACGGTCATAAGTCACTTTTTCAGTGCCATGCTTGTTAAACCAATTACCAGAACAAATCCATTCTCCCTCCCTCTTTCTCTCCATCTCTTTCTCCCCCTTTCTCTCGTTCTCTCCTTCATCTTTCTCCCCCCTCTTTCTCTCCATCTTTCTCTCCTTAATCTCTCCTTCTCCCACATTCTTTCTCTTCATCTTTCTCCCCCCCTTTCTCTCCTTCATCTTTCTCCCCCTCTTTCTCTCCATCTTTCTCTCCTTAATCTCTCCTTCTCCCTTCCTCTCTTTCTCTCCATCTTTCTCCCCCTTTTTCTTTTCTTCATCTTTCTCCCCTTCTATCCTTCATCTCTCTTTCTCTCCTTCAACATTTTCTGCCCCCCTCTTTCTCTCCATCACTCTTTTTCCAGATGGGGTAGGGTAGGCTGGCGCTGCGTGGGTGGGAGGCGGCCACAGGACAGTCCTGCTGGGTGGGCAGCAGCCGAGGCAATTGACACACACTTCGCTGCCCACCCGATCCAAGCTCCTCGCTCGCCGTGCTTGAATCGGCTGGCTAGCGAGACACTTGGATGGAGGCAGGCTTCAGTTGGCGGCCGTGTGGCGCTTGGATCGGGTGGGCAGCGAGGTGCATGGATCGGGTGGGCAGCTGCTTGTGGCCACTGCCCACCTGATCCATGCACCTCCCTGCCCACCCGATCCAAGCTCCTCGCTCGCCGTGCTTGAATCGGCTGGCTAGCGAGACACTTGGATGGAGGCAGGCTTCAGTTGGCGGCCGTGTGGCGCTTGGATTGGGTGGGCAGCGAGGTGCATGGATCGGGTGGGCAGCTGCTTGTGGCCACTGCCCACCTGATCCATGCACCTCCCTGCCCACCCGATCCAAGCGCCACCCAGCCGCCGACTGAAGCCTGCTTGCATCCAAGCGTCTCTCTAACCAGCGATTAAAGCGCCTCACTGGCCATGTGGCCAGCGAGGAGCTAGAATCAGCTGACTAGCAAGAGGCTTTGATGCAGGCAGGCTTCAGTCGGTGGCCGCGTGGCGCTTGGATTGGGTGGGCAGCGAGGTGCATGGATCGGATGGGCAGCAGCTTGTGGCCGCTGCCCACCGGATCCATGCACCTCCCTGCCCACCCGACACCAGTAAGTAATGGTGGGGAGGGGAGGGGAAAGGGGTGGGGCGAACCAGCAATTTAATAAATGGTTTGGCTAAACCGCCTAGAACCGGCAGAATCCCACTACTGTTAAAAGGTAAAGGTTCCCCTACACATGTGTGCTACTTGTTTCCAGCTCTAGGGGCAGTGGTCATCTCAGTTTTTAAACCGACGAGCCAGCGCTGTCCAAAGATGTCTCCGTGGTGATGTGGCCAGCATGACTCAATGCTGAAGGTGCACAGAGCACTGTTACCTTCCCACCAAAGTGGTCCCTATTTTTCTACTTGCATTTTTTACGACCTTTTGAACTGCTAAGTTGGCTGAAGCTGGGACAAGTAACGGGAGCTTACCCTGTTATTCGGCACTAGGGATTCGAACCATTGAACCGCTGACCTTCTGATCGACAAGCTCAGCATCTTAGCCACTGAGCCACGGTGTTACATGGTGAGGTTAGAATTGGGTAATTTTGGAAATTTCTAATATTGTCAACAGAATTTGAATTATACCTAGTTCTCCAAAATACCCTGTACCAGTGTCCTTGTCAAAAATAGTTCAAAGAAAAGAATAAAAGATAGCATCTGGGAACCACGCTGATTCTGAACTGACCTTGCCCTACTTGTGAATTATGTCTGACAAAAATTAATTAAAACTGCCAATTCATCTATTCCATATGGATGGAATATTTTATTTATTTTATTTATTTATTTATTTGATTTTTATACCACCCTTCTCCCGAAGGACTCAGGGCGGTGTACAGGCAAAAGTAAAAACAGACAATACAATATACAATTTAAAATGCAAATTAAAAAACTTATTATAATTGGCCTAAAACTTTAAAATATATAAAAAACTAAAACCCCATTTAAAAATTAGTAGTAGAAAATTTAAAATCATTAAAATTTAAGCCAGCTCCGCACGAATGAAAAGATATGTCTTCAGTTCGCGGCGAAAGGTCCGAAGGTCAGGTATTTGGCGTAAACCCGGGGGAAGCTTGTTCCAGAGTATGGGAGCCCCCACAGAGAAGGACCTTCCCCTGGGGTCCGCCAGCCGACATTGCTTGGCGGATGGCACCCTGAGAAGTCCCTCTCTGTGAGAGCGTACGGGTCGGTGGGAGGCATGTGGTAACAGCAGGCGGTCCCGTAAGTACCCAGGCCCTAAGCCATGGAGCGCTTTAAAGGTCGTAACCAAAACCTTAAAGTGCACCCGAAAGGCCACAGGTAGCCAGTGCAGTCTGCGCAGGAGCGGTGTTACACGGGAGCTATGCGAAGCTCCCTCTATCACCCGCGCAGCTGCATTCTGGACTAACTGAAGCCTCCGAGTGCACCTCAAGGGGAGCCCCATGTAGAGAGCATTACAATAATCCAAGCGAGAGGTAACGAGCGCATGAGTCACTGTGCACAAGGCATCCCGATCAAGGAAGGGGCGCAACTGCCGAACCAGGCGAACCTGGTGGAAGGCCCTCCTGGAGACGGCCGTCAAATGATCTTCAAACGACAGCCGTTCATCCAGGAGGACACCTAAGTTGCGCACCTTATCCTTTGGGGCCAATAACTCGCCTCCAACAGTCAGCTGCGGCTGCAGCTGACTGAATCGGGATGCCGGCATCCACAGCCACTCTGTCTTGGAGGGATTAAGCTTGAGCCTGTTTCTCCCCATCCAGACCCGTACGGCTTCCAAACACCGGGACAGCACTTCAACAACTTCATTGGGGTGGCCCGGGGTGGAAAAGTACAGCTGGGTGTCATCAGCGTACAGCTGGTATCTCACCCCGAAGCCACTGATGATCTCACCCAACGGCTTCATATAGATGTTGAACAGAAGGGGCAAGAGGATCGACCCCTGCGGCACCCCACAAGTGAGGCACCTCGCGGTCGACCTCTGCCCCCCTGTCAACACCGTCTGCGACCGGTTGGAGAGATAGGAGGAGAACCACCGATACACGGTGCCTCCCACTCCCAATCCCCCCAACCAGCGCAGCAAGATACCATGGTCGATGGTATCAAAAGCCGCTGAGAGGTCTAATAGGACCAGGGCAGAGGAATAACCCCTGTCCCTGTCCCTCCAGAGATCATCCACCAATGCGACCAAAGCTGTCTCCGTGCTGTATCCGGGTCGGAAGCCGGACTGGAACGGGTCTAGATAGACGGCTTCATCCAGGTATTGGGGTAGCTGTCGCGCCACAGCACTATCTACAACCTTCGCAACGAAGCGAAGGTTGGAGACTGGACGATAATTACCCAAAATAGCTGGGTCCAGGGAGGGCTTCTTGAGGAGGGGTCTCACCACCGCCTCTTTCAAGGCGGCAGGGAAAACCCCTTCCAACAAAGAAGCGTTGATAATCCTCTGGAGCCAGCCTCGTGTCACCTCCTGAGTGGCCAGTACCAGCCAGGAAGAACACAGGTCCAGTAAACATGTAGTGGCGTGAAGCCTCCCCAACAACCTGTCCACGTCCTCGGGAGCCACAGGGTCAAACTCATCCCAAACAGACTCGACAAGACGTGCCTCCTCTCCCTCGCTTGGATCATCCCAATGTCGGTCCAGACCGTCCCGGAGCTGAGCGATTTTATCGTATAGATAACCACTAAACTCCTCGGCACGTCCCTGCAAAGGGTCATCCCGCACCTCCTGATGAAGGAGGGAGCGGGTCACCCGAAACAGGGCGGCCGGGCAGTTATCTGCCGACGCAATGAGGGTGGAGGCGTAGGAACGCCTCGCCTCCCTCATTGCCACTAGGTAGGTCCTAGAATAGGACCTAACTAGTGTCCGATCAGCTTCGGAACGACTGGACCTCCAGATGCTCTCTAGCTTCTCCGGCGTTTCATCTCCCTCAGCCCCTCGGAGAACCAAGGGGCCGGACGAGATCTGCGCCAGGTCAGAGGCCGCAAAGGCACGACACGGTCCAAGGCCCCAGCTGCGGCCTGTTCCCAGGCCACGACTAGTTCCTCAGTCGTGCCGTGGGCCAGATCCTCAGGGAATGGCCCAAGCTCCGTCAGGAACCTCTCGGGGTCCATCAGGTGCCTGGGACGGAACCAACGTATAGGTTCCGTCTCCCTGCGATGGTGAGTGGCGGTTCGGAAGTCTAGGCGAAGGAGAAAATGATCGGACCATGACATCGGTTCTGTTACTAAATCATCTAATTCCAGATCATTTAACCACTGTCCAGAGATATAAATCAGATCCAGCGTGCCTCCCCCCATGTGCATAGGGCCATCGTTTACTCGAATCAGAGTAATCAGAGAGAATATTACATTATTTCCACATGTAAGCAGAAATCATGATAACAAGTAGAATACAGTGTACAGACACAATGTTCTGCATGTCCATGCCGATATCGCCTGGGCATGCAATAGCTCTCTTGGACAAAATTGCCTCCATTCACTCCTATCTCCATATTAACCTCATTTCATCAATTCTCAGAGATGGATAGAAAATACCGTTCTCCATTTCATTCCACTGACATGATGCCAGAAGATAAATGCAAAGATCATGGAAATGTTTGCTAGAAAAAGAATCAGGATTTCTTCCACTGTGATAAAGTTACAACCTAAATATCATCTATGCTTTCAATTAGATTTTGTCATATAATATCAGAGATCTATGTTAAAACTGGATGAACGACAGGTTGTATTGAACATTATGAGGATCAAAAATAGTCTCCTTAAAAACCATAAAAGCCTGTCAATGACCTTTTTTGTTTTGTTTTGTTTTTTGCTATCCCTGGAACTTGTTTTAAAGCCTTTATCTGTATTTGCATAAACAGAACAAGTCTTGGGCAAACTACCCTAATATATAAATTTTATTAATAGAGATTAAAAAAAGCTAAAAATAATCTTAAGAAAAATATTGGAAATGTCAAAATTCTGAAGAGGTTCCCATTCTAGTGAATTGTTTTAAAATGTCTATTTTAGGAGAGATTGGTGTCACTAGACACTGTAGGTGTTATGAAACATCAGCAAATTGTTAGTTTCTTGTTGCTATTTTATTTTTACCAGGAATGAAGGGAATTTCTGGTTCATAGGCTGCTTGACTTTGAACATGATGGATTTTGAACGAATGCTGGTGAGATAAGTTCCATTTCCTGCTTTGTTTTGTTTTGAGCAGCTACCTTAACTGTCCTGCTTTGCGAAAATGAGAAATTGAGTATCATTAGATTCGGCAGGGCAAAGCCAAGTTGGTTATCCTATGTAGGACTGATTTCGGTATACATGGTGTGTTCCCTAACATATAAGATTTGTAGGACTCTTGTGTCCTTTAGAACAGGGGTCTCCAACCTTGAAGTCCACAAGTCTTAAGGTTGTCAAGGTTGGAGATCCCTGCTTTAGAAGGACTCTAGAATCTAGTTTTAATCCAGTTGATATTTTCTCAATTCCAGAATTTGTCAATGAATCTCTTATAATATTGATTTATTGTCTCCTTGTTGCCTGGATCAAGACATCATATATGAAAAGCAGAAGAGTACACTGCTACCAAACACCATATTTATTTATTTGTTAAATTTTAAACAATGCTGCAAAATAACTTCATAGAACACAAAACATGGAACAATTGAGTCGGAAGGGACTTTGGAGGTCTTCTAGTCCAACCCCTTGCTTGAGCAGGAGACTATACATTTCAGATAAATGATTGTCCAGTCTCTTTTTGAAAGCTTCCAGGGATGGAGCATCCACAATGTCTGAAAACAAGTTGTTGCATTGGTTGATTGCTCTCACTGTCAGGAAATTTTTCCTTAGTTGTAAGCTACTTCTCGATTAGTTTCCATTCATTTTTTCTTGTCTTGCCTTTCGGTGCTTTTGGAAAGCATGTATTAGTAATCCGTCCAAAGAGTCAAATAAAAGGATCATATTCCTGATTTAAAGCATGATATAGGGGAAAAAAGCATGTTTTCCTATTATTACCCATGGAATGAAACCATTTGCGATTATCCATTATAGCATACAGAAATGTCAACTATAATGTGGTTCATCTGATAATATGAAATACCTGTACATGTAAATAAGTTAAGACCTTTATAGCAGTGAAAAAGCAGTGTTGAACTTTCAGCTTGAATGGCTGTTCTTTTGTTATGATGTTTTGCCCAGGGGACGGATTCGGCCCGCAGGATGTTTAGATCTGGTGGGGCTGCCCTGGAAATAGTGAAGGACCAGCCGACAGTGCCTCTGCCAGCGAAAATGGAGTTTGGGAGGGCTGTGTGCGACCCTCCCAAGTTCCATTTTCACTGGCAGAGAGTTGCAGGAGGCTGTCACAGCTGAGGGCTGAGCTCGGGAGCCCATTTTCACTGAAAGAACACTTGGGCCTCCACAGGCGCCCCCAACATTAGTGACACCAAGCTGGCCACGCCCACCCTGGACCCCCGAGGTCAAACACAACCCTGATGTGGCCCTCAATGAGATAGAGTTTGACACCCCTGTTCTACAGAGACAGAAGAGCTGCTTTAAAATGTGACACTAAGCAACTCACAGGCAGCTGAAGTGGTCTGACTAGGTTCTTATAGTTGAACCTGGCAAACTGATCTCTGATTGGCCCATGTTGTTGGAATCTAAGAAAGTTAGTTCCTGATTGGTTCCTCATTTGGTAGCAGTTCTGCTTTTGGTACTGCTGTAGCTTGGCTCAAAGACAGACCAGTCATGAACTGGTGATTTTGTAGATGACACCCACAGCTGCTAGTGGTGTGTCAGAAAAAAAGAAGAATACTAAAGCCATGGCCATTCAGGTTGAAAGCTCATCACTGCTTAAAGTATTCATACTCTGGATCCAACTCATTCACATATTAAACAAACACACCAAAGTATTGTTACTTGTTTTTACTCGGTTTAAGTATTTCTATTTTGAGGGCTGGGTTGCAAATTTCCTAGGGAATTGTGTACCTACTTACCCACTTTGCTGTTCATAAATATTGATATGTTTGAGAGCAACAACTTTTAAGCAACTCTGTTTTTACAAGAGACTTCTTTTAACCCTATGTTTGAGAAATATCATTAATAATATCATATCTTTAATGAAAAGGCGCCAATACCAAACATTGTAATAGACTTCTGGCCCGATTGGATCTCTTCCAACACATGTGAAAAACACCTGCGCATAAAAAAAATGTCCACCCCCTTGGAGTCAATTTGAGTTGACATAGTTTTGTGGCACATAGCTTTTGTAGTTAGCTTTGCCTGGTATCAATTGAGGAAGAGGTAAAGTGTTCGTTACTAAAGATCTGATTGTTGTGTTATCACAGATCCTAGAATCATAGTTGAATTAGCTTGCTAAGTAGCATTTAGCCATAATTTCCTGTTGGTGTACAGATTTTAATTAATTTTGCCAATTTGCAAATAAAAATTAAATCTAGTTGAAGCATTAAGGGGTTCACAATTTCAATAAATGGCCCTCAGTGATTTAACCACATGCCTCCTGTTAATAAAAGTGGGAATTACACAGCTAAATCACCCCCCACTGCTTTAGAAATGTACCCCCAAGGTATACAGATCAGATGCTGTATGTCAGATTCAACTTCTCTGTTTTTCCCCTCGATTAAGGCTCCAGGAGAGTTTTCAGGTACAACTTTTTATTTTTTTAAAAAAATGCATTACTTCAAAAAGAAAATAACGGAATGGGACTAAGAAGACACAAATACCTTTTAACTGTAAGAGGACGTCCTCCAAACATCTTTTTATTTAGGTTGTATTTTTAACTCCTTTGACATTTATTCCTAAATTGCCCTTCTCAAATAAGAGTTTTGCTGAGTTTCAGAAAAAAGCAGGACTTGTGCGAAATAGCAAGTTACTAAAACTGATGTTAAAGTAAATTAGGCTTCATACACAGCATTGCTTCATTGTAGAATTAATAAAACAGCTGGAAAGATAGTTTCTGTTCAGGGAAAGCTTTATTTAGAATGCTAAGGTTCAGACCAAACTCCTAGTAAGCACACACAGCATTGAGACAAAGAGTATACAAAATAGCATCTGTATTTATATACTTAAAGTCACCTCCTTTATTACAATTGGTTTAGGCATCTACAGAAACTTCATTTGGTACACAGTTGAACATGGTCAGTACAGTAAAAATTCTGAAAACGTTAAGTCCTTATTAGGCATTTACAAAATTACCTAGAAATATAAGAAAAACTGACTGCAGAAAAAGACCCAGTGGTTCATCGAGTCTGTCCTTTGAATTTTTGTTTGGCTTTTTTGTTTTCTTTTAACTTATTTATTATATTTTAATCATTATTTTTTATTTTATTTTATTGTTATTTTTTTAAGTTGTAAACATGTGTTTATCCCAAGCATGTTTAAACTTAGTTACTGATGATTGACGCACTACCTCTGCTGGAAGTCTGTTCCAAGTCTCCACTACTGGGAAGCAGGGGTGCTATTCAGCAGATTCTGACAGGTTCTGGAGAACTGGTAGCGGAAATTTTGAATAGTTTGGAGAACCAGCAAATACCAACTCGGGCTGGCCCCAGAGTGGAGTGGGATGGAGATTTTGCAATATCCTTCCCCCAGAAGTGGGGAGGGAATGGAGATTTTGCAGTATCCTTCTCCTGCCACGCCCACCAAGCCACGCCCACAGAACCGATAGTAAAAAAATTTGAATTCCACCACTGCTGTGAAGTAGTACTTTCTAATATTATTTCTGAACTTCACTCCTGTCAGTTTGAGGTTATGCCCCTGTGTTCTTGATTTTTGCTTAGTAATGAAAATACTGCTTTCTAGAATCTTATTCACACCCTTAATATGAGTAAAGGTTTCAATCATGTCCTCCCCTTTCCCTTCTGTCCTTCAGGCTCTAGATATTCAGTTCTTCAAACATCTCCTGATACATTTTGCCTCTCAGACCCTCAACATTTTTGTTGCCTCTCTCTGGACTCGCTCTATCTTACTGATATCTTTATTTAAGTAAGGCCTCCAGAACTGAACACAGTGTTCCAAATGGAGTATGACTAAACTCCGGTTGGAAGAAATGTCCATCTGGGTTTAGTTCCAAGTGGGGAGAAAGACACTGGAAACATGGAGGCTATTTGGAAAGATGGTTTAATGGTCCGCCTTGGAGCTTCCTGTTCCTGACTGGTTGTCAGACTCCCATGGGGCCATGCAGGGTAACTTTGTAGTGTCTTCAGTCCCAAGCTTGGTTGAATCTTGCTGGGTGATGTAATCTCCCCAGGTGCCATGTGGTGAGTTCTGTAGCTAGATGGATAGAGGGCTAATCCTATCATGTCATGAGGGTCATGTCTTAATCCCATCACCCTAGAGCTGAAAGCGGGGTGGGGGGTAGGGAGCTGCAGAAAGCTACTTTGTCTTTAAAAACATGTTTCTCCTTTTCTCATCCAGGGAAATATAATATTCTGCCTTTTTAATATTTCCTAAAATATTTCATTCTTCTAGGAGGGGGTGTTAACTTCCTATACTCCTGTATGGTGGGATGAGAACCTCCTTTTACCTGCTGGTGATTTCCTCTAATGATGCATCCCAGAGGTTTGTTTGCCTTCATAGCTGCCTGGCCACACTGTTTACTCATTTTGGAATAATCTGTTATACGAGCATTCCTAAATCCCTTTCTTCTGTTCTGTCTAACACCGTATCCCCAATACTGTACCCTGACAGAAGAGTCTTTTTCCCCGAGTGCATGGTTTAACATTTGGAAACATTGAACCACAGGGTACAATTTTGACCAATTTTTTAGCAATGCTAAATCGTTTTCGATGTCATGAACACCCCCAGGAAAATCAACTCTATTGCGCCCCTTTGTGTCATCAGCAAAAAGACAAACATTACCTAGCAAGCCTTCTGTCATGCCACTTACAAACACATTGAATAGAAGAGGACCTAGAACTGAGCCTTGTGGAATACTGCTTGTGACTACTCTCTTTTTCAGAGAATGTTCCATTTACAGTTACACACTGGGATCTATATCCTAAGCCAACTTCCAAGCCACTGGACCACCCAGTGGTTAAGTCCTAGCCTGTACTTTTTTTTATGAGCTCATTGGCAATTAGACGCACACACAAACACACACACACATACACATAGATCGCTCAAAGCCGATTCCCTTTGTGTATTGTTTGCGACCTGTCAAACCCTAATCTTATCTCAAGCAAGCATTTTATTTTATCTCAAACCTCACTTTTTTTATCTGGTAATGGAAGAAAATAAGTTTTTGCTTCCTTATTTCTTTGCGGCCTACAACATCGTCTTTGTTTCTTCGTGAAGTTACCTTTGTTCCCTACAGTCTGAGAATCTGAAAAAAAGAGAACTAAGTGCAAAAACATTTGCTTGCAAAAAAAAGAAAAGTTTACTAGAACAGCCCTTCAAGTTTAAAAGAAATAATAACATTTACAAAGGAAGTGTTATAAAGAAGATTTATTCAACAGATTGCTCTACCCATGCATTCCACTTCTCTGCAATGAGAATTTTTTTGGTTTCCTGTGTTTAACCAGGATTTAGTTTCCTTGAAAGAGTCATTGAAGATTTAAGATGTTTCTGCAATATACAGGGTGTACCAAAAGTCAGGCCCCATTGACAATTTATTATTTAAATTACACAAAATGTTCAAATTGGTTGCCATTTTCTTCTAAACACTTCCTTGCACATTTGACGCATGACCTTTGAACATTTCTATGTATAGTAACACATTCTCTAAAAAAATTTTTTATAAAATTAATAAAACATGTTGGGATTTGCCCATGGGCTTTGACTTTTGGTGCACTTTGTGTGCCAGTGTGTGTGTGTGTGTGTACACTCATAGGTTAGCTAAAATTAAAGGTTCACAGCATTGACTTTGAAGATCATAGATCAGGTTTCTGAAGGAATCCATAATGTGGATTATTTGCTGGAACTGTTGCTCTGTCCAGATCAGGAGTCTCCAACCTTGGCAACTTTAGGACTTGTGGATTTCAACTCCCAGAATTCTGGGAGTTGAAGTCCACAAGTCTTAAAATTGCCAAGATTGGAGACCCCTGGTCTAGATTGTGCCCCCTCCCCAAAAGAGGACAGAGGCTTCATTACTTCTACATATTTTAAGGCACTTGAAGACAGTTTCCTTTCAGTTATTCATATGGATTTTGGTAGTTCCCTTTAACAAGTGGAACAAGAATGATGAGTTGTAGCACCTATCTTTCCTTAGGAAATGTTTGTTTAAAAAACAACCACCACCATACAATCAGGAAGTAATCAGCTATTCATTGCTGTGTGTCAGGTCTTAAAGAGACATTATTCTTGAGGGTGTCCATACTGATACTTCTAAAAAAATATAACCCCTCACATCCTGGACATAAACTGTTTCAACTCTTACCCTCAAAATGATGCTACAGAGCACTGCACACCAGAACGACTGGACACAAGAACAGTTTCTTCCTGAACGCCATCACTCTGCTAAACAAATAATTCCCTCAACACTGTCAAACTATTTACTAAATCTGCACTACTATTAATCTTCTCATTGTTCCCATCACCCATCTCTTTCCACTTATGATTGTATGTAACCTTGTTGCTTGTATCCTTATGATTTATATTGCTATTGTTTCATGATTGCTTATTTGTATCCTATGACAATCATTAAATGTTGTACCTTAGAATTGTTGATGAAGGTATCTTTTCTTTTATGTACACTGAAAGTGTATGCACCAAGACAAATTCCTTGTGTGTCCAATCACACTTGGCCAATAAAAAAATCTATTCTATTCTATTCTATATTAAGAATTCAGAATGAAAGAATTAAAAACTTTTCTGTAGAATTATATAGCCAATATGCAACCTAGAATGGTGGGATTGTTTTTTGTGTGTGACTTTTTTTTTATTTTATTATTTATTTACATTTATATCCCGCCCTTCTCCGAAGACTCAGGGCGGCTTACAGTGTGTAAGGCAATAGTCTCATTCTATTTGTATATTTACAAAGTCAACTTATTGCCCCCCCAAAAATCTGGGTCCTCATTTTACCTACCTTATAAAGGATGGAAGGCTGAGTCAACCTTTGGCCTGGTAGGATTTGAGCCTGCAGTAATTGCAGGCAGCTGTGTTTTAATAACAGGCTATCTTACAGCCTGAGCCACCACGGCCCTTATTGTACCTGTATTCAAAGGGGTGGAATATATTTGGTGACCAAGGGTGCAATGAAAAGGGGAAATTTTGGAGAGAATGTTATTTTTCCATTTGGGAGCTAGAGAAGATTGTGTTAAGTAAGGTAAACCTATCTGGCACTCTTTATTGTTTAGTTTACTGTCAAAGAATGGGAAAATGTGCTGCCAATTTTCAGTGATTTGCCACAGAAAGTTGATGTATAAGACAACATGCCTGCCTAGCCAGGGTCTCTCCCCTGCTTTCTGCATTCATTACAGTGTCTCTTAAATAATTTCAGACACTGAAAAGAAGATGTTTAGGTCAGGAGTTAAAGATTGCTCCAAATATGCCACTTTGCTTCATGACCTTTCCTATTCTCAGGTAAATGTAATAGTTGAATAGGGACACCTGTGTGGGTAGCCATCTACAATACTGTTTGCAAGCTGCATGGATACCAGGATGTTTGTTTTATATTTCATAATGGGACTTCTTCCCTGTAAGTTGTAGTGGTAACTTACACTACAACTGGGCCTCTGGTGGCTCAGACTGCTAAAACAGTCTGTTATTAACAGCAGCTGCTTGCAGTTACTGCAGGTTCAAGCCCCACCAGGCCCAAGGTTGACTCAGCCTTCCATCCTTTATAAGGTAGGTAAAAGGAGGACCCAGATTGTTGGGGGCAATAAAAGTTGACTTTGTATATAATATACAAATGGATGAAGACTATTGCTTGACATAGTGTAAGCCGCCCTGAGTCTTCAGAGAAGGGCGGGATATAAATGCAAAAAAATAAAAATTAAAAAAAAATAAAGCTTATTACATTGTGAGCTGAGGCTATAAGGCTAAAGCTGCTTTTCTACTGACCTTTATTTACTTAGATGTCACAGAGCTCTTAGTTGTCCAGTCATGATGATCAGTAACCATTCTCATCTGTAGCATTTTTTTTACAACATAGGTGCATTCATCCTATTGGAAAATATATTTTTAAAATGTATATAATCTGGATAGAAATTATCAGTCATTATGTCAATAGTGTTTTACTGTAACTTAGGGGTTAAATTCCCAGTGTTATTTTTCTCCCCAAAGATAAAGCCAACTTTTTAAAGTTTGACATCTTTCTTTGATGTTTGATCATTTAAAAACATGGATATTTTAGCAACAGTTGAGCCATATCTTTATCTGACATTTTGTTTTTCATCCGTTACTACTGAATACGCTTCACTAAACTTAGATCAATATCTTAATTTGATGTGATACTCAGGAAAGGAACATAGTATATGTATGCCTGACTGATTCAATTATCAGCTTGGAAAGAATGGATCCAACTTCTCCAAAAAAGAACCTTAATGGACGTCACTCAAATTCTGACTTCTGCACTTTGGAGAAAGGAGTTGCTGTAGCCTCGTCATGAAGTCTCATCTGTTTTTGAACTTGTCTTAGAACAGAGAGATTAATCATTCCAGGGTAGAAGCTGCCCTATCCATAGAGAATTTGGGATACAGTAGTGTGGATGGGTGGCAGAGATGGTATTCAGCTGGTTCAGACCGGTTCACCAGAACTGGTAGCAGAAATTGAGGGTGGCCCCACCCCACCCCACCCCCCCCACCCCCCAGCCCCCCGTCCCGTCTCCATGCCATCCTATTTAGGCACATTATTGAGGCAGGGTGCATGCACAGAAGGCCAGGCACATGCACGGAAGGCAGTCGTGTGTGTGAACCAGGGGGTGGGATGCGTGCACATGGCAAACTGGTAGTAACATAATGTGAAACCCACCACTGATGGATTGGCCCACCCATTCATACCCATCCATCTTCACCACCCATTGCAATTCCAAGAACTTAAGAACGATGGATCTTTGCCTAAAACAGTGATGGCGAACTTTTTAGACTCTGTGTTTCAAAAATTCAGAAAATGCCTAACTTGACTTGGCTGGCGAGTCATACCTCCCTGCTCCAGAACAAAAGAGAAACAATCTCTCTCTCCCCACCACCCAACCCCATTTAGGCTAAATAGAATAGAATAGAATAGAATAGAATAGAATAGAATAGAATAGAATAGAATAGAATAGAATTTTATTGACCAAGTGTGATTGGACACACAAGGAATTTGTCTTGGTGCATATGCGCTCAGTGTACATAAAAGAAAAGATACGTTCATCAAGATACAACATTTACAACACAAATGATGGTCAATATATCAATATAAATCATAAGGATTGCCAGCAACAAAGTTACAGTCATACAGTCATAAGTGGAAAGAGATTGGTGATGGGAACGATGAGAAGATTAATAGTAGTGCAGATTTAGTAAATAGTTTGACAGTGTTGAGGGAATTATTTGTTTAGCAGAGTGATGGCCTTCGGGAAAAAACTGTTCTTGTGTCTAGTTGTTCTGGTGTGCAGTGCTCTATAGCGTCGTGTTTTTTTATTTATTTATTTATTTGCATTTATATCCCGCCCTTCTCCGAAGACTCAGGGCAGCTTACACTATGTCAAGCAATAGTCTTCATCCATTTGTATATTATATACAAAGTCAACTTATTGCCCCCAACAATCTGGGTCCTCATTTTACCTACCTTATAAGGGATGGAAGGCTGAGTCAACCTTGGGCCTGGTGGGGCTTGAACCTGCAGTAATTGCAAGCAGCTGCTGTTAATAACAGACTGTCTTACCAGTCTGAACCACAGAGGTTTTGAGGGTAGGAGTTGAAACAGTTTATGTCCTGGATATGAGGGATCTGTAAATATTTTCACAGCCCTTTTCTTGATTCGTGCAGTATACAGGTCCTCAATGGAAGGCAGGTTGGTAGCAATTATTTTTTCTGCAGTTCTAATTATCTTTCTTGTTGGGTTGCAGAACCAAACCAGACAGTTATAGAGGTGCAAATGACAGACTCAATAATTCCTCTGTAGAACTGAATCAGCAGCTCCTTGGGCAGTTTGAGCTTACTGAGTTGGCGCAGAAAGAACAGTCTTTGTTGTCCTTTTTTGATGATGTTTTTGATGTTAGCTGTCCATTTTAGATCTTGCGATATGATAGAACCTAGAAATTTAAACAGAAGCATTCTGAAGCTGGATCTGAAATAGAGACCCAGGCCTTGACTTCAACCCTAGAACCATTGCTTCCTCTCAAAAAGACCAGCTTGCACTGTTCCCCAAGGAGTGCAAGCCTTGGCAATGAGCATGATTGCCCCTTGTGCCAATGTTCCCTAGGATTTGCCATGCACAACTTACCTTGTTCTCTTTCTGCTGACCCATTTGAGGCTACTCCAAGGTGTATGAGACCCATGTTCATGAGCTTTGGAGAAAGCTCTTCTGCAGCTTCTGGAAACAAATGTCAAAGCACACCTTGTTCTTACACTCTTTTCTGAGACTTTAGAGGCCACACAAGCACATCCCATTCTCACACAGCCTCCGCAGCCTCCAAAAATCAGGTAAGAATCCTTTTGAGAATAGTTGTTGTCAGATGTTGTTGAACAGTGCCACCCCCAAAAATATAATGTATTAGGTAACATGTCACAGGTTTTGTCGTGTCCCACTCCTCCGCTGACAGCTGGGTCAGGGAAATCCGAATCAGGCTTGCCTCTGCAGCTCTGCCCAAAGTCCTAGCAAAGTCCTCAGAGCAGGCAGGAGACCAGTAAGTGACTTCAGCAAGATAAGTTCGACTTTTGCCTGACTCAGAGACTGCCAGAAAGTAGATCCTTTATATAGGCCATGGGGTGTGGCTCCATGACTCAGCACTCATTAAGGCCTGCCCCTCCCTTCCCTCTGTTGCCTCCGCCTATCCAATCTTCTGATGCGAGGGTCACACCAATCAACTGTTGGTAATAAACCCTCCTCAGGCTCACATGCTGTGGAGGAGGGGGAGGGGTCTAGCTGCTCCGTTTGCCTGGGCATGGAGTCAGGGCTGGGGCAGGGAGATTCTCCTTCTTCTGCAGTTTGTGTGGGCATGGAGCCAGGACTGGGACCGGGAGGCATACATTCCTCAGTGTTCGGGAGCAGGTAAGAAGGCCCCGGCTGCTCTGAGGGCGGGCAAGACACAACAGGTTTGCTCTCATGGACCTAAAGTCTTGAATTGCAGTGGGTGAAGGGGAATGGGTGCGAATGGATGAGGTTTTGCCCCAGAGTCAACCTTTTCTCTCTGCTTTTGTAATGTATTTTGAACTTCGAGAGGGAATTTTGGGCGGGAAAATTGCACGTTGCTGATTGGTTGAAGCCTCAGCCAAAAGAGTATTTAAAGAGGGGTTTTTGCCGGTTGGCTTTTGCTGGGTCACAATAAACTAAAGAGCGGTTGCTACTCGTTGGTCTCCTGCCTCTTCATTGCCCGAACTTAACATTGGCGACGAGGATGGGATGTTGGGGCAGTGAGATCAAAAGGAAGAGCTGAAGGAACCAGGAATTCCTTAACCCAGCCAGTTTGCGAAGGCGGAAAATAGCGATGTCCAGCTACACGCTGCCAGCGCCATTCGACCCAGCCAGGGAAAAATGGGGGTCGTACATGGCTCGTTTCGAGTGTTTCCTCGAAGCGAACGAACTACAGGGAGTCTCGGACAATTGGAAGCGAGCATACTTCCTGAGCCACTGCGGTCCAGAGGTCTTCGATACGGCGGAGTCACTCTCAGAACCAACGCTGGTACAATCGGTACCGTGGCAGACACTACAAACAACACTTCGAGCGCACTACGCACCGGTACCCTCAAAGTTCATCCAACGGTTCGAACTGAGGCAACGGGTACAGCGAGAAGGCGAATCCATAAGTGTGTACATGGCAGCATTGAGGAAAGCCGCAAACCACTGCGAGTACAGAGATTTGGAGGACTCCTTACTCGAACAGCTCATTTGCGGGGTCAGAGACATCAGACTACAAAGGCGGCTGCTGTCTAAAAGCAACCTGACTCTAGCGATAGCCCTGGACGAAGCCAGAGCTCATGAAATGTCCACCAAGGCGGCGGAGACCTTGCAAAAGCCAAACGCGCAAGGTGCCGGGACAAAGACTACACCGGTCCATAGTGAGGAAGTCCATGCCGAATCGGACGGTGAGGAAGAGGAAGAAGTGTTCCACACCGGGAGGCTGGAGAGAGGTGACTGGGACGAATGTGTGAGCTGTGGGGGGCAACACCAACGGCAAAACTGCAGATTCAAGGATGCGGTTTGTCGGCGGTGTGAAAAAAAAGGACACATAGCTCGGGCATGCCGAGCCCCCCAACCTTCCCGCCAAAAATTCAAACCGACCAATCAGAGCGCGGGAGCAGCGAAGCGGCCAGGGATTGGTCCATTTAAAAAGGGCGCGAAGTTAAACCAGACCACTGTGAGAGTGGGCCACGCATCGACACGACTAGAGA
The DNA here is from genome assembly GCF_028640845.1 of Ahaetulla prasina. NCBI lineage: Eukaryota > Metazoa > Chordata > Lepidosauria > Squamata > Colubridae > Ahaetulla > Ahaetulla prasina. Next base: position 43,069,027 of record NC_080540.1, read on the forward strand.
AGAAGATATTTACCCAAGTCTACGTTGAAGGGGTGCCGTGTCCCATGGAAGTAGACACTGGGTCGTCAATCACAATTATGTCCTGGGACACCATCGTGAGAGACTTGCCAGCGATCGCTAAACGTCAGCTACAAACCCAGAAGCTGAGGGTGCAGGACTACCAGGGGAATCGGATCCCTGTTCGAGGAGCTACAGCCGTCCAAGTCAAATACGGACAATTCACAAAGACCCTGCCGATCACCATAGTAAATGGAACTCTACCGAGTTTGCTAGGGTTGGACTGGTTCCGAGCTTTGGGTATGGGAGTGACCGGGGTCCACAGGAGCGACGTCATCCTCAGAGACGAACTACTGAATGAGTTTTAGGGCGAAAGGGACCCTCCTAGCCTTTAACCGGATAGGGGCAACTTGGATTGCCTGGGCAAGTACGTGGGGACCCCTATTTCTTTCAACCTTGACCCCCAAGTTGCCCCTATCCGGTTAAAGGCTAGGAGGGTCCCTTTCGCCCTAAAACCTAAAATTGACCGGGAATTGGACAAGTTAGTAAGCCAGGGAATATTAGTCCCCGTCGACCATGCAAAATGGGAGACACCCATAGTAACCCCAGTCAAACCGGACGGTTCGGTCCGAATTTGCGCTGACTATAAAGCAACGCTTAACAAAGCATTGCAGAAAAGTGCATACCCCGTTCCAGTGGTGCAACATCTGTTACACTCTTTAGGGCAAGGGCAGGTCTTCGCCAAACTAGATTTGGCCCAAGCCTACCAGCAGCTACCTGTAGATAGCAGCACAGCTGAGGCGCAGACAATCGTCACGCACCGTGGGGCTTTCAAATGTACGCGACTCCAGTTCGGAGTTAGCGTGGCCCCGGGGCTCTTCCAGAACCTAATGGAGTGATTATTACAGGGCCTACCAGGAGTGGTACCATACTTCGACGATGTATTGGTATCAGCTGAAAACTTAGAGGAACTCGGGGTAAAACTAAGAAAGGTGTTGGGCATTTTTAGGTCAGCGGGGCTTAAGGTTAAGCTAAACAAATGCCATATTGGGGTGAAATCCATAGAATTCCTAGGATACAGGATAGACAGGGAAGGGATCCACCCCACGGAGAGCAAGGTACGGGCCATTAGAAAGGCCCCAGCCCCCAAAAACAAAACAGAATTACAGGCATTCTTGGGGCTTGTTAATTTCTATGCGGTATTCTTGAAGAATAAAGCAATAGTAGTTGAGCCGCTACATAAGTTGCTAGCAAAGAAAGCTGTGTGGTCATGGGGAAAAGAAGAGGCTAGGGCATTTGAAGGGGTAAAAAACCTTTTGTCCAGCGATAGCCTCCTCATCCAGTACAATGGCACGTTGCCGCTAGTACTAGTTTGCGACGCTTCACCATATGGGGTGGGGGCAGTGCTTAGCCACAGATTACCGAATGGAACAGAAGCCCCTATAGCGTATTATTCCCGGACTATGTCCTCTGCGGAAAGGAACTACAGCCAGTTAGATAGGGAAGCATTGGCCATAGTCTCCGGGGTTAAGAAATTTCACGAATACTTATTCGGACGAAATTTCGAGATAGTCATGGATCACAGACCCCTTCTAGGGCTTTTAGCGGGTGACCGCCCTACGCCCGTGGCACTTTCCCCCAGGCTGACCCAATGGACTATTTTCCTAGCAGCATACTCCTATAAGTTGCTCTACCGCCCAGGAAAAGACTTAGGGCATGCGGACGCTCTGAGCAGATGCCCTCTACCAGAGGCAATTGAGGACCCCACCCCGGGGACACCCGTCTTACTAATCGACTCTTTGGACTCTGGCCCAGTCACATCCAAGCAGGTGGCTAGGGCATCGTATAGGGACATTACAATTCGGACTGTGATCGGTTGGGTGCAAAGGGGTTGGCCCGCTGTGCCGGGCGAGCGTTTCAAAGACTTTGCGAAAAAACAATCAGAACTGTCTGTTCAAGGGGGGTGTCTGTTATGGGGGGATAGGGTAGTTATTCCAGAAAAATTACGCGAAAATGTGTTGGAACTGTTGCATGAGGGCCACCCAGGGATTGTGCGGATGAAGAGTTTAGCGAGGAGTTATGTATGGTGGCCCTTAATGGATAAGGACATTAGCGACAGGGTAGGGAAATGCCAATCCTGCCAAGAATCGAGGCCGCTACCCCCTACAGCCCCAGTTAGAGAGTGGGAGAAACCCCAGGGGCCATGGTCCAGAATTCACATAGATTTTGCGGGGCCGTTCCATGGGCAGACCTTTTTAATTGTGGTAGATGCCTACTCAAAATGGTTGGAAATAATCCTCATGAAAAGCACAACGGCCGAAGCAGTAATCACAGTCCTAAGGCATCTATTCGTAACACATGGCCTGCCCGACACCCTAGTCTCTGACAACGGCCCACAATTCACGGCAAAGCAGTTTGAGGGGTATCTAGCTGGAGAGAGTATCAGACATGTCCTCTCGGCGCCTTTCCACCCGGCGACGAATGGACTTGCAGAACGTTTCGTTCGGAGCACCAAGGAAGTGCTATCTAGGATAAGTCCAGGCGACTGGCAAACGAAAATAGACACTTTCCTGGCCGTCCAACATAGGACCCCTTGTGTAACAACTGGCCGCAGCCCAGCAGAACTTTTAATGGGCAGGAAACTTAGGTGCCCGCTAGACTGACTAAACCCAACTTATACCCCAGACGGGTACAAGGGTAGTCTAGGAAAAACCAGGGAAATGACAGTGGGTGACCTAGTTTGGGCACACAACTATAGCGAGGGCCCAACATGGTTAAAAGGGGAAATTTTGGGCATAACCGGACCCAAATCATACGTAGTAGACATGGAGGGCGGCCGGGTATGGAAACGCCACATAGACCAGCTAAGAAAACGTATACCAACCAGATTAGAAACCAAACAACCAGGCCCTGACTACCAATTGTTTGAATCTGCAGCTGAGTCAAACCCGAGGCGAGCGGAGGACTTATCTGATTCCGATGAAGTCCAGCGACGCCAACCGGTTCCTCCTGAAGGCAACAGGAACGATTCAGCCAATAATCCAGGGCCGGATGGCCTAGAGGAGGAGCGGGGAGGAACAAACAGTCCCTCCGACCAGCTCGACTCTCTCCCAGAAAATGAACTGCGCAGGTCAGAAAGAGTTAGGAGACGCCCTGTCTACCTGCGTGACTACGTAGAGAGATAGCATGTAAATATTATGTAAATAGAGGTACAAAGCGTTCTGGGAGGGAAGGAGTGTAATGTATTTTGAACTTCGAGAGGGAATTTTGGGTGGGAAAATTGCACGTTGCTGATTGGTTGAAGCCTCAGCCAAAAGAGTATTTAAAGAGGGGTTTTTGCCGGTTGGCTTTTGCTAGGTCACAATAAACTAAAGAGCTGTTGCTACTCGTTGGTCTCCTGCCTCTTCATTGCCCGAACTTAACAGCTTTCCTCCAATTACTTTCCTTAAACATCTTTTCGTTCTTCCTGCATTGTTTCCTTCTAAGCTGTTTATTGATTGCAATGATCTCTTTTTTTCTTTCTTTAAAAAAAAAAGCCAAAATACATCAAGTAAAACAGTCCAAACAAAACATCAACACTTAGAAGCAAATAAACAAGCTCAGCAAGATTGAGCAGCCCAGAGAAACCTCACCCTCCAATTAAAATCATTTCATAAACATGACCTCCAGAGAGTCTCGTGAGGGTGGGGTGGAGGGAAAAATCGGGTAAATGAAAAAAATATGCAATGTTTGCTTATTTTTTGACCTATCTTTAAAAATCTAATCCTTTACCAGCTGAAGTGGGATTTCTGAACCAAAAGGTTTCGTTTTGTTGTCCTAAACAATGGCCCTAAGAGGTAGGTTGGGGCAGATCATGATGTGCAAAATCACCCAGCGAGCTCGCTGAAGCAGCTGCATCTCCACAGGCTGTCCGCAGAAGCTGTCTCCAGTTCATAATTTCAAAATTCCAACCGCAATGCCCATCAAACTGGAAGCTAAGCAAAACAGCCACATTCCATATTTAGAGTTGATTTGTTTGGGGAGAGAAGGCAGGGGGGAGGGGAAGTTTCCCTTCGAGGGCTTCCCGTGACAAGCCTATAATGAAATTTATCTCTTTATTAAGTCTCCCCCATTAATTTATTAGCTCCTATTTGTTTGCTGCTAATGCACCGCTTAATCAAATTCGTCAGTGAGGGAAAATGCAAGTTTACCTTTTGTCTCTTTCAATTACCATTTGCTAATTTAAAGATTTGTCTTAACTAAGTTAGCATGCTTCTCCTTTGCCCAACTGCTGCAATTATTTCGAGGTTTTTGTAATGCCAACTGATATGATAAACAATATTTATGCTGTGCTGTAAAACAGTTTATAACTTTCTTTTAATTGCCGCTTCAGTCTTTAAAACCAGAGCTCAGCACTTCAATAATAAGCGTATTAATTTGTTGTGCGTTTAAGTTCTTACAAAGAGAGACAAGCATTAATTTTGTTTAGTTAAAACAAGCTTTGCTTTTGAACAGCAGGTGGTAATTGAAAGAAAACAAGGCCTCATTAGAGTAGCGTCTGGTGGCTCATGATACAAACATAGCACACTACAAAACCCAAACATAAGAGCCCTGAAATAAAGTGGTCATCATCTAATTAACAGAACATGTTTTAATTACCGGGTAAACTATGCAGCTCAGTGTGTCAATTTAACTGATGTACTAAAGTGCCAGTTTACAATATCAGAAACAGACAAATAATTGGAATCTAATTACATCCAGGTCTATTGCACACCAGTGCCTCAAGCCCATCTTAATAAACAAGTTTTTACATCAAACCATGAATAGCAAATACAGCCGTGCTGTTAATTGCTACATTGTGATATTGGGACTTTGCCAGCTTTGACTATTAAAATAAGCTCTTGTGCGGATTTCAGTTGCTCTGCTACGCTTTAATTAGAATCAAATGAGAGGCAGAGATCGGGCTGCATTACTGCAATTCAATATATGTAAATAAGATAACTGGCTAATCTTTTTATTTTATTTCTGAGCCTCTGTGCAATAGGAGGTTTAGTTATGGTAATAGGTTATTGCTTTGCAAATGAAGAGGGACTTACACTGCGAAATAAATCAAGAAACACAGGAACATTTGAGGAGGGTGAAAGAAGCCATGCCAACCAAATGACAGGCTAAAAAATAAAAATTTCAAAATATAAAATAATATTGATGAACATTTTTGCTATTTCCATCATGTGAGAACTCTAAGTCAACCCCTAGTCAGAAATTGTTTGAAAATTCAAAACAGATCAAAACAGAAACATTTCCATTGTTTGTTAGCTTGTTAGGATCAACACAAGATGCATTGAACATCATTTGCAGTGGTGAATTATCTTTAAGGAGAGAAAGTGGCAATAGAGAGAATGACAGTGTAGCAGGAATTTCTGCTATTCTCTCACACTGTTATGAGGAGAATGGAACAAGCATGGAGCAGCACATTGGCTTCATGGTCTACCTGTAATTAGTTTAGAAGCTGAGTGCTAGACTCATAGCTGTTATGAGTCTAATACTCTAACTCATAACAAATTGTTATGGGTAGGGACTGATGCTATGAGTCTAGTACTCTAACTATAGGTAGTTCATGAAGCCAATATGCTGCTCCATACTTGTTCCATTCTCAACCACATTCAGAACCACTTCCTCTGAACAGGAAGATTAATAGCTGTTGATATACTCATTCTCATTTCTCTACACCTATTTTTAGGGAAAGGTTTATCACAATACAAGTTCCATCCTTTCAAAACTGCATTGCCACATTGCAGGAAAGTATGTGGTACAAAGCTTGTGTTTTGTGTTTTGGTCTTACAATGCCTATATTATTGTCCCTTTATTCCTCTGTGAATGTCTCTAGTTATATTGTCTACTGAACTATCTCAGCGGAACTTTCGCATTGTTTATTAAATAACACATATTTTACTGTACATAGCCCAGAGTTCCTTTGTGAGGGAGAAGTGCAGTTCTTAAATAGGGTTAAAATATGATCCTGTTCATTTCATCATTTTTCTCATCAAATTAAAGTTTAACCGGTGGTAACATTTACAGTCAGAAAACAGCAAAAACATTAGGGCAAAACTACATGTTATATTAATTACCGTAGATATCCCACAGCTGACTTCTCCCTTCCAGAATTGAAATAATTGCAGATGAGAGTAGAGACTTTCTGTCATACTTTAGAACCATAAAATCATGGCGTCACATGAAATGGAAAAAGCCATTTAGATTGTCAATTCTAGTTCTCCAATCAGTGAGAGAATCTGAATTAAGCATCCCAGACACATAAACTATCTAGGCCTGATTTTAACACTCCAATAAAGGTAAATCATTACCCCTTTCAGTAACTGATTCCACTGTGAAACTGTCCTTACCTTTTTTTAACCTTCAAGCACAACCTGATTTCCTACTGTAATTTAAATATATTATTCTGTGTCTCACTCTGCAATAAAAGGGAATAGGTCCTGACCTTCTTTTATGTTATGTCCTTTCAGGTATTGCAAAATGCTATCACAATTCTCTTAACTTTTTTCAAGACTAAACATAGCCACTTCTTCAATCTTTCTTAGTATGATCATCTTCTGATCTAGTCAGAAGATTGGACCTGCTGCAATTTCTCTGAATCCTTCTGAAAGTATTGGACACGTTATACTAACCAAAACAGTACATTTATAATTTATTTTTATTTATTATATTTAATAGAGCTGTTCAAGTTCAGATTTATGCCCACTCCAGCATAGTATGGAATGATTACTTAAAAACTGCACTTGCTTAGGACTTCCTGTTGCTCCGCTGGTCGTTGTGGACGATCTTTTTAGATCGCCAGCCCTGGATCGCGTAGAGCCGCTAAGACAGCAAAAATCAGCTGTCTTGCGGCTTGGAAACCTTTCCCTCGGGTGAAGAGGGAAAGGTGAGTGATCAGGTGGAGGTAGAGCTCCCCCCCAAAGCTCCAGGAATGATCCTGGAGGCTTGAAGGGAAGAGCTCCCTTGGTAGCCCAAAGAGCTCCGGATCCAGGACGCCTCTGTCTTTTTTTGGCAGAGCAAAATGCCACATCCACATCTGTGTTCAATAATGAGTTTAAATGGATTTTTGACTTAACCAGACAGAGCAATGTCAGGAGGCAAGGTAGATGTAAGTATCATACATCAACCCCCTGTGTGGATTTTTTTCGAGAAGAAAGGAAATGGCATCTGAGTATAAAGGGTGTGAAAGTGAAAGACAAAGAGGTGCTTATTAACATTGTTATCGTTTGTAACTTTGCTTAAACTTGCTGGATTATACCTTTATATGAAGAAACTATAAAGTGAAAGCTGGAAGGATTATACAACTGACCTAATTTATCTTAAATACTGTGTTTATGGAAAGACTTTGACTTTGTTTCAAATTATAAAATTAAAGTAAGATGGCTTCTGTACAAATACAGCCTGCTGTTTTCAAGGAAGTTGGAGCGCCGTTAGTTCAACTATATGAATTACAAGAGGAGCTGAAGGAATTTCTGAAGGTTCAAATTTCTGTTCGGGATAAAAAAATTAAGGAAATTGAGGAGAAAATATTGAAAATTAAAGACTTTGTTGCAGCTGAGGATGAAGAGATACGAGAAGAAATGCTGGCAGCATTTAAGTCTTTGGTTGAATACACAAAACAATTGGGTGGAAAAGTGGAAGAGATGGATCAAGTTAATTCAAACTTAAAAAGCAAAATAGAGGAGTTTCAGACCAAGGCAGAGAATATAAAGCAGTTGGATGATAGAGTTGAAGAAATTAATCAAGTTAATTTGGACTTAAAAAATAAAATAGAGGTGTTCCAGATTAAGGCGGAGAGAGCAGAAGAAGAGTGGGTTCTATTGCAATACAGAGTTATGGAATTTGCATTGAGAGTAAGAGGTTTGAAAGAAAATAAATGAGAGGACTTGAAAAAAGATTTTTGCAGAGGCTTTTGCACAGCTGATTGGACAGAAACCAATGGACTTTGAAATCCAAATTGAAAAAAATTACCGTGTTAATTCATAGGTTGCAAAGCAGAGACATTTGCCAAGAGATGTAGTAATTTATTTTACATCTAGGAAGATTAGGAATGAAATTTCAAAAGTTTCTTATAAAAATAAAATTCAAATATTGGGACAAGAGGTATTGGTACTGAAAGAAATTCCCCCTAAAATGTTAAGAAATAGAAAAGAATATGCCTTTTTGGTGGATCAGCTTAGAAATCTCCAGATACAGTATAGATGGAATGTACCAGCTGGATTAACAGTAAACTATAAGGGAGGGAGATATTGTCTTAATATAGTTTTTAAAGCGAGAGATTTTTATACTAAAGTATTAAAGGTTGGAAGTTTGCCATTGTTAGAAGTTAAGATGAAAGGAGAGGTGGGAATGCTTAAAAAGGGGGGAAAGGAAGCAAAGCAAATACAATCTAAAATTGGGGCTGTAAATTTGGGAGAAGAAACACAGAAAGCCGTAGGGAAGGATCAAAGTATGATTGTAACTACTAAATGTAAACAGCAGTAAAGAAGTAATATTTTCAAATGAAAAGACTTTCCTTTCATGGGATAGGGTAAATTATAAGCGATATTTCTGAATAGAAAAAGTAGAAAGAAGTTATGGATTGTATGATAAATGGGGTGTAAATTGTTTAGAAAGTTATGGTATGGGGAAGAATATGAGGTAAATGTTTAATTCATATAAGGAAAGATGATGTTTATTATTAAGTATGATGGAGATATAAATATGATGGATTATAAGGTATACTGAGGAATAATTTTTGATATTACAACATTGAAAGATGGGATATTGTTTATTACAGAAGATTGGACTTTAAATTTAATGGACTTGGATAAGAAGGTAGAATTATCACATATTTGAAAGATTATTTTTGAAAGATATATATAATGGCGATTGAAATAACAAAATACTAAATAGCTTTTAAATGAATAGAAGGTAATTGTATTAGTATTAATATTTTCCTTTTTTTTCTTTTTTTATGGAAAAGGGGAGTTGAGGTTCAAGAAGAGGGATGGGAGTTTATGTTAATTAGCATATTTTAGTTTATGATTGTTAGATACGATACCCTGTATTTGCTCTGGGAAGTCGGGGGGGGGGAGAGGGGATGGGGGAAGGAGGGAAGAGGGAGGGGAAGGGTTAGGGTTGGGGGGGATGTATGGGGAAAAAATCTTGTAAAACCCTTTCAATTAAAAAAAAACTGCGCTTGCTTTTTTTTTTTTTTTGCAGCCTCTTACTCCGGGCTCATATTCAGTTTGTAAACTTACTACTTTTCAAACTTTTTGTTTCCACAAGTGTTGTTATGAAGCCAGGTGAGCTCAACCTAGGTCTATGTATTTGATTTTTGTTTCCTAAGCAAAGGACTTGGCACTTTTCTGTTGCTAAATTTAATTGCCTTATTTTCAGCCCAACAAGATCATTTATTTCTATTTTCCAAGGTATTAGCCATTCTGTTCAATTTTGTGTCATCTGCAAAGCTGATCAGCATTCAGTCCATCTCTTCATCTAAATGAGTGATCGAAATATAGAAGAGTAGAGGACCAAGGACTGATCCTTGTAGAACCCCACTCTAGACCGCTTTCTACTTTAAGGAAGAAATACTGATGAGCACTCTTTGAGTATGATTTTTGAGACAGCTAATTGTCATGCCATTCAGCCCACACTCAACTAGCTTGCTAATCAGCATGTCATGAGGTATGCTGTCAAATGCTTTGCTGACCAGCAGATGTCTACAGCAGTCTCATAGTCTGTTAAATATGTTACCCTATCAAAAATGACATAAGTTTAGTCTGGCATGATTTATTCTTCATAAATCCATACTAACTTCTGGAAATTATCAGTTTGTTTGCAAGGTGCTTGCAAATCACTCTATTATTTTTTATTATTTTTTTAATAAAAAGTTTTATTTTTACAATCATATCAAATAATTCATCCAATGTACAGTCATATACAATTAGTCGGGCTTGCCCAGTCACCACCACCCTTTTTAACACTCTTCCCTCTTCTACCTTCTTCTACTTTCCAGACCTTCCTCTCCTTCTCTTATCTACATCCGCTCCTCCCTCCACCCTACACCTTCCTTCTCCCTCTTCTACCCATCTTCCTTCCTCTTCTCCTCTTTCCTACCTCCTACTCTCTCTTTTCTCCCTCCTCACCATTCTAAAATGGTAATAGGCAGACCCGACCCTACATTAATTATATTTATACATCTTCAATAATCCCTGTACATTAACCATCACTCCATCTCTACCAAACCCCCAATTCCCTCCTCCTTACCCCCACCCCCACCCGACTTCCCAGAACAAAATGCAGGGTATCAAAACTAACAATCATAATCTAAAATAATTCCTAAATTATAATCTCTAGTCACACCACACTTAGTCACACTCTCAATTCCCCTCTCCTTCAAAAATATATCTAATACAAAATATTTCCTAAATTTACTCATATGCTATTCGATATTTTTTTATCTGATACTTATTTTGAATATAATCAATCCACATTTTCCATTCTAAAATATATTTTTCTAGTGTATAGTCTTTCAAGTAAGCGGAGATTTTTGCCATCTCTGCCAGATTTGATACTTTGAGTGTCCATTCTTCAATTGTAGGTAATTCTTCTTTCTTCCAATACTGAGCAATCAAAAGTCTTGCGGCTGTTATTAAGTTCAAAATCAATTTAGTCTCTATAGCTGTACAGTCCATAATAATTCCTAGTAGAAAAAACTGCGGAGTAAACTTAATCTTCTTACAAATCACTCTATTATTGGCTGTAGATATTCCCCTTTTTGCTGGAGAATCAAAACAGGAGTTACCTAATATTTCTCTTTTCTTTGTTACTTAGCACCTTCTTCACAGAGCAGCTGGCATATCAAATCTAATGGACTTGTTTAATGCTGTGGGGGAGGGGTTTAAAATATATGGTTTTGGAAAATGAAACATTTTCAGTCGAAGGGTTAAGCTTTCTTGTGGTCTCAGTCTGAATTGGGGATCCCATATACTTGCTCTATAGGAGGGGCATCAAACTCAATTTCATTGAGGGCCGCATCAGGGTTGTGTTTGACCTTGTGGGGCCAGGGTGGGCATGGCTAGAGTGGGCATGGCCAGCTCAACATCACTCGTGTCGGGGACACCTGTGGTGGCCCAAACATTCTGCCAGCAAAGACGGGCTCCCAAGCTCCGTTTTCAATTGTGACGGCCTCCTGCAACCCTGTGCCGGCTCAATGTTACTCGCGTTGGGGGTGCCTGTGGTCGCCTGAGTGCTCTGCCAGCGAAAACAGGCTCCCAAGCTCCATTTTCAGCTGTGATAATAATAATAATAATAATAATAATAATAATAATAATAATAATAATAATAATAATAATAATAATAATAATAATAATAATAATAATAATAATATTTTAATTTTTATACCACCCTTCTCCCGAAGGACTCAGGGCAGTTAACAGCCAGGTAAAATACAACACAATATAATACAACAAAATCACTATTAAAAAACTTATTCAATATGGCCTATAAGTTAAATTTAAAAATACATAATATAATATAAAACCCCATTTAAAATCCAATTTAAAAGCCCATTTTATGCCAGTACTGCTCGGAAGAATAAATACATCTTCAGCTCGCGGCGAAAGGTCCGGAGGTCAGGAAGTTGTCGAAGTCCTGGGGGAAGCTCATTCCAGAGGATAGGTGCCCCCACAGAGAAGGCTCTCCCCCTGGGGGTCGCCAGCCGACACTGGCTGACGGCACCCTGATGCCCTCTGCCAGCAAAAACAGCTTAGGAGAGCCACATGCAGCCATCCCAAGCTCCGTTTTCACTGGCAGAGGCACCGTGGGCTGGTCCTTTGCTGTTTCCATGGGCCAGATCTAAGCACCCTGCAGGGCAGATCCGGCACGTGGCCCTTGAGTTTGATGAACCTGCTCTATAGTATATAGAAGCAGAAGGATCAGTGGTATATGACTCAATTAATGCAATGTGTTCTGTCAAAGGCAAATTTTCATGACTCACTGAAGACTAACTCATTAGCTCACGTGCCACCGTATCAAAACATTTTCATGAATACAAAAGTCTGTAGCAAGTCAAAAAGGAAGACAATTATACTCATAATTAAACACATTTAATTTATGAATTTTTTTAAAAAAACTTTACTGTTAAACAGATCCACTTGAGCAAGAAACAACAAAATAGCCATTTCATTTTGGCCACTTAGCTGGCAACTTTTTTCATTAACCAGAATACCAAAATTTGATCTGATTACTGAGTTCATTTATTTTCATCAGAACACAGAGGATTAGAAAATTTAAAATACCTATCGCATAATAAGCTGCCCTTGCTGAACATTGAGATCTTTCATTTTTGGTCTTTTCTTATTTGCTATCTCTTCTTTCCTCTCTCTTTGCCTCCTTCCTTCCTTCCTTCCTTCCTTCCTTCCTTCCTTCCTTCCTTCCTTCTGCAGTTCCACCTCAAGTCAACTTCTCTGACCAAGCATCAGCTCTGTACTCTCTCTGCCCCAGAGAAGCAGAAGCAGTGCTCTTCTTCCATTGAGTACAGCAGCAAGGAGGATTGCACTGCTTGGTAGGAGAGGCCTTAGAGAGCCAACTACACAAGCCACCTGACCAGGGTCACTATTTCCAGAAGCCTAGCTACTTAGTTCCAGCTACCATCAAAATACAGTTCCACTCCTTGAATATCTCCTGTGGTTAGAACATGGAATGCTCGCATTGCTAAACCCTATGTCTCAGAGGTGGGTTTCAACAGGTTCTGACCAATTCTGGAGAACCAGTGGCGGAAATTTTGAGTAGTTCGGAGAACCGGTAGTAAAAATTCTGACTGGCCCTGCCCCCATCTATTCTCTGCCTCCCGAGTCCCAGCTGATTGGAAAGAAATGGGGATTTTGCAGTAACCTTCCACTGGCGTGCAGAGGGAATGGAGATTTTACAGTAGCCTTCTCCTGACACGCCCACCAAGCCATGCCATGCCCACCAAGCCACACCCACAGAACTGGTAGAAAATTGAAACCCACCACTGCTATGATTAGTGCCTAGAAAATATTCCTCTAGGCTGATATGATCCCTGAATTGGGGATTTGAGACCCCTAGTTTAAGATGTTGTTATACTGTAAAGCTTAATTAATATTACAAAAAGAGTTACTAAGATACAAAGATGAGAAAAGAATTATTACCAATTAAGAAAAGAACATGGTTTACTTTGTGGAGAAAAAAAAACGAGAGTTGTAATTGGACACAATGTTTTGTAATTTGTAATGTTTATTTATATTATAATGTAGTTTATTGTTTCTATTTTTGGAAGGTAGGGTTATTTATATGCTCTAAGGAAGACTACACTACTAATGTAAAGGAATCTATTCAAAGCTGTAGGAAACCCTATTTAAGTTCTTTTTGATCTGTGAATTTTACAACTCTATCCATAGTCATTGCATTACACTACACTACAAGATACATCTTTTCCATTCTCCGACATTAGGAGCAGATCCAGAATATCATATGAGGCACTCCAAGAATGGAATGATAGAGTTGCAAAAATCTTATATTTGCAAATGTAGCTCATAGCATCATTGAGAATGCAGGAAGTTTCTGCTCAATAGATAAAATAATAAGATGGCTTAACTGTTCTTACACATATGCTTGCATATGTGTGAAGAGTATTAACTTGTTGAAAACTATCCCAGGTATTGCCATAATTATTATCAGAGTGAAAATAGATAAATAAAATAAAATTATAGGCCTAAACATACACTATTGAACATTAAAGTGTGTGTGTGTTTTGTTTTGTGGGGGTTTTTTTGGGAGGGCAAATCTCATAATATGGAAAGTCGGATGATTCCTGTTCTTTTCCACTATTTAGAATGATGCATGAATTCCTTCATGTGACTCAACTTGCATAAGTTTTCATCCACGGATTGTTTGGAATATTGTTCGTTTTGCTTTAAAGTACTTCTGATTGCTTAATATCAAAAGTTAGAATATCTGGGGGGAAAATACATAGTTGTAGGGAAATAATTTTTCTCAGTGTCCTGGTCACTCAACCAGAGGTGGGTTTCAGCAGGTTCTGACAAATTCTAGAGAACCGGTAGCGGAAATTTTGAGTAGTTCGGAGAACCAGTAGTAAAAATTCTGACTGGCCCCACCCACATCTATTCTCTGCCTCCCAAGTCTTAGCTATTCGGGAAGAAATGGGGATTTTGCAGTATCCTTCCCCTGGATTGGGGAGGGGATAGAGATTTTACAGTATCCTTCCCCTGGAGTCGGGTGGGAATGGAGATTTTACAGTATCCTTCCCCTGCCACGCCTACCAAGCCATGCCCACCAAGCCACACCCACAGAACCGGTAGTAAAAAAAATTGAAACCCACCACTGCACTCAACCCTTGTTTGGGTTTAGAATGGGACTCACCAATGATCAACAATTAAAAAATAAATAAATAAATAAAAATAAATAAATAAAATATAAAATATATGAAATATGAAATAAAAATATATCATTATGCATTAAAAGCAATAGATAATCCAAAAAACAACATACCATTGTTTCATCAAAAAATCTGTGAAAAATACAGATATTCTATGCGGGAAAGATTACAATGTAATAGTAAGTTTTTTAATTCTTCTTAACACAGGTTAAGTTAAAGACAGGTTGAATTATTATGGAGAGGAAATTCCATATCGCTCGGCTCGTTATTAAGATGCCCAGGCTTTGGAAATTCCAGGTGGCCTCCTTGCAAAACAGGCTTGCAATTAATCATAGCTCCCATGATATAATGTATATGGAAAACCATTCCTTCAAGTACTGTAGGTGGAACTACTTAGGGATTTATGTTAGCAACTCCCTGAATTTATCTTGGAATTCTACCAGGAACCAGAGCAGTTCAAGCCAGAACACACTAAGCGCCCCAACCTAGTGCGTGACACATCCCGGCCGTGAGTTTGACACCTCTGGAATAGAGACTGAGGGATCATATATGAAGCAATTGTCCATCAATAACAATAACATTAAGTGATCAAATGAGATGCTTGGATTTCCGCATGGTAATTGATCAAATGGTGCTGAAAAGAAGCACAAAGCTAGTGTCTGAAAGCAATTTATACATTAAAGCTAGTCCAATGCAGCCCTATTCTGTGGGTGTTACGCAGACTACTTTGTAAACATGTTCAAAATCATGTGTTAAAGTCTTATTAAGACTGTACCACAGATGCCACAGGTGGTACAGTCTGGATGGAAAAGTTTAAATTCAAATATTCTCTCAGGTTCACACACACAAACACACACACACCATGTATCCAAAAGTAAATCATGTGAATAGAAGCTTCATTTTTTTGAGCACAGTGCTTTTTTTCCTTTTGTTTTTAATACACAAAGGCTCATTAAATATATATATATATATTCAAGCCTAATCAGTCAGGAGACCGCCCTCATCATTAGCGTTCCTGGTCCATAATCTACTGATCCGGTGTGGATTATACTGGTTCTTTGAGTGTCCAGTCTTGGGCACACAGAAAGTGGCTGGCTTAATGTCACCCAGTCAGTTTCTATGTCAACAGAAGTACCAGCAGATTTTTTTTTCCTATTTTCCTCCCCCAAAACTAAGGTGCATCTTATACTCCAGTATGTCTTATACTCCAAAAAATACAGTACTTTAACTTAGTCCAGCACCTTAACTATTACATGACACTACATACTTTTGTCTCTCTTTCCTTATCTCCTCCCTTCCTCCTCTCTTTTTTTGTACCATGGATAAGTTACACAAAGTCTCACATATCAGGTTTCTCACTTGTTTAGATTGACCTCTAGGTAAGTATAGGTGTATACTTATACACCTATACATACTTATAAGTATAGTTATAAATATATAGCTATATGTATAAGTATAGGTGAGTATAGGTAAGTATAAAAGGTAAAAGGTTTTTTCCCACCTAAGATGGCGCCGACGAAGGCTGCCTCGGTGAAATGCTCTCTAATTGTTTCTTTATTTCTAATTGTTCTCTGTGACTCACTACGGATTTCCTACTCACGAGACCATCTGCTAAAAATTAAGGAACATTTCTTTAAGGAGCAGCTTTCTTTAATCTCACCCCCGCCTGTCTTTACAAACACGGAGGAGATTCTAACACAGGAGGAGGCAATTCCCACGGAGCCATGGATTACTAAAAAAAAAAAAAAAAACCAAACAACGGAAACGAAGGAAACGAGGTAAAAGATCTGGGATCTTAATCAAGCTAAGAACTCGCACTAAAACTCCTCTGCCTTCAATTTTCCTAACAAATATACGCTCACTTGCAAATAAGATGGATGAAATACTCCTCTTAAACAAATACTATTCTGATTTTCGCAATTCAGCAGTCCTATGCTTCTCTGAAACCTGGTTAAATGAATCAATTGAAAATAGCAGCCTGAACATTCCAGGATTTCAAATTGAACGATCAGACAGGATTCCAGAAACATCTGGTAAAAAGAAAGGAGGAGGCTTATGCCTATATATTAATTCAACCTGGTGTCAAGATTTTAACATAATTTACAAATTCTGTGACAACAATTTAGAGACTCTAATTATCAACTGCAAACCTTACTATTAGCCTCGTGAATTTTCCTCATTTCTTCTAATTGCTGTTTATGTCCCACCACAAGCCTGTGTAAACGAGGCATTACGAACTCTAGCTGACCAAATCATGGAGGCTGAAGCCAAACACCCTGATTCACTGGCCATTGTTTTGGGAGATCTAAACAAGGCAAACTTAAGGAAAGAACTACCAAAATACTTTCAGCATGTCAATTGTCCCACCAGAGGCAAGAATACTCTAGACCACTGCTACACAACACTAAAAGATGCCTATCGGTCTTTACCACGTGCAGCTGTAGGACACTCTGATCATTGCATGATTCACCTTGTACCTGCTTACAGGCAAAGACTTAAAGCCATAAAACCAATAATTAAATCAGTGAAAACCTGGACGGAGGAATCAGAATTAAAGCTACAGGCATGTTTTGACTGCACTGATTGGAATATTTTTAAAGATACCTCTGCAGACCTGGATGAACTCACAGATACTGTAACATCATATGTCAGCTTCTGTGAAGACCTATGTGTACCTACAAGGAACTTGCGAATACACAGTAATAACAAACCTTGGTTTACACCTAAACTTAAGCAGCTACGACATTCCAAAGAGGAAGCCTACAGAAAAGGTGATAAAATGCTGTACAATCAGGCCAGAAATGCACTAACAAGGGAGATAAGAGCAGCAAAAAGAAGCTACTCTGAAAAGCTAAAGAATCAATTTTCAGCAAATGAACCAGCAAACATGTGGAAAACTCTTAAAAATATCACCGGCTATGGCAAACCTCCTTCCCAGGCTGAAGGTAATCAACAACTGGCAGATGACCTGAATGAGTTTTACTGCAGGTTTGAAAGGAAACTACAGCCACCTATCTCCACAACCCCCATCTCAGACACACCAACAACAGCCAAGCCTCCTACAACTGACCCCATTTCATTGGGTTCACAACCCCTAGTGATCACAGAAAAGGAAGTGCAGGACCTATTTCACAGACAAAAGCCAGGAAAAGCTCCAGGCCCAGACAAGATAACTCCTTCTTGCTTAAAAGTCTGTGCTGACCAATTATCTTCACCCATATTTTCAATAAATCACTAGAGATGTGCTATGTTCCTTCTTGCTTCAAACGCTCTACCATCATCCCAGTGCCGAAGAAGCCCACCATCAAGGAACTGAATGACTACAGACCAGTTGCTCTAACATCTGTAGTCATGAAAACCTTTGAAAGGCTAGTGCTTTCCTACCTGAAAACCATCACGAATCCGCTTTTAGACCCCTTGCAATTTGCATACCGAGCAAATAGATCAACAGATGATGCTGTTAATATGGCTCTGCACTACATCCTACAACATCTTGAGTCTCCAAAGACCTATGCAAGGGTCCTTTTGTAGACTTTAGTTCAGCATTCAATACCATCATTCCAGACATTCTTCTAACTAAGCTAAACCAGCTACAGGTACCGGAACAGACTTGTAAGTGGATCACAAGCTTCCTAACAAACAGGAAGCAGCAGGTGAAGCTAAGCAAGATCACATCAAATACCTGTACAATTAGCACAGGGGCGCCCCAAGGCTGTGTGCTCTCCCCACTTCTCTTCTCTCTGTATACCAATGACTGCATCTCCAATGATCCATTTGTTAAGCTACTGAAGTTCGCAGATGACACAACAGTGATTGGTCTCATTCGAGACAATGACGAATCCGCATATAGGCGAGAGGTCGAACGACTAGCCTTGTGGTGCAACCAAAACAATCTGGAACTGAACACACTCAAAACCGTAGAAATGGTGGTAGACTTTAGGAAAAACCCTTCCATACTTCCACCTCTCACAATACTTGACAACACAGTATCAACAGTAGAAACCTTCAAATTTCTGGGTTCTATCATATCGCAAGATCTCAAATGGACAGCTAACATCAAAAACATCATTAAAAAAGGACAACAAAGAATGTTCTTTCTGCGCCAACTCAGTAAGCTCAAACTGCCCAAGGAGCTGCTGATCCAGTTCTACAGAGGAATTATTGAGTCTGTCATTTGCACCTCTATAACTGTCTGGTTCGGTTCTGCAACCCAACAAGAAAAACACAGACTTCAGAGGATAATTAGAACTGCAGAAAAAATAATTGCTACCAACTTGCCTTCCATTGAGGACCTGTATACTGCATGAATCAAGAAGAGAGCCGTGAAAATATTTGCAGATCCCTCGCATCCTGGACATAAACTGTTTCAACTCCTACCCTCAAAACGACGCTATAGAGCACTGCACACCAGAACAACTAGACACAAGAACAGTTTTTTCCCGAAGGCCATCACTCTGCTAAACAAATAATTCCCTCAACACTGTCAGACTATTTACTGAATCTGCACTACTATTAATCGTTTCATAGTTCCCATCACCAATCTCTTTCCACTTATGACTGTATGACTATAACTTGTTGCTGGCAATCCTTATGATTTATATTGATATATTGATCATCAATTGTGTTGTAAATGTTGTACCTTGATGAACGTATCTTTTCTTTTATGTACACTGAGAGCATATGCACCAAGACAAATTCCTTGTGTGTCCAATCACACTTGGCCAATAAAATTCTATTCTATTCTATTCTAAAGGTTCCCCTCGCACATATGTGCTAGTCCTTCCCAACTGTAGGGGGCAGTGCTCATCTCCGTTTCAAAGCCAAAGAGCCAGCGCTGCCTGAAGACGTCTCCACGTTCATGTGGCCGACATAACTCAATGCCAAAGGCACACGGAAAGCTGTTACCTTCCTACCAAAGTGGTCCCTATTTTTCTACTTGCATTTTTTATGTGCTTTCGAACTGCTAGATTGGCTGAAGCTGGGACATGTAACGGGAGCTCGCCCCGTTACATGGCACTAAGGATTCGAACTGCCAACCTTTCGATCGACAAGCTCAGCATCTTAGCTGCTGAGCCACTGCATCCCTTTGTAGGTAAGTATAGGTGGATCAGTGGCTAAGACGCTGAGCTTGCCAATCAAAAGGTCAGCAGTTGAGTGGTTCAAATCCCTAGTGCGTAATAGAGTGAGCTCCTGTTACTTGTCCCAGCTCTGCCAACGTAGCAGTTCGAAAGCATGTAAAAAATGCAAGTAGAAAAATAGGGACCACCTTTGGTGGGACAGTAACAGTGTTCCGTGTGCCTTTGGCATTTAGCCATGCCGGCCACATGACCACGGAGATGTCTTTGGACAGCACTGGCTCTTCAGCTTTGAAACGGAGATGAGCACTGCCCCCTAGAGTTGGGAACGACTAGCAAATATGTGCAAGGGGAACCTTTACCTTATAGGTAAGTGCAGATAAACAGCTATTTTTAGAAGTGGAATAATAATCCATTTTAATGAATGCTAATATCAAAATAAAACACTCCCTTAATTCCTTTCAGGGAAAACATCTATTACATTAATGCAGAACTTATAAGTATCTAATGTCTTCAACCGCTGGTTTTTTTTTAATCATCTGAGATGGAGGGAGACACCATTCTTGCATTTTTACACCAATACACAGAAGAGAGAAAGGAAATCAAGTCAGTCTTTCTATAAAGGCCAGTGTTTCCTGTCCTTCTCTCATTTGAAGGCAACGGTGGAATTAAAAATGACAAACCTACACTTCAAAGCCCTGCAGTGCAAACTATCTATCCTTCCTCCCTTCACAGGTCACAACAAATTCTAATCTTTGCAGATGGCTGGGTGTTTGGGGGGCAGGGTATGAGGAGACCTGTGTACGCGATTGAAGAGACGAGGAAATTGCTATATACTGTACAAGCCTCTAAACAGCAGCTAAAGACTCAAGGATAACTGTTCTCCTCAGTAAGCAGGAAAGGAGGAAAATGAGGAACATCACTGATATTCATCAATTACCAAAATGCAATTATCACTGAGCAACAAGGTCAGGAAACAAACATGAATGTCCTCCTAATTTCTAGATATATTGTGAAATACTGTATACTAGATAATAACTTATATAGGGCAGTTTTTTTGTTATATAGTACAATATCAAAAAGGTATAGGTCCCCCCTCAAGAAAAGTGCAAAAATGTTCTTTATCATAGGTACAATTTTTATGTACTCCAAGGTAGTCCTTGGAATATAACCATAGTGGAGTCTGGAATTTCTGTCATAAATCAAGGTGCCCATGTGACCAACCTGATTTGACATCAGTGATGAAAAGGTGAATTCAACAGTTGTTAAATGAATGTGGCTATCATTAAGTGAATCCAATGTCTGCAATAGGTGGGCTTTTGCCGGAAACTGGAAGGAAACATCAGTTTCTGACAAAACATGTCATAAATTGCAGTCACATGACTGTGGGATGCTACAAACAGCTGTAAGTGCAAAGCACCTAAAAACACCCAAATGGATCACATGATCATGGGCAGGGAAGGGGAATCAGAACTTTGAATTTGAATCAGAAGTACATTTTAGGGGGTCCATCATAATTTTCAACAGTTGCTAAGCAACAGCTCATAAATTGAGGATTACCGGTAATCATTAAAGGTTCCTCAAAAAGGGAACTATATTTTTTCTTCACACTGATTTACCTGCCTCAAATTCAATCAGTCATTTTATTACAGTCTTAGACCAGTACAAGATGTGTGTGCGTGAGTGACCTATCAGCGCTTCTAAATCTATCTATGAAATAATGAATAAAATTTGAATAATTAAAGTACATCTATAAAGCAACCTGACTAGAAGCAACGTATAAAGTCCAAAAGGAGAAATCTTTATCTAAGACAGTGATGGCTAATCTTTTCTGGACCAAGTGACCAAAGCGCCTGAACCCCCAAAATGCAATGTGTGTGCTGCCCCTGTGCATGCACGCAAACCCACCTCAAGCATACCGCACCCCTGTGCATGCCCATGCAGGGACCCCACCCGTGCCCTGCCTGTCTGAGCATGCATGTGCAGCAGAGCTGAACTGGGGCAAGGGCTCACGTGCCATCAGAGAAGGCACTGCGTGCAACCTCTGGCACATGTGCCATAGGTTCGCCATCACGGATCTAAGATATAAGTGAAATTGTGTTTGTGTGTGTGTGTGTGTTCCATACATATACAGTATGCATGTGTGTATATTTTAGATTATATATATATATAAAATTAAAAATGTGATGACATCTGAAATTTATATAAAGTGATGAAAACTAACATTTCATAAAATTGATAATATCTAAAGTTATTTAAAATACATCTATGTAACAGGAGTTTGCCCTATCAAGAACTCGCACATCTTACATGCCACTGTGCAAAACTTATCCATGTGTGTGTGCTGTAGTAAATGGGATTTCACCTGGGCGCAGCCAAGATGTCTGCTGATGAAAGGGATGGTAAAATTGGATTGAATGTCTCTATCAAAGAAGAGCAATAAAGAAGTATATGTAGGGTCCTTGATGCACTTTGAGCTTGGGTTTGTTTTTTGTTTTGCTTTTTTTTGTAGACATTTCATTATCCAACTAGGTAGCATTATCAATGTCAGAGGAAAAAAAAACATGTTCTGTGATGTCCATCTCTCCAGAATAACTCAGGCTTATTACTTCTCCTCACAATTGTATCCATAATGTTTGAAAATTTCAACATAAGATTACTGAGGAAGATAGCTCCTCACTTATTCCTTCGTGAAAAATGGATACCATTTCTCTTAATAGAACAATGTCACGGTGTGCCAGATCTGGTAAAAGTCTTGATCCAGCCTCCAGATTCCATTAATATTCTATCCATGATGCAACTATCTTCAACTTTCCTGGAAAAAAATAATAATGAAATATATGGAGATACTGCATAAAATCCAAGGGCTGAGAACCAAAGAATGAGAAGGGATTTCCACTTCCAAATGGTTTCTCACCTCTTTCATCACCTTAATTTGATATACAGAATTCACCAGAGCAACTTTGGAACTCCTGTAAATGAGTTCTACAGGTTGCTTTCAAATCAGCATCTTCTCAGATCTTCTCAGCATCTTCTCAGATCTGCTGATGGAATGCAATGAATTTCGTGTAATGTGCATACATACAAAAAATAATAATAATAATAATCCCAAATATGTTTAGAAGCATTTCAGATTTGGAACAAATAGCTGAATACAAAATGTTATGAAAAAGCTATAAAAGTTAGATGTATGTTTTTTAGTTCATAACCTAGCAATTGCAACTATCCTGCACTTTCTTGATCAGAGTGAGTTACACATAACTCTCTAAACTAGACTCCATAGAGACTGGGGACAGTCTAATTTCAATTAATCACATTAATTAATAAAAGTGTTAGGAATTTCAGAATTTAGTCACTTTTCTAAATGTTTAGCATAAGAGTGAATCAGGGGTGAAATCCAGCAGATTCTGACAGGTTCTGGAGAACCGGTAGCAGAAATTTTGGAGAACTGGTAGCGGAAATTTTGTTCAGAGTTCAGAGAACTGGCAAATGCCACCTCTGGCTGGTCCCAGAGTAGGGAGGGAATGGAGATTTTGCAATATCCTTCCCCTGGAGTGGGGAGAGGATGGAGATTTTGCAGTATCCTTCCCCTCCCATGCTCACCAAGCCACACCGTGCCCACCAAGCTACGCCCACAGAACCAGTAGTAAAAAAAAATTGGATTTCACCACTGGAGTGAATTACATATCCTTGTAATTCTAGCTTAGTATCATAGGGCTGGAAGGGACCTTGCAGAAATACTAGTCCAATCCCCTGCCCAAGACAGGAGATCTTATTGCATCCTGGAGAAATGGCTGTCCAATCTTTTCTTAAAGACCTCCAACAATGGAGCATCCACAACTCTGGGAGGCAAGCTGATCTATTGATTAATTATTCTTTTATTGTACTTACTGTCAGTAAATTTGTCTTTAGTTCCAGATTGGATCTCTTTTTAATGAGCTTCCATCCATTGCTTCTGGTTTTGTCCTCAGGTGCTTTGGAGAATAAGTTGACCCTCTCCTCCCTATGACAATGACAGCCCCTCAAATACCAGAAGAGAGCTAGTCCTTTTCTTCTTTTGTCTTTGATAGACTAGACATACCTAGTTCCCTTAATCATTCATCATATGGTTTATCATAAACCTTTAGGCCAGTGGTGGGTTGCTACCAGTTCGCCTCGGTTCGGGAGAACCGGTAATAGCGGCAACAGGAGGCTCCGCCTACCTGCCCGGACATCATCAAATATGCTCTGCACATAGGCAGAAGCTTCTGCGCATGTGCAGAAGTGGCACATGCGCAAGCAAAAAGAGCATGCACGAGAATGAACCGGTAGCAAAAGTAAGTAAAACCCACAACTGCTCTAAACTGCTTATCAGCTTTGTTGCTCTTCTCTTCACTCTTTCTAGGATAGGGAAGAGTAGACAGATGGTCAATTGCCATGCCAAAATTATACATCCAGAAATATGCCTTCACATGAAGCATTTTTTTAAAATAAAAGACAACAGTGATAACCCACGAGAAGAAAAATAGAAAGTCAATGCAATCAGCAGAAGACAAACTCAAATTAAGGACGTTTTTACCTTTTAATTAGTTGCACTAGGGTATTACCACCATGGAAACACACATTCTCGTTCTCAGTTTCTATTTCAGACACACACTATTAGCTTGGAAAATTCACAATCCTGGGGAAGACATATGAACAATCTTTTGGAATGCACCTGCAAGCATGAAATCTTTAAAAATTACATTTTTAACTTTATAGTGTTGGTTATCAAGAAAGCTAGATAAACATTCACCAGGGAACACACAAAAGTGTGACAAAAACATCACTACCAACTACATAACAGTCCTCCTTCTTTCCCCAGTGACTTGGTATAACTAAAGTCTCTTTGTACTTAAGGTTTAATTTTTGTTGGATAAGAAATTTCCTTCTTGTCTCTGTTTAACCCTAACAAAAATGATTTCACACACTATTAAGGAGGGGAAGGATACCTTGGTGTATTAAATTTCCTCCGTCTTTATTTGCATCACACATCAGCCCATGGGAACGAGAAGAGAAGCATTTTATTTTGAAGCATTTACCCAGTTTAATCTATATTTGAAAGATTATAAATAAATCTCTTTTTGTTGTTGTTACAAGAATTATAACTGACATGCTGTCACAGCTATACATGTACAACGTTCAGAATATACATAATGCTTTGAAAGCTGTCACATTTGGTATTGTTGTAAACATCACCCAAGGTTACTAAACTGTTGTCTGCAGGTATATTTCCTATACCTCCATGATTTTTCTATAAAATTATGGACAGCTCCATAATTCTTCTGTAGATTATTCCAGTTATTTCTTAATACTAGCAATTATTCATTTATATAAAAATATATGTAATATATATTTTTATATACATGTATATGTATATACAAATATATGTAATCACAAGATCTCAAGAAAATTTTTCCAGTGACATCGTCAACTTCTGAAGAATGAATAATTGAACTAGTAATTTTTAGCTGATTATATATACTATAAAGTCACTCTTTAGATTAAACTTGTTACAGAAGCAGCAGGAAAAGTACCAAGGACTATACATACAATGAGAATTTAATGCTCTAATAGCATCCAGAAAAATGAAAGGAAAACTCACCTGTTTCAATAAGATGGGACCCGGAAACAACTGAGATTTCCAAGATAAAATAAAATAAAATTTAAATTTGTTTCTAAATATTTCAACAGCTCACAACTTTGGTCTGTGCACACACAAAACAAATTGGCAAATGAGCTTCAGGAATTTTGAACCAGCTGTAGTTTCTAAATAAATTTCACAAACAAAGCTCACTGCTGCATTGCAATCTTCAAGTGTCAAAAAATGATGGATGAGTAGGTTCTGTATCCAAAAGAAATGGGTAACAACATTCCATCTGTCCATAAATGAAAACAGGCCACCTTGATTATAGTTTGTAATATCCAGACCCTTCCCAGATGAAATGGGGTAGCACCATGAAACAAAAAAATAAAAAGAATCATTTCTGTATTGCTTTTGCAAACAGCAAAATGAGTAGGTATAAAGTAGGTCACATATTTATGAAATATGTTTGATTCTGTGCTCTGCATTAAAGAGGGAATTAGAATTGTGGATTTTCTTCAATCTAAATTCAAACCTACTTTCCAAAGCAGTTCTTGTAAGAAATATCATTGGACCAGTGGTGGGTTTCAATTTTTTTTTACTACCGGTTTTGTGAGTGTGTCTTGGTGTGGCATGGCTTGGTAGGCGTGGCATGGCTTGGTGGGCATGGC
Source organism: Ahaetulla prasina (assembly GCF_028640845.1). Taxonomy (NCBI): domain Eukaryota; kingdom Metazoa; phylum Chordata; class Lepidosauria; order Squamata; family Colubridae; genus Ahaetulla; species Ahaetulla prasina. The sequence goes on from NC_080540.1 coordinate 43,094,806, forward strand.
AGGGGAAAGATACTGTAAAATCTCCATTTCCTCCCAATCAGCTGGGACTCAGGAGGCAGAGAATAGATGGGGGTGGAGCCAGTCAACATGTTTACTACCAGTTGTCTGAACTACTCAAAATTTCCACTACCGGTTCTCTAGAACTGGTCAGAACCTGCTGAAACCCACCTCTGCATTGGACGCAAATAGACAATCACTCTGAAAAGTTATCCACCAGTAGTTATGCTGGCAGAAAAATATGTGCCATCTATTCAGTGTTGATTCTTGGTGACCAGACAGATTATATAGAAAATCAGGTTAAGTTAAGGAATTCAGTTGACCAGTTAAAGAAAGCAATTGTTGAATTCTGTTAGCTTTGTTTTGGGTTCACAATGCAACACCCTGCAGCAAGAAAACACTCACCACCACTCTCTATAACATGAAGGTGAGCAATTTTAGTTATGTGCTTATAAAGGCATGCGTCTAGGGTTCATCTGAACAAATGCTACAAGTTGTTCTCCAAAATAGTTTAACAGGTAAATCTCAGGAAGAATGTGTAGGAAAATGGAATGGAGCGGCTGGTAATGAGAAAGCTCTGACCTGCCAATGATGGCAGAAAATTCACTTCTGCCTTTGTAGAATAAGAATACCAGAATAAGAATAACAGAGTTGGAAGGGACCTTGAAGGTCTTCTAGTCCAACCTCTTGCTCAAGCAGGAGACCCTATACCCATGATGGCGAACCTATGGCACCACCACCATATCCCAGAGGTGGCATGCAGCGCCCTCTCTGATGACACATGAGCCGTCACCCCAGTTCAGCCCCACTGCTGGCCAGCTGGTCTTCAGGTCTTGCCGTGCATGTGCGGGGGACGTGGTATATGCGAGGGGTCATGTGTGCATGCATGGAGGGGGCAGGGGGCATGCAGGGGTCAAATGCATGCATGAACGGGGAGCACATGTGCAGGGGCTGTGCACGCATTACATTTTGGGGGTTCGAGCATGCGCATGTGTATTTGCATGCACACGGGCGCACGCGCTTTGGGCACTGGATCCAGAAAAGGTTAGCCATCATCGCCCTATGCCATTTCAGACAGATGATCATCCTATCTCTTCTTAAAACCCTCCAGCGATGGAGCACAATTTCTATAGGCAAGTCATTCTACCACTTTGAATGGGCAACCAGAATGAAGTGGCAAAACTGGTGTCGCTGTCCCTCCACATCAGCAAGTCTCATGAAGAAATAAAAACAGGGGAAAGTGTGGCCAATCAAAAGCCTTGTCGGCAAAGGCAGTGGGAAATGTGCAGTGTACCCTATTGGGAGAGGTCCAACAAGAAATAAGTAGTTCCAGCTTTTAAATGCAGATCTAGTTTATGTATCCATGTTTATAAGCAGCTAATGTTCTTCTCTGAAAAACTCTTTAGGAAATGATAGATGCTTAGACCTGGCCCGCAGGGTCGCCCTCCCGAGCTCTGTTTTGCTGGCAGAGGATTGCAGGAGGCCATTGCAGCTGAAAATGGAACTCGGGAGCCCATTTTTGCTGACAGAGCGCTCTGGACACCACAGGCACCTTTGATATGACTGACGTTGAGCTGGCCATGCCCACCAGGCCACACCAACCTCAGCCCCCCAGGGTCAAACACAACACTGAAGTGACCCTCACTGAATTGAGTTTGACACCCCAATCTATACTAATCAATGAGAAAAGTGTTTCACAATCTACAGCTGACTGTATTCCACTGTATAAAGAACCATATTTGGCTCTAGGATATTTGTTCTTCTAAAACATGCCGTCTTGACCTACACTTAGAATGTGCTCAAGTTACACTGACAACTTTGTATGTGTGAAACCCTGTATCTCAAGAAAAAAATGTTTTTATGTAAATAGTAGTTATAATATCAGTGGTTGTCACCAGCTAGAGATCTCTCAGTCCGAGAGAGCTAATATGCATATGAACTCTTACTTGCCAATCTTTATAAATAGACAGAAGAACAAAAGGAAATCTAAGATAAGGCAAAGAATTGTGCCTTCCAGAGCCTTGTTTTCTGTGACTATATTGCTGGAGCTGCTCTTTAAAATCAAGTGGAATAAGATATTCGAAGTAGAAATGTGACATCAACTGAATGCCAAATTTTAGCACCATTGAGTCCGAAAAGATCTGAACGTATCCATATTTAAGTGCTACAGTTAATTAACTAGCTCTTTTGTAAAATAAGCATCACGCTATAATACTGTCCTTCATGTAAATGTATTGCATGAAATTTTTAGAAGAGGAGCTGTTTTACTCTCCATTAACATTTATTGTCTATGATCTTGAGTCCTTTTTTTCCTCCACCATAAATATTTAGTTTGTTTTTTCACTGATGGGATTAGACACAACACCCTTTTCTTTACTGGAAAAAAAAATCCTCTTTGCTTTCCTGTGCTGGAAAAACGCCATGTCCCCAGGGCTCCTAGAGCATGTTAATATTGCTTGCCTTATTGGAGGATTATTACACTGAAGGATACCCTTCGTATTACAATGCATAATGTTGCTTTAAAAGATTAACCACTCCCAGAGATCACTTCCAAACTAAGGAGGACAAAAAAAAAAATAGAGCAAGAACAGAATATAAAATGATTGGCCAGGTTGACAGGCATGAGAGTTGTTTATATCCATCCTCAAGAAATAAGACAGACCAGAATAGAGGACACTCAGGTTTGATATCACCTAGCAGGAATTCAGGGCAGGGAAAACCAAGCTCATAATTTTTAGATGTGGGAATAATAGCAAATATATTCCTCTTAAATGGTGCATTGATGGAATGGTATTATTCATCTCTTTGAAACAATCACTCATGAGGAAATCTGAATTCATTACTTCCAGTTCCAGGGTTGTCCAGGAAAAACACAGGCTGGTGAAAGAAGCAGTTAGTACAGCCTGTCAGGATTCATTCTTTTTAGAGCTCCAACCTTCCCCTGATGCCATCTAATGGTTTCTTGAAATACCAAAAAATGTTTTTGCATTAACAGCATTACCCATTGTGCTTCTGCTAAATGTATTTTGATGTCAGGCATATGCCTAGCAAGTCCTCCCTTTTACTCTTTACTGACACAGAAAGAAAGCGGGGGGGGGGAATCCCTACCTTTTTCTGCTAAGGGTACACAATGGATGTTTGCAGACATCAGACTAAAGGGCCTTCTGACCACACAGAGGCTTGGTTTGCATTTAATGGGACACTAGAACAAATGTTTGCTCCTAAACCAGGACATTCTGGACATGATTTCTGCAGTCTATGTGCGGGAAGGTCCCCCCCCCCCGAAGAATGAAATATTTGGGGGGATATTAAAAAGGCAGGATAAAATATTTCCCCTGAACGAGAAATGGAAGGGGGGGGGGAAACCAAAACCTTAAGGGAGGCAGAAACCAGCCCCAGTTTCCCTGCCCCAAGCAGAAACTGAGGAGGCCAGCTTTTAAAAATGCAGATTTGGTAAGCCATTCAGAAAGACTGGATCAAGAGAAAAACTCAGACAAGCAACAAACAAAAGGTTGACAAAATTAGCTCATGCAAACACCTAGAGTTTCCATTTCCTCTTTTGCCTATAGATCCAGCCATGATCCCAACATGGCCCCATAGCAGTGGTGGGTTTCAAATTTTTTTATTACTGGTTCTATGGGCGTGGCTTGGTGGGCACATGGCAGGGGAAAGATACTGTAAAATCTCCATTCCCACCCCACTCCAGGGGACGGTTACTGCAAAATCCCCATTTCCTCCCGATCAGCTGGGACTCGGGAGGCAGAGAATATATGGGGATTGGGCCAGTCAGAGGTGATATTTACCGGTTCTCCAAACCACTCAAAATTTCTGCTACCGGTTCTCCAGAACTGGTCAGAACCTGCTGAAACCCGCCTCTGCCCCATAGGAATCCAGAAGGTATAAAAACCCACCCACTCTAAACTCCATTTTGTCAGTTGTCCCAGAATCATATTTAATTGGTGGTTCTGCTTCATCAATAAACAGACCCTCTTTCCAATCGGCCTCCAGCCTCCATTTTATTTCCAGGGCCTTTCTCCCCCAGCTTGAACGGGACCTGGAATTTTTCTTACAACATATGTTAGCACATTTGTTAAAAACTATGAAAAGTTAATGCTACCGAATTGATAGCTGACCTTTTTCTACTACACGTAAAGGTTAAGTTGGGATCCTTTCCTATTCCATGTGTAGAAGTTAATTCCTTCTGCTGTCCTTTATTTTATTTATTTATCCCACATTTATTATAACAAAAGTAAGTCAAGAGAATATACATAATACTCTCTCAGCCACCTATTTTTCCCATAACAACAACCTTGTGAGCTGAGCTGAGCTGAGGGAGAGTGTGAGTGGCTCCAAGTCACCCGGCCAACTTTCATGCGAGACTAGAACTCCCAGTCTCCTGGTTCCTATCCTGGTGCCTTAACCACTGGACCAAACTGATACTCTTCTTCTACTCTTCTAACTGATACCATTAACAGATGAGGAGAATTATAAGGGTAGGCCAGGAAGCACATACAATTCCCTAACACATGGGTGTCAAACTCGGCACGTCATGTTGCCATCACATGATGTATCATGACGTTTTTTCCCTTTGCGGAGCTGTGGTAGGCGTAGCCTACATGTGATGCATTGGCCCACCAGTTTGACACCCTTGCCCTTATATCTCAGTATTATGGTCCTTTGTACCCACTCAGTCATTCTGGCATCTCTTGCTACAGTGAGGGCTGTTAGGGGACAGACATTGGAAAGAATTAACCTTTCATTCAAGTTTACTCTTTTAAAAGTAAGGGGGAAGAATCGTTCACAAAGAAATTTACTTAGAAATATATTCTTAGCCTATTTCAGACCTTTAAAAAATAAGCAGAAAGGATTACTCACAAGAAAAAAATTATTTACATTTCCTAAGTGTAACATTACATTTTATTCATTTTTATTTGCAAGCAGATTTATTTGAGAAAGGGTTGATATTAGTTTTTAGGTTAGCCTTACTGTTTAATGCTATAATAATGACATTTTATCTTCAGTGTTACTTTTAGTTGTGCACCACGTAGATCTTTCAGAGTTAAGTAATATATAGTAAATAATTTATAGTAATAAATAGTAATTTTATAGTAAAACAAATTTCTGTTATTGTAATATGTTTATATTAAATCTTTGGTGCATTTAAAAGGATAAGGACAGCTCTGGCTGCTGATAAAAATAGATACTGTAAACCTGAGAATGGGCAAGAAAGATCATCCAAATTAGACCAGGGCAACCCATTCCCAGAAAAGAGCAATATTTGTACCATTTACTCTAAGAAAAAGAAAATAAGATTAAGAACTGTTCTGATGTGAATCCATTTAGCATCAATCATCAAGAGTACAGGAGCAAGCTGTCAAAAAATAGACCACAGACTAGCATTTGGTATAGCAGCCATGAAAGTCTTGAAAAGATATTCCAAGGCCGTGATGTGTCTGTATCTACAAAGATCACAATAGTACAAGCAACTGTATTTCCTGTGCTACTACTGTATATGGAAGCAAAAAAAGCAGGCTATCAAGATGACTTTGAGTTTCGGATATTGGAGAAGATTCCTGAGTATCTCATGGACAACCAAGAAAACGAGTCGATGATCACCAAATAAGACAACCCAGAGTTTTTGCTCAAGTCACAAATGACCAGGTTCAAATCATCCTACTTTGGACACATTATGTGAAGACACAGCTCTAAAGCTGGGAAAGGTGGAACAGAGAAGGCAAGGTGAAGGGACACACTTACAGTGGCAATGACAGCACCATTGCAAGACTTGAAGGAATAGATTGGAGATAATTCATCATGAAGAAAATTCTATGTGGCTGCTAGGAGTTGAAAACATAATCAGTCTTATGTGAATATATATTTTAAGCTAAGTTGTTACCAAATTTATAATAATTTGGCCTTTCATAACTGATAGAAGTACTACTTCTTGCCCCTTCCTCAACCACCAGATCTTATCTAAACAGCAGGTAACTTTATTTTATGGATATATAGCCAGCATTTAGCAGACAGGACATGCAAAGTCAGAAGCTTGTTGGCATATGCACGGAGGTTTATTATTATCCCATTAGGCTTAATGAAAAGTCATTGGTTGCCTAGCTCTCATATGCAATGTTCAATCTACAAAGCAATTCCAAATTGCCTAAATATATGAACAATCACATTTTTGCACAGTTCAAGATGCTATGAGATTTACAAAGGAATCTCTAAAGTGTGAACAACTTGTGCAATTAAACAAACATGGGGCTGCCCTTGAAGTCCACATGGACAGTTCACGTAGTCCAGAATGCAGTGCCTCATTTATTGCCTGGCACTCAGCACCATGAACATATTGCAGCCGTCCTTCAAGCTTTAAACTGACTTTTGTTTGATAAACTTTCAAGTGCAAATCAAGTCCTAGTTGTTTCTATACAGAGAAGAGTTGTTTCTATACAGAGAAGAGCCAAAGTACCTTCAGGACTGCATATCCCAGATGAAATAGACAGGCCTGACTCAGTCATCCTGCAAAAAAATGATTGATAGTCTCCTTTCAGGGAGGTGCATATTACAGAGGCTCATAGGTCCTGTTTTTCTGGGCTGGCTTTGGGAACCAGCTGAAAATAATTGTTCTGCCTGACCTTTGGTGATCCATGAAGATAGATGATTGATAGATAGATAGATAGATAGATAGATAGATAGATAGATAGATAGATAGATAGATAGATAGATAGATAGATAGATGAGAGAGGGTGGGGAGAGAGGTGATGGATATAGGTGATAGATAGATGATAGATAGATAATAGATGATGCGGCCCTCCCGAGCTCCATTTTCACTGACAGAGAGTTGCAGGAAGCCATCGCAGCCAAAAACAGAGCTTGGGAGCCTGTTTTTGCTGGCAGAGTGCTCAGGCCACCACAGTTGCCACTGACATGGGTGATGTTGATATGGCCATGCCCACCCTGGCCACGCCCCCTGTGGCCCCAGAGGTCAAACATAACCCTGATGCAGCCCTGAATGAAATCGAGTTTGACACCCCTAGTCTAAGTGCTATTGCTATAGCTATTAGCTGCTTTCAGTTATACCTAAAGCAAGGCAAGATTACATGCTTCTGGATTGGCTAATATCTTTAGTCCTGCTTGAGGAAGAGTCCACTGCTGCTATCCCATCCTAATCCTTCTATGTATCCTTCTATATAGACAAGGCAGAACCCTGTATCATATGCATATCTACAGCATTGGAGCCCAAACTTCCAGATGGCCTCTCCTAATAGTTTTATATAGATGTCAAAATGTTTCTTCAGTTGCAAGGATATTGCATCTCCCAGTTCCTACAGGGTAAAAAATTTCTCTGTGTGAAAAAAATGTGATTATTCTTCAAGTTAGGGGAATCTTGCGCCAAGCCCGTCTGCATGATTGGATGATTTATACATTGGAACAATTGTAGAGAAAAGAGATCAATCAGCCTGTACAACTTTGTTCTGTAAATTCCTAAGCAGCTGTTCACGTAGCAGAACATATCTGTGGTTCTGCATTGAATACAATCGCTTATTCAAACACAATCGCCTTAAATGGATGGCTGTATTCTCCAATGTGCTCCTTTATGAAGTCTATAATGTCCAGGACTGGCATTAGACATATGTATGCATGTATGTATGTATGTATGTATGTATGTATGTATGTATGTGTATGTATAATAACATCTCATGGTTTAAATGTGTCTAACCGTGCAAGGAGTAAGTAATACTCAAGAAGAGAGACAGCAGGTTCTTTTAGCTTGGTAATTATTCTGGCTCCAGTCTTTTTTTGCCATCTGACAACATTCTTTATGCTGAATGGAGGTGTACCAATATGGTTTGTCAAGCCCCCTCGTTTCTTCCCCCTCCCCAAGCAGAAGAAATATGCTTAAATGTATCTGTTGTATCTGTCAAGACTTCCCATTTGTCAAACTATTAGTGGACCGACTGTCAACATAAATAAATCTGTCCATAAATCTTGACAAGTATAATGATTTGTTGCATTTGAGATGTAAGTTCTCAACATCAGCCCCTTTTGATTTCTAACAGGATTGCCTTCAGAGGCAAATATTTCAGATGCCGCCTTAATCGGGCCTCTCTCAAACGATTTCATGACTCTGTCTAGTTTATCTATGCTTAGGAAGTTAACCCCTACCACTATTTGCTTCAAAGGCCACATAGAAAACACTAGGTTATATACTACATCTGGTTAACTTCACATATTGTATATATTCAATAAACCAAGTTTCTTTCTCTTTCTCCTGGATTGTGAATTCAGTTACTTACTTCTCAGCAATTAATATTTTTCCAATAACACACATTATGCTTTTTTAAAATGGCAGTACACACACACACACAGACAGGGCAAAAAAATGGGGAAAATCCTGCATGCTTGAAATGTGTGTGTGTGTGTGTATATGTATATGTACATACACACACACATATTTGAAATATGTGAAATATATACACATATTTCAAGCATGCGAGTTTTGCCCCATTTTACAACCTTCCTTGCCACAGTTGTTAAGTGAATTACTAAGTTAGTAACATGGTTGTTCAGTAAATCTGGCTTCCCCATCGACTTTGCTCATCAGAAGATCACAAAAGGTGATTGCATAACTTTGCAATCGTCATAAGTATGTGCCATTTGCCAAGCAGTCAAATTCTGATCACGTGACCATGGAGATGCTGCAGGGGTCATAAGTGTGAAAAAGGGTCATGTCACTTTTTTCCAAGCCCATTGTAACTTCAAATGGTCACTAAACAAATGGTTACAAATCAAGGCAGTCCTAACAATTCCCCTCTCATTATTTCCTTACCTTTTATTGATTAATCCAAACTAATATTTCGCTATATGTTATTTATTTTTATTTAACTTTCCTACTCCCAATGATTTAGCAACAGTGGACTAGGACAGAGGCAGAATATGGCTGCTTCCTGTAACAAATATCTATGTCTCAACTCTTCAAGAATTATATTTCAGGTTACCTTGGTTTCTAGATCTCCCATTAGAAAAGAAAAGGAATTGGGCCTTTGTAAATTTGTCTTGTGCAACCAGCTTGCTTATTAATAAATTAGTCATCTGTCTAGTTCTTTTATCATTTTTTATATAATGTGATATCCCTTTAGAATGGTTTTGTTGCCCTAACTATCCTTCTTTTAATGGTCCCAACTTATTAATTTTCTTCTTAAACTTAAAAACAAAATGAATGAATTTTTCCAGATAATCAACTCCTAGAATTAGTAATAGAAAGGAATCTTAAGAGATTTTGTGACTGCAATAGAAAAAAGAATGGAAGAGCATGGAAAGGTTTAAAAAGATAGGTGACAAACATACACATATACATACATACATACATACATACATACATACATACATACATACATATGGAATACCTTGTTGCCTGTCAACACGTATAATATATGCTGCCTGTCCAACCTGACAGGCAATTTACATATTTATGGAATGCTCATTCCAAGTTTATATGTGTGTGTGTACATATATTTATACATGCATGTATACCCCATATTCCATATTAAAAAAAACCACTTGGAATGAGCATTCCCCTAAATACACATATATGAGCGCGCATGTGTGCACACATGCACATATAAGTGTATGTAACAGGGTGTGTGTGTACATACACACAAATACACACACACCTTTCAGATAGTTTAAAGGCATAGGTGTCAGTTGTGGAGCACATTCTTCAACGGCCCAAACAAAAGATGCAAAGGAATACATGAACTGATACTTTGAGGATTCAGAGTATGAACAGAGAGAGAAGGAAAAGTCTGATCTGAATTGATTAAGAATTCAAGTTTCCCCAGTTTGAGGAATCTTATCTCATTGTGAACTTGTCCAGATTCCTTTTTGAATTGAGGCTTAATCTTCCGATGTTCTTTGCTTTCTGTTCCTCCCCTATTATTTTTGCATGCATAATCCTTTCCACTGACAAGGATAAAGAAAGTGCTGTCAGTAAGCTTGCAAAGAACTACCCCTTAATGATGTTTGCTTATGCTCTGGGGGCTGTGTGATTTTTTTTTTAAATTTTCATTTCTCACTGCAACACAGACAGGAACCAAAGCTTCCGCCCCACAGGAAAAATAAACTCAAGTCTCACTAATCTCCTTCAGGGGGGAGACCGAAGAGAGAACAATAAGTCTAATGCTTTCCACTATAGGTGTCCACTTCTAACATGACAATGCCCAAAAGGTATCAGGTGCGCCATGACATCAAGGCACAAGCTCTGCTTTCTCATACTTACACTGCAACCTGAAACACAAGTTTGTGTTATGCCATCACAATCCATTTTACATTTATGCCGAAACCCAAGATATCTTCTCTATCCTGTCCGTGGTAAGTCTCTTCTTCCTTTTTTGACTCACTGTGCACATCAGTAAGAACAGGACTATCAACACAAGGAATTAAGTGCTCTTCCTATAGCAAGCGTATCTTCCAGGACCTAGATTCTAGGAAGAATGGAAGTGGTGCTCAGGCACTCATTCAAATTTATATTCATGAAATTCAGGGAGGTGAGCAGTCGGGGTTAATGTGCATCTCATCAAAGAAGTTCAGATTGTCAGGAATTAAGCACAAATTAGTTCCAAATGTAGCTCTCTACATTAGAGCTAGGACGATTACTCAAAAAATTGCAGCAATCCTGTGTTAGGTTATGCAGATCTTGGTACAGCTGTGATGGCAGGCTTGCGGATTGCTTTGGATATTTTTGTACACATTATACCATCTCTATCATCCCTTCCCTCCATTAAACATGCAAAAAAGAACAAGGCATTTTCCCAATTTGGCCGTAAGGAACATGGGGGGAAATGTACAGCCTTCAACAGCAGGATGGTACTGAACGGATAAAGCTTTACAACTCAGATAACAAAGGATCACCAGGCATGATAGAGTGAATAGCTAAGTTTCAGAGATAAGGCACAACATAAACTTTAGGAATCGCCCCAATTTTTATTATTTAAATTTTATGCAGTAGCCTAGATAAGCAAAATCAAAACATCTACAGGTAATCCTTGACTTACAACAGTTCATTTAGTGACCATTCAACATTACAAAGGCACTGAAAAATATGGAATTATGATCATTTTTCACACATATGACCATTGCAGCATCCCGTTGCAGCATCCTGTTGCAGCATCCCAAACATTTGGATGCTTCAACTGACTCACATTTATGACAGTTGCTGTGTACTGGAGCCATGTAATCCCCTTTTGCGACCTTCTGACTGGTAAACCAGATTCACATAACAATGGGGAAACCAGAATCACATTAGTAACTGTGTTACTAATTTAAGAACTGCAGTGGCTATCATATTTTTCAGACTATAAGACACACTTCCCTCCCCCTCCAAAATGGGTGGAAATGTCTGTGCATCTTATAGAGCGAATGTTGCCGAAGCCCCGCCCACCTCCACTCCCCACCTTTTGGCCTCTGCCTCCCAGCAAATTGCTTCCTTGCACCAAACAGCATACAGCCTAGTCAGCGTGGTTTAGCAGCGTGGTTTAGCACAAACAGCTGATTGGCGGTTGGATCGGCCTCCCAGAATACTAACAATTAGCTGTTCCAGGCTGCAGGGATCACTGCTACCTATCGCTGCCTCTGCACGCCCCATTTTCAGCCTCCGCATGCCCCATTTTCGGTCTCTGTGCCCCATTTTTGGCCTCCGTGCAGTCCATTTTCCGCACATCCTGTTCAGCAGTGACAGGCAGCAGTGATCCCCGCCACCTGAAACGGGTAGAAAATGGGATGCGCAGAGGCTGAAAATGGGGCGTACATAGGTCATGATAGGCGGCGGTGATCCCCACAGCCTGGAACAGCTAATCATCGGTATTCCAGGAGATCGATCCAACTGCTAATCAACTGCTCATGCTAAATCAGGCTGTGCTGAAGCTGACCAGGTTGTTGCGGTTTGATGCAAGGAAGCAAATTGCTGGGAGGCAGAGACAGATTTTTTTTTTCTTGTTTTCCTCCCCAAAAGCTAGGTGCGTCTTATTGTCTGGAGCATCTTATAGTCCAAAAAATACGGTAATTTAATCAACTGCAGTGATTCACTTAACAATTTTTAACTAAAGAAAAGTCATAGAATGGGGCAAAACTCAACAGTTTTTCACTTACCAACATAAATTTGGGGCTCAGTTGTGTTCTTAAGTTGAGGACTATCTTTATAAATACTGTGCCATTTCATTTGAAGTCTTATGAAGTCAGATGGCTATTGTGAGTTGCACTTGATTTTGCAATCTTATTTGCCATGGTGGTTAAATTAATCATCATAGTTATTAAGTGAACTGTCGTTAAATGAATCCATCTTCCCCCATTGACTTTGCTAGTTGGAAGTCCCCTAGGAAGATTGCAAATGGTGAACATATGACCCCAGGATGACACAACTATCATAAATATATGCCAGTTGCCAAGTGTGCCAATATTTTACCATACACCTGTGGGGATGAAGCAATGGTGATAAGTAGAAGGACCAGTTATAAGTCACTCTTTTCAGTGCCATCGTAACTTCAAATAGTTTCTAAATGAATGATTGCAAGTCATGGACTATATGTATATCAGTAGTGAAATCCTACCCGTTTGCACTGGTTCAGGAGAACCGGTAGTGATAAAAGCTACCGGTTTGGCGAACCAGTAGTAAAAAAAAGCTACCGGTTGGTCCGAACTGGTATTTCCGACGATCAGTTGTGCTGCGCAATTAAAAATCGCTAGAGAGCAGGAAATCCTGCTTTCTAATGAATCTAAATCGCACAGCACAGTTGTCCCCCCCCACTGTTCTACTTAATAATAATAATAATAATAATATTTTAATTTGTATACCGCCCTTCTCCCGAAGGACTCAGGGCGGTGAACAGGCAGATAAAATACAAATACACACAATAATTAAAAACATCCCTTAAAAAACTAATTTAAATGCCCAAATGTTAAAAAACATACTCCCCCATAAAATCACAAAATTTTAAAAACCCATCCAATAAAGATAAAAATCAGGCTAGTCCAGCCATACGAAATAAATAAGTTTTAAGTTCGCGGTGAAAGGTCCTAAGGTCAGGTAATTGTCGAAGTCCGAGGGGAAGTTCGTTCCACAGGATCGAGCCCCACAGAGAAGGCCCTCCCCTGGGGCCGCCAGTCGACACTGTTTGGCTGACGGCACCCTGAGGAGTCCTCTCTGTGGGAGCGTGCGGACGATGGGAGATAGAGGCCGGCAGTAGACGGTCCCGTAGATAGCCCGGTCCTAAGCCATGGAGCGCTTTAAAGGTGGTAACCAATACCTTGAAGCGCACCCGGAAAACAACAGGTAGCCAGTGCAGTCTGCGCAGGATAGGTGTTATGTGGGAGCTCCGAGCCGCTCCCTCAATAACCCGCGCAGCTGCGTTCTGAACTAGCTGAAGTCTCCGGGTGCTCTTCAAGGGGAGCCGCATGTAGAGAGCATTGCAGTAGTCCAGGCGAAAGGTAACGAGAGCATGAGTGACTGTGCATAAGGCATCCCGGTCCAGGAAGGGACGCAACTGGCGGATCAGGCGAACCTGATAAAATGCTCTCCTGGAGACGGTCGCCAAATGGTCTTCAAAGGACAACCGACCATCCAGGAGCACGCCCTTCCCAAGCCTCCTTTTTCCACGCGCAGCATGAGTTTGGTGCACATGCCCAGCGTGCATTTGATGCTCACTGCACATGCGGGCATAGCGTGCATTTGCCACACACTTCACATGCGCACGCGCACATGCAGTGAGCATTTGGTACACACTGCACATGCGCAGGCAGCAAACCGGTGGCAAATCGGGGAGAATTTCACCACTGATGTGTATAACCTACTATGATATAAAGTACCTTCTGTAGGAGATGACCAGGCTGAGTCCAAGGGAGGGATCAAACGCATCGGCCTCGAGTCCCTTTGAATCCCCAAGGGCTCTAAATCCAGCCCATTTGAATTCCATTGACTCTTATCTACTGCCAGTTTGCTTTGACTGTTAGTATGCCAGATTCTTGTAGAGACCTTAAGCTTGCGATAAATATATATGCCCATTTGAATTGCTGGCTCTTCTGATTTCCCTGGCACTTGACACCTTCTTCCAGATCTACATAAAAATGTATTGAGTTGGAAGAATGGAGACAATATAGCAATTGCACTTAGACTTATATACCATTTTACAGTGCTTTACAGCCCTCTCTAAGCAGTTTACAGAGTCAGCATATTGCCCCCAACAATCCTCATTTCACCAACCTCAGAAGGATGGAAGGCTGAGTCAACCTTGAGCCTAGTGAGATTGAAACTGCCAAACTGCTGGTAGCCAGTGATCAGCAGAAGTAGCCTGCGGTACTGCATTCTAACCACTGTGCCACCGCGGCTCTTATATGTATGTATATGTTTATATTTCAGTGTAAGTTTGCTAGATCAGGATCTTCAAGCGAGATAAATAGGGAAGACAATAGGTCAGTCCTCTGAAAGGGCAATCTTGTCTCCTGGTCCATATCCCTCTTCTGCTCATCTGTCTGATTACCAGAATTCAAATAAATTGCCTTCAGCTTTAGTCACTGCAGTTTGCTGGGCCTGGAGCTCGTTCTCTCTTTCTTCTTTCACATGCACACTTCAAACACTGGCAATAATTAGTTTTGGGCTAGCAGAATCTGAGGTTAAGAAAGACAAATTGTTTTTCTATTCCTGAAAGTGCTCACAAAAATCCACCACATTTGGCTAGTTCTATCACTTAAGTTAGAAATCTGCAGGCATTCAGGAGGAAAAAGATGTTGTTTTTTATGGCACATTACTCAAATACACTTAAACTCTTGTCATATGGGAAGGCAGTTACAAAGCGAGGGTATGCTTGGTTGCCTATTGCAACATGCCTTTGACAATCTGCATGGAGGGAAGGGGTCTCTGATGTATTCGCAACTTTGTGCGGCCGCCATTTATTTGTTTAAAAAATAACTAGCTTAGCTCTTGTAGTGTTGCACATCCTCTTTTATTTTAAAAGCAGATTTCTAAAGTGAAGTCATGGATGCACAATGAAGACTTTTTTACAAACGATTTGCCTATTACAGATCACTTTCTAAATTTATGGCATTATTTGCAAAGGAGGCTAAAAATGTTCCTGGAGTATGATTTTATTGTGCTATGGGAACAAATTGTGACCCCCTTGCTATTTTTCATACAGCAAAAACAATGCCAACAATAAGAGCAGAGACATAAAACAGTATTTCCAAACTACTATTATAAAACACAGGAATAACACTTTTCTAGCAGGAGTGAAGATTTTGAGAAGTTCTAATCTGGCAGGAATGCTTCCTCTTTGTAATTTTGACAGAACAGCATTGTATACTAAACCTTTGGCTGATAGAAATTCTGAATGATTCAAATAGTATTTTCTCAGAAATGAGGTCCTATCCAATTCCAACTATCTCATTATTAAAATACAGCTAGGTGATAGAGTTAGAGTTGTAGGGAAGCTGAGTCATAGCAACTGGACTTCTTTTCTGGTTTATTTGAAACATTTCATTGTTTATCCAAGTAGCTTCTTCAGTCTGACCGCCTGGTTAGGGGAACTCCATATAGCTTCTCCAGGAGATTTCATTTCTTACCTAGTCTGAATAGGGTTAGGGTTAGGTGAGTAGGCAGTCTTAAAAAGTTGTTGCTCCTAAATTCTTTCTCCTCAGTGGGTCATTAACTGTGGGCTCCCTGGTGAACCTGTGAAGTGGTCTTAATCTTCCTGGGGACTTCCTGGGGAAAGAGCAGCATAAAAAATAGGAGACAGGTTGGGTCTGAAGCCTCCATCTTGTCAGGCCTGGAAGCCATCTTTTGCATTGGGCCTTCAGGCCTGCCACATTTACTACTGTAGGAAACTGGAAGGGGGGATTGTATGGAGCACAGTTGATATATAGTCATAATAGCATTCCTTTCTCAGAGAGTCAAGGACATCTTGCCCTGCACCTGGAGGGCAGGGACTGGGAGGCATTTTCAGATGGGATGGTGCTTTGATTGGACCATGTGATGGACATGTGGGTGCTGGACAGGGACTTTCCTTTGGGTGGGGAAAATCTGGAAGCTTTCAGATTCAGGTTTTCCCAGATGTGCCAATATGACATCTCTAATAAAATGGAACTTTGAGGAACTTCAAGCCTCTTCTTTCATTGAGGGTGTTACTTGGAACCTTGACACATCTCTGTTGACAGAAAGCTTTTCCCCTTCACTCCTCTCTCAAACCATCTATCTTCTCTGTCAAAATGTGAACATTACTGTTCTCAAAAGAGTGTCCTTTTACTTTTAAATGGAAGTATACTGCTGAATCTGCTCCTGTGGAGTTGCTTCTCCTGTGCTGGGCCATTCTTTTGGATAAAGGCTGCTTGTTTTCTCCAATATACAGCTCTGAATATTCCTCAGTGCACTAGCTTGCATAGCCGTATACCACATTACTCTTCTTATGTTTTGGTGTCTGATTTTTAGAGTGGACAAGTTTCTGTCTCATTAGGTTGGTGAGTTTGAAGAACACAGGTATGTGGTATTTTCCAAACATCCATTTTAGCTTCTCTGATACATCGACCATGTAATGAATAACCATGTTCTTCTGTGGACTCTGAGTCTCAACTCTGTTTTCTATTCTTTTGTTGAATCCAGATGCTGATTTAATAAGGACCCAATTAGCCATAAACATTCCAACAACAAATTTTAAATGCTATTTGTGCCCCGAGAATAGAATCCCATGTCAAGTTTTGTCCATAGCTGCTGTCCTACTTCTTTTGTATTTTGTATTAATGCATATAAAAAGAGGGCTATCATGACATCTCCCCAACCCTGAACATACCACTAATTACAAGATGTTTTCATATACCAGTTGCAGAGCAACAAAATGGAAGCAGAGTATATCTCCATCTTCTACTTATGAACACCTCAAGGCATCCAGTTGGCCACTATGAGAAACAATATGCTGATCTAAGTTTGATCCTGGCCTGATGTGGAACAGCTATTCTTAATTATCAATACATATGAATTGTGGAGTCCTGGGTGCTGAGCTTGGTTGGGGTTTTTTGCATCACCCAACTATGTATATGAATCTCATATATATACATATACATATATATATATATTATGTATGTATGTATTTATGTATTATGTACGTATGTATATAAATGAGCCCATAGGTCATCTCAAATCTAATGTTTTTTCTGGTTTTCTATCAAAAATCCATGGCTAAGATTAATTCAGAAAGGATCGAAGTGGAGTGAGCATGCATAAAACAAGGAAAGCTAACATTTAATATCAATTTGTTAGTGTTTCTAATGGCCCCAAATTCCCAGGATACAATGTTAATGTTCACATGAGAAATTAAGCTGTGTCTGATAAGACAATCACAATTTTTAAAGCTGTCATTAGAAATTATTGTAATTAGGACAAACTGTATAAAATAGTTTGAAATTGAGACCCAAGTGAATTGGAAATTAAGGGGTACATTATTATTTTGAAGGGCAGGTATCTGTACGGATAGTTTACTTTAACCATTAATGTGAATTCATGTGCATAAATCACATCAAAGATGCACTGTGATAGTCTTGGTGTCCATATTTACATAGCACAGACACATTTTGTGTGGGTTTCTGTATTTCCCCTGAATAAAGTTAAGCAGTACTTAATTCAGAATACGGGAATTGCTAAAACTGCAGGTTGATGGAAGGGAACACCGTGTTTGGACGATCATGTACAATTGCAATTTATCTAATCAGGAATATTTTTGCTTTTCAAGTAAAAAGCTGGAGGGACAGAATGTCATTCTCTCTTCTATGTTAAGTACACCAGAGTTCCCCAACCTTTCCAGCTTTGCGGACTGGCTGATGGGAGGGGAGTGGGGATGGTACCGCATCAGCAGCGGGCAAGTGTGCATGTGCAGCTCCTGTCAGCGTTCCGAGTAATGCACCCATTGAAAGCAGAACTCCAAGGCAGATAGGTATTGTGCCTCACCCGCCCCCCTCTCCGCAGCCGGACCCCTCCCATCTCCTGCCATCTCAGCCAAAGACTGATAATGAAGACGAATGGCCTGGCATGCCTCCAGCCCCCAGTCCTGGCACCATGCCCGGACAGACTGAGCAAATAAACCTCCCCCCCCCCACAGCGTGTGAGCATGAAGCCAGTCACGAGCTAGAATTGCCAGCAGCTGGAGGGTAGACAGATCCCCGCTTCCGGAGAATGGAGAGGCGACGTCAGCAAAAGGAAGGGAGGGGCAGGCCTGGATAAGTGCTGAGTCATGGAGCCACATCCCATGGCCTATATAAAGGATCTGCTTTCTGGCATTCCTTGAGTCAGGCAAAGTCTAATCTGATTGCTGAAGTCATACCTTGGATTCCTGCCTGCCCTGAGAACTCTGACAGAACTTTGGCAAAGCTGCAGAGGCTTCATGGTCACGCTTGAGACAGACTTTCCAGACCCGGCCATCAGAGGAGGAGTGGGACACGACAGTAGGTTCCTCAAAGAACATGTTTATTGGATACATCATATCAGCACAGCCAGTGAAAATCGACTCTAACAGTTCCCTAATTAAGAGAATAAAATCCCCTCTTCCAGGTGTCACCAGTCACATTGTCCAATTAGGATGGATGGCAGACTTGTCTCCTTTTTCAACAGCTACCTGTTACCATGACCTTGGCTCCCACAGGAAAACATTTTGACTGCTAGCCGGGCTATCTACTTCCCCTCTCCCTTCCCCCTTTCAGGCTTCATGGCAACTATGGCGCAGCACAAGATGGCTTTAGCCAGGTTTGCTTCAGAGTTGACAGCTCCATTTCTGCTCTCCTGCCGCCTCTGTGCCCTGTTCCAAATGGCTCAAGGCCTAGTAGTGGGCCACAGCCCATGGTTTGGGGACCCCTGAACTACACAACAACCCTGTACAGATTTCTGTCTAATGAAAGAATCAGAAGCTGTGCTTTTCCAGATGTTGATGAACTCACATCATTATTCATAACTCCTAAGGAGTTTAATTCAATAACATATAGAGAGTTAGGCCAATAGCTAGCCCAAAAGTCTTTGGAAAGAGGTTGGCCCCTTAATGAAAGAGCCTGTCCAAATATTCTAACCCCTATAAGCACAAAGTGCAAACCATCGTTGTAATGTTTAACTGAACCTGCATTTTTGTAGTTACACTGAAGTGTACTCACATTAACAGCGGCACTGAATTATTTTAGACCAATTGACAAAAAGGAAAAAACTATTTCTCCGCTTTTTGGTTCCTCTTCCTCAAATTTTGCTTTACCTAGTTTCAGTTCAAGAGTTATGGCTCTTCTTGAAAAGGAGACACTGGTAAACATCACTCATATGTTATCACTGCCAGAAAGGATTTTTGTAACTCAATCTACATGGGGATTGCCTTTGGAAACCATCCCAAAATTTCAACTGTTCCAAATCGCCAGTGCCTGTCCAAATAATGTCACATAACCACAGTATTATAGGAGATGCACTGGTTGTCCATGTTTTCCAGATGCAGTTCATGGTGTTGATAATAACCTATAAATCATTTATCGCTTCCATCTGATGATCATTGCAACTACCCAGTAGAGCATATGCATGAAGAGTCCTCCTTCCCCATGAAATAGCAAGCACTGTTTGCTTGGAGCTACCCTCCTCTGAACAAAAATTACCCCAGAAATAAGATCAGCATACTTACTGGTAATTTTCAGAAACATTAATATCTGACTATTTGGGCATAATCAGGGATTGAAGAGTCCATTGTTTTATTGCTAATGTTGATCAAATTGTCTTTGTGGTTATTTTCACAACCTTGTTGGTTGCTTTTCTCTATTACTTGGTAAATAATCAAACTTCAGCATTTCATCCTTTTGTAGAAGATTCGTGCATCTCTCTTTTTGTTGTGTCTTTGTTCTAAGGATATTACTTTGTTCAATGGCATGATCAGCTACTAAAGTTTCCTGGACAGTAATGACAAACATAAATGACAAAGTTAAAACTAATATCCTACATACCTCCCTGTTGCTAAGATAAACAATGCACTTATGTACATTAAAATGTTTCTTCCAGTGCCTTGAATCCTGATTCTTCACTTTCCCTTAGCTCCAAAATAAAGCAAACAAAAATCTTAGTTCTGCCCACCCAAAAAACTGCAGTTTGTTTATATTTTTTAAAAAGGCTTCTCTCGCTCCTCCTTAAGTCTTGTTTCTCCTTCCTTCCCCAGAAAACAAACCGAAAAGAAAAATCCCAATCCTAGTTGCAAAAACCAAACAACAGCAACAACAAACTGAAACCCACAATTGGCTGACTTCTATTAAAAAAATTTCCTCCACAGACTTGATTACTGGCTTCCTTGCCTCCACCCAAAACCTCACATTTTTAATGTTTATTTACATTAAAACAGTGCTTCCTTCCAGCCTATCCTCTTCCTCCAAAAAAAACCCACAACTGATTTGTTTACATTAAAAGGGCTTCCTCTGTTCATTTGCACCGAACCAACCACACACATTAAAATACTTCATCTAGGTGTTGCAACACCTAGTCCTCCTCCTTCTTTTCTCCCCAAAGAATCAACTGCAAAAGGCCATTCCTGTCAAAGTTCCTAACTAAGTGTCACATCACCCTATGACAAATTACAACAGCCCAAGCAAAAACCTTCATGTGAGGTTGTCCATAAGGAGCATGTTCCTTAGGCAGACAAGGGGAGAAATAGAGTCTCGGGGTATCAGTTGTCAATCTGCACAAAAGAAGAGGCTCCCCTTTCTTTTTTAAGCCAGCTAGGCCATATCATTTACCCAGCAAATATAGAGAAAGTAAAGGCAATGAAGAAGGACAGAGGTTGGACTTTCATCTGCCACCAGCTACAGAAACCCTGAAGTCCTCACTTCTACAGTTGCATGGCACTTCAATGCCTGTATACCAAAAAAGAGGGTTTTTTCCAGCAGTTCTGTAAGAAGGCAAAAATATATAGGATTGCTTTGTCAGGGCCCTTGGTTCATTCTCTTGGCCTTGCGAGATCATAACCACTAAGTCAAGCAGCGAAAATAGTTTTGATTTTCAAGGTGATGTAATTTAGTTGGTCGCTTGAACCGTTGATTGCTGCAATCTACAAAATGGCTTACTTACTTGAACAATTCTATCCTACTGTGCTTAGAGATGAAGAAATCTAATCCTTATATTTGTTTGTATGTTTTAAATCAGGTTCTGTTAACAAACAATGCCTTATAGATACCAGTTGTATCCAACAATTGTGGGTTGACTAACAGTTCAATACAACTGTAATTATAATAATATACTGTACTTTCCTATAATGTATATACCACAAAGCAAAATAAATAGATTTAGGTAAATAGGGGAGATACATTCAGGGTTGACACAATCAAAGTTTATTAACTAACACCTGAACAAAATGTTTTCCTCCCAACTGCCAAGGGAAAAAGGGCATTTATGAATTTTCAAGCAAAGAAATAAGTGCCAGATTTATTTCTTTATAAGTACCTGTGGATTCTGTTGCGTTGCTTGTTAACAGATGCAAGTGGGCAATATAACTATTACATCAGATAATAACAGAAGAAAGCCAGTCAGTTTCTAAGCAACAGCTCAGCATTGGCCACTTGTCAACACAGCTCTAAGATTTCCTTCGATAATGTAAAATGAAGAGAAGTTAGTCTCAGCATAGTCTAATTTCCAGGAAAAGAACAAAGCATGAAACTGGTGATTTACAAAATCATATTTTTGGAGATTTCTTACAAACACTATAGGACTAACAGAACTGTCACTTCCAGAGCTGTTGAAACTTTTCCATAGTTAGGCAGTTAAACAAAAGCAGCTAAGCATTTTCATATTAAAAAATACAGCTCCTTAATGCTATAACATAAGTGAGTGTTTCTTGTGGCTTTCCCTACCTCCATCTTCCATTTCTGTATTCTTTACCATTTGATAGTTTTAGACAGGGGTGGGATTCAAGTAATTTAATTTAGGTTCTCTGCCCTAATGATTTCTCCCAACAACCAGTTTGCCAAACTGCTCAGAAAGTTAACAACCGGTTCTCCCGAAGTGGTGCGAACTGGCTGAATCCCACCACTGGTTTTAGAGTACTTTCAGTGTTGTAATGCAATGCTTTTCAAAGTCTTGACTAAGTCTGTCACTCCCATATGGGTGCTGAGGGACTTCTCTAAGACTGCATAAGAACCCATGTGGCAGGTATATATAGTAAATGCTCACCTTCCTTGGAGGTTTGAATCAGGACCCACCCACCTCCAATCTTCTGCTACTTTAAAAAAAATAAGCATCAGTTTTTGGGACAGTTTCATAAACATTTTATTTGCAAGGAGAACTGAGTATAAATCTTAGTTTTGTCCTCAGCACCCACCTAAAATAGCTTTTTCCCCTCCAATTTAGAATCATTCAGATGTGTTGGATCAAAAGTGTTACAATCCCTAGACATCCTTGAAATACTTTCCTGGCAAAGAGATGCACATCATTGTGGCAGAATCATAACAACAAGGCCAAAACGATTGCTTTAATAAATATCAAGCAGAGGGTTGCGTAACACAGAAAGACTGATTAGAGTGAGGATCCTTTGTGGATGTTTCATCTTTAAAGATCCGCTATAGCAAAATGCAACGTACTCTGTGGAGACGAACTAAAAGACTTAGCACGGGGTAAAGATAAAGGACCACCTTGTATGCGTATAACTGCTGGGCTCGCTATGGTTGTCAGTTCATCAAAAGCCACTTGTTTCACTCCGAGCTATGCAAGGTATGCAAAGCGAGCAGAGAGATGTACACATTTGCTACGAAAGAGGTGCACAGCTGTTAAGGTAAGTAGGATTTTCAGTGATGTGCCACTTGTAAATGCATATGATCCCTGTAATAGGTCCAACACATTAACTGAACAGCTGCAATCTTTTCATTGTACCTCTTTTGCGGCATTCAGATAAAAGCACTTCAGTGTCAACAAATCTAATATCTTCTCCTGCCCAACTTGAGAGGGTCAAATGAAATTTCCCCAACAGAGAACAAAAACTGTGGCTGCCGAGTGTGTGTTGATGGCAGCAAGCCAAGAGAAGAGAATGAAATGGAGGCTTTGTTGTTGGGGGGGGGAGAAGCTTTTGCTAAGACACAAAGGAAAGACGGGCGATCATAAGTATTTTACAAAAATGTTAAACTTACAGGAACTGCTGGTTTTTAAAATGTGAGGCTTCCCTAGAAGAGAACAGCCAGTCAAGGGTTGGGCCTTGCATTGTTATAGTGAAGAAGTCAAGCAAGGATCACATAAACAGAAGGTGAAACAAGAAGCTGGTTAAACATGGACGGGACACTTCAGACGAAGCTCAAAGAATACTAAGTCAGAAGTGACTAAATATCACACAGAAGCACAATTTTAATATTTCTCTAAATGTAGCAAAAGGCGGGGAGGGGGGAGTGTTCCACTTCCAAAATCTGACTAAAAGTTGTCAGATGTTAAAATACCATGTTCTCGTTCACTCATTGGCCCATCAAATACTCTTAGAATTACAGTCTCTAGCATAAATTGCACTAGCCAGGCTGCCTGGGAGTAAATCCATCTAGCTTTACTAGGAGCTTAAGTTTTAGAAGATGCCCATCGGATAATACGTTTAAAATGACTCAGGAAGGGATGACAGAAATCTCCCTCATGTGTTCCAATTTTTTATCTCAACGCAAGAGAAGAAAACAGAAATGACAAGGAACAGCGTGTGTGTGTGTGTGTGTGTGTGTGTGTGTGTGTGTGTGTGTGTGTTAGGGCAGCCTAACATACATTTTACCTATTTTAGGTTCAGATATAATTAAATACCATTTTCAAGTACCTGCTTGTTTTTTCCCCTCTCCCCACCCCCCAATGAATATATAGTGCGTTTCTTATTTTTTCCTCACAAATCATTCCTCAGAATGGTTGGGTCAGAATGGTTACCAAGCTATGAGGGAGAAAGTCACTGGGGGGGAAGTGACCTTCTGCAGTGAAGTTGTCACATTTGAGCAGATTTCTGAGTGTCATTGACAGGCTGTGTAATAGGGATGCCTGTATGTGTGTGTGGCAGTCATGTTGCTCACTTGTTAATTTATTAAGTGTAGTGCAGCATAGGGAAGAAGATCTGGAGCAAGAGCCGCGGCGGGAGACTGAAAAATATCTTACTTTAATAAGATATTAATAAGATAAGAAAGACTGAAAAATAAACCTACTTTAATATATTTGCCTAAAATATTACATCAATTCTTTTTTTAAAAAAATAGAATAAAACCATCAAGCTACAGGTGTGATTTTTTTTAATAATGTTTGCTAATGAACCAGCAATAGCAATAGCACTTAGACTTATATACCACTTTACAGTGCTAAGCAGTTTACAGAGTCAGCATATTGCCCCCAACAATTTGGATCCTCATTTTACTGACTTTGGAAGGATGGAAGGGTGAGTCAACCTTGAGCCTGGTGAGATCTGAACTGCCAATTTGCAGGCAGCCGTCAGTCAGCAGAGATAGCCTGCAGTACTGCACTTGAGCACTGCACCACCATGGTGCAACACTAAGATTCTTGAAAATTGTGCAAAAGTCAGCCACTACCCCACATTATTCCAAAATTAACTTGCATAAGAGTCCTGCTAAAGCAGGTGAAGGGCCCAACTAGCCCAGCATTCAACATTATGTAGTCAGCAAGCCAATGTGTTTAGAGGTTCACTCATTAATTGCTTGTATGATTTTATGATTCAAGAGGTTCTACAGAGAAGTCACAATCAACAGCCTGATCGTACATGAATTTTTTGATTTCCATTTAAATTGATAATCATTCTCACACCTTACTGTAATGAATTCCATAGGTGTCTTATTTTCACTGTATTGCTTTTTTTATATATATAAAAAGCCATAGATACAATCACTAAGAATGACATTCCGTCTTACTTGTAGTCGTGCATTGCTAATAATCACCCAGGAAGAATAATACAAAGCAAATTAGGTTGGAAAATATATGCCAGATTGAGCTTTACTAATCAGTGATAAAATATAAAACCTTACCTTTAGAGACTTAAACATGCTTTGTTGAATCAAAAAATAGGCAACTGTTGGTTTTCCATTATTAGATAACACAATATTTAGAGAAGCCAAGATGGTAATTCCCATTTGTATGTTCTTAGTAAGTGATGCTCAGAAATATGTTATATATATTTATATATAGTTTTATATATATATATATAGTTAGTGACACTCTCACTAACGTACTAACATCCAATGGATTCCAAAGAAATAAGATTACCAAGCTAATCCAAAAAGAACCCCCCACTAAAATCCAAGACAGAGAACAAGAAAACGGCACAGCCCTCCTCCCATATATAAAAGGCACCACAGACAGAATCAGCAAGATCCTCCACAAACACAACATCAAGACAGCATTCTGCACAAACCGAAAAATATCCACCATCCTAAGAAACCCCAAAGACAAAATTGAGTTAGAAAATCAAGGAGTATATGAAATCCCATGCACCGCCTGCCCCACCACATACATTGGACAAACCAACAGAAGAATAAGTGCACGCATTGAAGAACACAAGAACTCATTCAAAAAAGAGGAACCAACTTCTTCCCTGGTCCAACACTTTAAAGTCACAGGACATGATATTGACTTTAAAAAGACCAGAACTATCGCCAAAACTGAACACTTTAACAACAGAATAATCAGAGAAGCCATTGAGATAGAAAAACGCCCACACAGCATGAACAAACGAGATGATACCTCCCGCCTACCAGCCATTTGGAAACCCAACCTTATTGACAAACGAGTCCCTAACACGAGGAATGACACCAGACTCACGAGGTCCACACAGGATGTCACCACCGCACATCCACCCAGAAAGCAGACCCAAACCCACACTGATCATGAAGCACGACCAAGGACCAGAAGCCAGACCGCAGCTGCAACATTAGCCATTTCAAACCCCTCCAATCCATACATGCAGCAGACTGACACCCACTATGAAGATGTAGCACCACCACAAAGCCAAACAACAGCTATGCAGCTCACCAGCTCAAATCCCCCTGCAACACAGACTAAATTGAGCACAACCAAGCCCCCACCCAAACAGGACACACCCCCAGCCAATCAGAGCACAAAAAAACCTCCATCCAATCAGAGCACAGCCAAGCTCCCACCCAATCAGTTCAAACCCCCACTAGCAGTTAAAAAGGAAGAAACAGCTGCAATCACACATTGCTCCCAGAAGCACGAAGCTGAAGCCTGAAGATGATGAATGAGACTTCGAAACGTTGCCAAGACATTTCCAATTTTACACGGAGAAAACCCGAACAACCAAAGACCTATATATATATATATATATATAATTCAGAGCAAATATATATATATATATATATATATATATATAGGTCTTTGGTTGTTCAGGTTTTCTCCGTGTAAAATTGGAAGTGTCTTGGCGACGTTTCAAGTCTCATTCGTCATCTTCAGGCTTCAGCTTCAATGGGAGCAATGTGATCGCAGCTGTTTCTTCCTTTTAACTGCTAGTGGGATTTGAACTGATTGGGTGGGAGTTTGGCTGCCTGATTGGGTTTGTGCCTGATTGGCTGGGGTGTGTCCTGTTGGGGGCTTGTTTGTGCTCAGTTTAGTCTGTGTTGCAGGGGGATCTGAGCCGGTGAGCTGCATAGCTGCTGTCTGGCTTCGCGGTCGTGCTACATCATCATAGTGGGTGTTAGTCTGCTGCATGTATGGATTGGAGGGGTTTGAAATATATATATAATTCAGAGCAAATGATAGTCTAGTATAAATATATACACATGCTTTAAAAGGTATGTTCTAATCACTTCCATTTTGTGGCTTTAAGTAGGCTACAAACATTCCTAAATAGTCCTAAACTATAAAATTCAATTATCAAATGACACAAATATGATCTTGTTTTTATTAAGGGCAATTTAGCATTCAATGGGATTAGTGAATGCTGAGCCTGACACCTCAGATTACCTCAAGTATTATTATAATGCAATTGTTATGGGAGCCCCCACACAAATCTTTCCATCATATCTCCTCACATTTCTAGCTCTGCAGAGCATTGAACAACACATACTTTGGCTTCTTTAGTCCTTATACCTTACTAAACTATCCTTTAACATTAGAAAACAACAGTGAATTTAATAGAAAACAAGGAGATTCAGTAGTAGAATACAGTCAAGGTGAGGGGAGAGGAGGAGACCTGAGTACTGCACAGTAGGGTGAGTTCCTTTTGCTTCCCCAGCTCCTGCCCACCTAGCAGTTCGAAAGCATGTAAATACGAGTAGATGAATAGGTGCCACATTCGTGTGAAGGTAACAGTGTTTTGTGCACCTTTGGCATATAACCAGGGTGGTTATATGACCACAGAAAATGTCTTTGAGCAATGTTGGCTCCCTCGACCAAGAAATTTAGATAAGCACCATGCCGTAGAGTAGGACACGACTAGATAGGGAAACCTTTACCTTTACATTACTGTTGTTTGAACATAAAAGAGAAAGAAGCAAAATTTGAGATTATCCTATGAAACCTAATTGACGTTTTTGTGAGAATTATTTCTGTGAAGACTCCAGTTTCTGGTTTCATAATCCCCACTTTCTCAATGGCAACATTCACATCATTTTTTTTTATTTGAATTTACATCCTGCCCTTCTCCGAAGACTCAGGGCGGCTTACATTGTGTAAGGCAATAGTCTCATCCTATTTGTATATTTATATACAAAGTCAACTTATTGCCCCCCCAACAATCTGGGTCCTCATTTTACCTTATAAAGGATGGAAGGCTGAGTCAACCTTGAGCCTGGTGGGACTCGAGCCTGCAGTAATTGTAACTGCAGGCAGCTGTGTGTTAATAACAGGCTGCATTAGCCTGGTGAGCCACTTCCCATCATTCTCTTTACATGTTATACTATTCCGACTGTAAACATGCAGAAATATAATGTTGTGTTAAATGAGCAGAAAATGTTAGGGTCTCCACCTATGCTAGGGAACCCTGACTGACAGTATTAAAAATACACATCAGATTATCATGGTAAATACCTGGGTTTGTTATTTCAGGGATAATATTTGGTTCCATTTGTTGCTGATATTTCACCTCTCTCTTTTATTTATTTAACATGGTTTGACAGGAAATTCTCCCAGAGATAATATATCTCTATAAAAGACTGACTTGGGGAACATATCCTGAGGTTTCAAGAGGACAGAACCAATAACTTATGCCTTTGACATTTCTGTCAGATACTTGTTTGATAATGGCACTCTGTAGAGTTTATGCTTTCATCTAGCAACTATTGAGGCAAAGATGTGGTTTTTAAAAAAACAAAAGAGGAGGAAGAAAATGTTAGGGCAAATCAGGGTATCCTAAAAAGAAAGTCAAACAAACCAATAAATATTGTTACAATAATTACACTTCTAATTCTGTGCTCAGATCTCAACTACAGTATTATTTTCTTTAAGGTTATAAATTTTGAATGACTTAGGTCTGATTTTCTGATTTTACATGATTGATGTCATAGCTAAACTACTATTCTTTTTTTTTTTTACAGTATATTGTAGGGAAAGAACATACTTCTGCTTAACAATTATAATTTTTAAAGCAGCGGTACTTAACCTTTCCGGCTTGGTGGTGTTGGCAGCAAGTGGGAGATAGGATGGTTTTGCGTGCTTGCGCACCACTTTCACAAATGCAGCTTCACACATGCACAACACTAACCTCCACTGCCATGGTCCTGTTCTGAATGGGCTGAGGCCCGACACTGGGTCGCAGAACGGGAGGTGGGGACCCCTGTTTTACAGTACACATCAGATTATCATGGTAAATACCTGGGTTTGTTATTTCAGGGATAATATTTGGTTCCATTTGTTGCTGATATTTCACCTCTCTCTTTTATTTATTTAACATGGTTTGACAGGAAATTCTCCCAGAGATAATATATCTCTATAAAAGACTGACTTGGGGAACATATCCTGAGGTTTCAAGAGGACAGAACCAATAACTTATGCCTTTGACATTTCTGTCAGATACTTGTTTGATAATGGCACTCTGTAGAGTTTATGCTTTCATCTAGCAACTATTGAGGCAAAGATGTGGTTTTTAAAAAAACAAAAGAGGAGGAAGAAAATGTTAGGGCAAATCAGGGTATCCTAAAAAGAAAGTCAAACAAACCAATAAATATTGTTACAATAATTACACTTCTAATTCTGTGCTCAGATTTCAACTACAGTATTATTTTCTTTAAGGTTATAAATTTTGAATGACTTAGGTCTGATTTTCTGATTTTACATGATTGATGTCATAGCTAAACTACTATTCTTTTTTTTTTTACAGTATATTGTAGGGAAAGAACATACTTCTGCTTAACAATTATAATTTTTAAAGCAGCGGTACTTAACCTTTCCGGCTTGGTGGTGTTGGCAGCAAGTGGGAGATAGGATGGTTTTGCGTGCTTGCGCACCACTTTCACAAATGCAGCTTCACACATGCACAACACTAACCTCCACTGCCATGGTCCTGTTCTGAATGGGCTGAGGCCCGACACTGGGTCGCAGAACTGGAGGTGGGGACCCCTGTTTTAAAGTACAGGGGTTCTCAGACATATAGTTTAATTATTTAAGTCCTCATATCTATAGTTTGAAGTGAACTTTTATGAACCTGATGCTTAGTTGCCTATTACAAACAATGCTGTTTTTTATATAATTTCTAAGCATCTTTTCTCTTCTACACTTTTTTAAAAATTTCATTAGGTTAACAGCTCTTCATTTAGAAAGCCAGAAAAAGACATATTCTTGATGTCAGAATATATTAGCATTATATGACTAAGATTGCCACTGTTACATCTCATCATTCTTTGCATTTTCTTCTGTGATCATATTGCTCACTATTAGAAATCAGGGAATTAGCCAATTGGGGAGACTAATTATTTTGATGTATAATATGTGTATTCATTGTAAACTAAACAGTATATTTACAAAAGAGATACATTTACATACTTTTCCATGCTTTATCTACAAGTAGCCCTTGACCTATGAGCAGAAACCAAAATTTCTGTTGCTAAGCAAGTTGTTGAGTGAATTTTGCTTCATTTTACAATCTTTCTTGCCACAGTTGTTAAGTGAATCTGGCTTCCCCGTTGACTTTGATTGTCAGAAGGTCGCAAAAGTTGATCACATGACCCCAGGGCAAGCAACCATTATAAATACAGGCCAGTTGCTGCCTGTTGCCAGTGCCAAAGGTCTAAATTTTGATCATGTGACCATGGGGTTGTTGCAACTGTTCTAAGTGCAAAAAATGCTCATAAGTCACTTTTTTTGAGCAATCAGTGAACAAATGGTTGTAAGTCACCTGTATTTCAAATTTTTCAATTTCCAGAGTACAGTGATTTTTTTAAAAAGTAGGGCTTTTACATTAAAAGAGAAGCAGCCTATAAAAATTGTATATGAGTTAAAAAGAAGGCTGTGAAAATATTTACAGATCCCTCACATCCTGGACATTTTTTCCTAGAATGATTTGATTGCTTATTTGTACCCTATGACTGTCATTAAGTGTTGTACCTTACGATTCTTGACCAATGTATCTTGTCTTTACGTATACTGAAAGCATATGCACCAAAGACAAATTCCTTGTGTGTCCAATCACACTTGGCCAATAAATTCTATTCTATTCTATTCTATTCTATCCTATCTTATTCTATTCTATTCTATTCTATTCTATTCTAATAAAGTTTTATAGATTCAGTAATTAATTGGACACTAGTAGTCTTTGAAATTTTCCACCAAATATTTTCCAGCACTGTAGTGGATGGAGAAATTCCCCAATTCAGGGACGGAATAAAGTATCTGGAGGAGTAAGAGTAGCATTTCTATTGAAAAAGCCCACAAAACAGTATTCCCTCATGAGCTTTGGTTAAGATGAATCTGCAGAATAGGATGCCAAGCAGGCTGAAGATCTGAGGAAATATGATTGTGTAATAAAAGACTATGCCTCACACCCAAATGTGCAAGAACCCAGTAGCCTAGCCTTGAGAATTTCTCCAAAACTCTCACCTATAAAAGAATTTTTCACATAAATTTCCTTTCACGAAATTGAATAACAGCTGGTGGGGAAGAAAAAGAAATATGCAGGAGAATTTAATTTCTCTGCCCAGCACTACCTGCGATAAACTAACAGATTCAGTCATTGAATGAATAAAAAGGCCATTTATATGGAAAGCTGAATGAAATAAGAATTAGCTGAAAAGTGAATGAAATCACAAATCAAAAAACCCAGCATCCTGTTTTAAATCCATTAGGCTGCCAGGCAATCTCATTGTGGTATCTAATTAATTAAAAGCGTAACTGTATCACATAGTATTTCATACTTTTTTTTAAAAAAAATGGCCTGAGTAGTAGCCATCTGTATTTCATGCTGAATGTGGTGTGAGATATAAAGAATAAGACATTCATATAGTTTTGTGAATTACAAATAAACTTGCCCCAATACATTCACTCACATATATAGTATGCTATTTTGTAAATGTTGGGTTCTTCATTACTGAATAATATATGAAGCCCCAAAAGGATTTAGGGGAAAATTACCAAAATATTTTCCAGCACTGTAGTGGATGGAGAAATTCCCCAATTCAGGGACGGAATAAAGTATCTGGAGGAGTAAGAGTAGCATTTCTATTGAAAAAGCCCACAAAACAGTATTCCCTCATGAGCTTTGGTTAAGATGAATCTGCAGAATAGGATGCCAAGCAGGCTGAAGATCTGAGGAAATATGATTGTGTAATGAAAGACTATGCCTCACACCCAAATGTGCAAGAACCCAGTAGCCTAGCCTTGAGAATTTCTCCAAAACTCTCACCTATAAAAGAATTTTTCACATAAATTTCCTTTCACGAAATTGAATAACAGCTGGTGGGGAAGAAAAAGAAATATGCAGGAGAATTTAATTTCTCTGCCCAGCACTACCTGCGATAAACTAACAGATTCAGTCATTGAATGAATAAAAAGGCCATTTATATGGAAAGCTGAATGAAATAAGAATTAGCTGAAAAGTGAATGAAATCACAAATCAAAAAACCCAGCATCCTGTTTTAAATCCATTAGGCTGCCAGGCAATCTCATTGTGGTATCTAATTAATTAAAAGCGTAACTGTATCACATAGTATTTCATACTTTTTTTAAAAAAAAATGGCCTGAGTAGTAGCCATCTGTATTTCATGCTGAATGTGGTGTGAGATATAAAGAATAAGACATTCATATAGTTTTGTGAATTACAAATAAACTTGCTCCAATACATTCACTCACATATATAGTATGCTATTTTGTAAATGTTGGGTTCTTCATTACTGAATAATATATGAAGCCCCAAAAGGATTTAGGGGAAAATTACCAAAATATTTTCCTATTTAAAAAAATGGGGGGAATTTAAAGTTAAAGGTGGAACTCATAAT
Organism: Ahaetulla prasina; assembly: GCF_028640845.1. Taxonomy (NCBI): domain Eukaryota; kingdom Metazoa; phylum Chordata; class Lepidosauria; order Squamata; family Colubridae; genus Ahaetulla; species Ahaetulla prasina. The sequence continues at coordinate 43,127,221 of NC_080540.1, forward strand.
ATAACACAGTATTTATCTAAAGAAAACAGAAGACGAGAAATGTTGGTAGACTTGGATCAAATAAAAGAAGTGGGTTGAAAGTATAGAACTATAGAAGGGCCAATATTCAGTTAACCAGAAAAGTTATGGGACGAGCTACCTAATGAAAAGAGTAATTAAATAATTGATTATAACCATATCAAGAGAAAGTTGATGGTTTTTGTTCTACAGCTGCTAAACTCAGCCCAGTGGGAGAAGAAATATTATATGTTGTTCTTCAGTTCTAAAAACATAAATGTAAGAGCCATTCTTCTGGATGAGACTGAAGGAGATAATTAAGGTATGGCTTGTGAGCAATCAATATGCCTAGAGATACTTTAGTGCCTGTTTGGCTCCATATCACAGCTGATAATTTAATTAAAAATGGAAAATTTGCTTGCTGCACAGGAATGCTTAGGTCTATAGAATGATCCATATTTGAAAAATGCCTTTGGGGTCCACAGAACCTCCATTAGCATTCACAGAAAATAAAATGAGAGGAAGCTACAGGCCCGGGCTTTATTTGCAAAATGAATGTCCGCTCAGAAAAAAGACTAAGCTAAATTGGGGTGAGCTCAATCTCATCAAATTATTTCTAACTATCCAGGAGATGCTTCCAGGATGAAATGGGATAACTCAGCATGGCCAGCTCAGCACAGTCAGCTTTGCACCGCCAAGTCACCTCCGCCAACACACAGTTGCCAGGTTTTTGCAGGACAAGTGAACACAGTCAATTTGCTATGGAGACAAATCTCTATGGGTGGTCCATAGCGACAGCAGCGGTGTTCGTGTGAAAATGGGATGCACCCCACCTCCTCCACCTCCCCAATGCCTGCCTCCCTCACCACCACCACCCACTAATGGCCCAAGCACCACTGCTGTTGAATGCCATGCGGCAGTGGCGGGGAGTGTGAAAACGGGAAGTCCTCAGCCAACACCGCTGCTCTGCACTCCCCCCACCCACCCGCTTGCCCTCCTGGCTCTCCCTCCTGCTGTCCGTGGGGAGTTGTCCTGTGTTAATTGGCTGTGTTCAGTTGTCCTACGTTGACTTGGCAGCAGTGAGTTGGCAGAGGCAGACTTGGCAATGGCGAGCAGGCCACTCTGAGTTGGCTGCACTGAGTTGTCCTAGATCCTTCCAGGAAGCCCATATACAACATGAAGGCTTTATATTTATTTCTCTCCCTCTCCCCTCAAAAAGCACATTGTTTGCCTAGTTAAATTCCATTACCACAATATCTGGAGAGATTTTTCTGGCCAGGTTCCCTCATCAACTGCCAATTTCCACCATAAAAGCTGCCCCACTTTTGTAAGGATATCTAATTTGCCATAGCCTCACTGGAGGTCTCCATAAAAAACAAGGTGCTCTTAATGTAAAAGTGTTATTAGGGGGTTGTTCTAATTGGATGCTCAGTAATAAAATTATTGAGAGTCATAATCACGGGAATGATTTGAGTTGGAGGTATGATCGATGTTAAGTATTTGATTAAAAATTGGAGTAGATGTTCCTAAAACAAAAAAGTGATGATTATGTATGCAGAGGCACACATCTCTAGAAATAGTTGTATGTTTTAATTGTGTCTTTTTCTGAAAAAGCAGGAAAATAACGGAAAGCCCAGTGATGTTTGTGTATTCTTAAAACAGTTGAATATGCCTAGAGATACTATGGTACAGTTACAGATATGACGCCTCTCATTTAATCTTTTAAACTCAGATCACACCAATTGTTTCTTTGTTCTCTATATCAAGGATGCAAACTAGTCAGAGAGAAAAAGTATTGATTGATCTAGCTGCCCGAGGCAACGAGAATTTAAAAGCAGAGAAGATTCAACAAACTGTGCAGAATAACAGGATTTTTAAAATGTATTTTCCATACTCTCTTGAAAGAAGAGGCTGTTAGCATATCTCTAAAGAGTCCCGTTGATAGACATGGCAAAAGCTCAAAAGATTACATTGCATAGCTCAAGAAATTTCCTCTCCCTGCCAAAAAAAAAACCAACTGTACTGAGTTCTTTTATTTGTTTCACATAGTGGCCTGATGGGTTTTTTTTTCCTCCTAATGGTAGCAATTCCATCACAGCTCAATCTAAAGGCTGAATTGGGTGGAGGTAGGGTGGATTGAGGACACCAATTCAAGAAGAATCTGAAACATTTATTTATTTATTTATTTATTTTTATTTTATTTGTCACAACAGTATATATAAGCATAAGCATGAAATAACTATACAATATATAAGCATATATATAAGCATAAGTATGTAATAACTATATTAATTGGATATAACGAAAGGAAACAATAGGACAGGAATGGTAGGCACGCTTGTGCTCTTATGCACGCCCCTTACAGACCTCTTAGGAATGGGGTGAGGTCAATAGTAGACAGTTTTTGGTTAAAGATTTGGGGATTTTGGGAAGAGACCACAAAGTCAGGTAGTGTGTTCTAAGTATTAACAACTCTGTTACTGAAGTCATATTTTCTGCAATCAAGATTGGAGCGGTTAACATTAAGTTTAAATCTATTGTGTGCTCGTGTATTGCTGCAATTGAAGCTGAAGTAGTCTTCAACAGGAAGGACATTGTAATGGATGATTCTATGAGTTAAACTCAGGTCATGTCGAAGGTGGCGTAGTTCTAAATTTTCTAAACCCAGGATTTCAAGTCTGGTGGTATAAGGTATTTTGTTGTATTCAGAGGAGTGGAGAACTCTTCTTGTAAAATATTTCTGGACACGTTCAATTGTATTGATGTCTGAAATGTGGTACGGATTCCAGACAGACGAGCTGTATTCAAGAATTGGTCTAGCAAATGTTTTATATACTCTGGTTAATAGTATAGTGTTTCTGGAGAAGAAGCTACGCAAAATTAGGTTTACAACTCTTAAAGCCTTTTTTGTGATGTAGTTGCAGTGGGCTTTGGCACTTTGATCATTTGATATGAAAACTCCAAGGTCTTTAACAGGGCTGGGGTCATCTGTAAGGTAATGTCCATCGAGCTTGTATTTAGCATTTAAATTCTTTTTTCTAATGTGTAAGACAGAGCATTTGCTGGTTGAGATTTGGAGTTGCCAAGTTTTTGACCATTCTGACACAAAGTCAAGATCCTTTTGAAGGGTAGCTGTATTGCTGGTAGTGTTAAATATTTTGACATCATCAGCAAAGAGAACACAATTATTTATAATATCGTCACAGAGTTCATTAATGTATAATATGAAGAGTGTTGGTCCAAGAACGCTGCCTTGGGGAACGCCGTTATTGACAGGAACAGGATTTGATAGAGCACTGCCAATTTTGACCACTTGTCTGTTTGACCGGAAAGCTGTTAACCAATTGTGGAGGGGTCCTGAGATTCCGTAGGAATTTAGTTTTAGGAGAAGTTTATCACGTACCACTGAGTCAAAAGCTTTACAGAAGTCTATGTGCAATTTACATAGCTTTGCCTCTATTGCTTTGCCTTGATCAAGATTTGTAGTCCATATGTTTTTGCAGTGAAGAAGTTGTGAATTACATGACAAATTTTTTCTGAAACCAAATTGTTTATTAGAGAGTAGGTTGTTTGTTTCTAGGTGGAGGGTAATGGATTGGTTGGTGATAGATTCCATTACTTTACAGGTGACGCAGCATAGAGAGATTGGTCTGTAATTTTCAACTAGGCTGGAATCTCCTTTTTTGAAGACAGGGATGACCGTGGCTAGTGACCAAAGTTTAGGAAGGGAACTGGTCGTGAAAGCTTTTTCAAAGATTATGCTTAGGGGTTCTGCTATATTAGTGGAAAGCTTTTTTAAGAAGTATGCACATAGTCCATCAGGTCCAATAGATAGATATTATCAAAAGATAGGGATGGTTTCAGAAGACATGTCAGAAGGCAGGCAGATAGGTACAAAGAAGATTCAAAGAAATTGAAGAACAACCAAAGAAACATTGCAATTGCTTAGGAAAGCTTTGTTGTTCAAGCAAACCTTAACAAAAAGATCTTCCTGCCCAGGAGAAAGAATAAATCAGAAACTTGGAAGAGCTGAATGACCTAGTTAGTTACTAAAAAGGACCACTCTGGAGGAAAGCAACACAAAGCATCTTGATATAGACAAAGGCCTGAAATCGGACGGTTAAATTAGGGAACTTCTGGCTACAACTTCCATCAGCAATGGGTAAAACTGTTGTTCAGCCACACCTGGAAAACTAGATGTTTCCTATCCCTGCTTTAAATGGAAATAGCACAGTGGTGGGTTTCACATTTTTTTACTACCGGTTCTGTGGGCGTGGCTTGGTGGGCATGGCAGGAGAAGGTTACTGCAAAATCCCCATTTCCTCCCAATCAGCTGGGACTTGGGAGGCAGAGAATAGATGGGGGCGGGACCAGTGGTGGGATTCAGCCGGTTCGCACCACTTCAGGAGAACCGGTTGTTAATTTTCTGAGCAGTTTGGTGAACTGGTTGTTGGAAGAAATCATTAGGGCAGAGAACCGGTTGTTAAATTATTCGAATCCCACCACTGGGCGGGTCCAGTCAGAATTTTTATTACTGGTTCTCCGAACTACTCAAAATTTCCACTACCGGTTCTCCAGAACTGGTCAGAACCTGCTGAAACCCACCTCTGAAATAGCAAGTCCTACATTGGGATGTAAGGATAGCAGCAGAGGATCCTACTCATCATGAAAACTAATTGTCTCGTGTGGCTTTATTTTCTCTTTAGATTCTCTTTCCAATTTTACTTCTACAGTCCAAGGACAATGGAGCAATTTCAGAGAAGCTACTATAATAATTGTAATGTGTTTGAATTTTAGGAGGGAAATTTGGGTGGGAAAATGCACGTTGCTGATTGGCTGATGCCTCAGCCAGTATACTATTTAAAGAGGGGGTTTTGCCTGTTGGCTTTTGCTGGGATCACAATAAACCAAAGAGCTGTTGTCACTTGTATCGTCTCCTGCCTCTTCATTGCCTGAACTTAACATTGGCGACGAAGGTGGGATATTATTATTTATTTATTTATTTATTTATTATTTAGATTTTTATCCCACCCTTCTCCCGAAGGACTCAGGGCGGTGTACAGCCAGATTTAAAACAATACAATATACAGATTAAAATAACAGTTAAAATAACATATTCTATTTAAGGCAGTGAAACTAGGAAAAGAGCTGAAGGAACAACGTAATTTCAAACCCAGGCAGTATCAAGGGCGGATACATAACGATGTCTAGCTATATGCCGCCAGCGCCATTCGACCCAGTCAAGGAGAAATGGGGGTCGTACATGGCTCGTTTTGAGTGTTTCCTCGAAGCTAACGAGGAACTGCAAGGAGTATCGGATAATCGGAAGCGCGCTTACTTCCTGAGCCACTGTGGGCCAGAAGTCTTCGATACCGCCGAATCGCTGTCGGAACCAACGCCGGTACAGTCGGTGCCATGGCAAACGATACAGACAACACTACGAGCACACTATGCGCCGGTGCCATCGAAGTTTGTACAACGGTTCAAGTTGAGGCAAAGAGTTCAGCGAGAGGGCGAATCGATAAGCGTGTACATGGCCGCATTAAGGAAAGCCGCAAACCACTGTGAGTATAGAGACTTGGAGGACTCTTTATTAGAACAACTCATTTGTGGGGTCAGGGACATCCGACTACAGAGGCGGCGGCTGTCAAAAAGCAACCTAACCCTGGCGATAGCCCTGGATGAGGCCAGGGCACACGAGATGTCCACCAAAGCGGCGGAAACCTTACAAAAAGCCGAACACGCCAAATGCCGCAGCGAAAGCAACGCCAGTCCACAGCGAAGAAATCCAGGCCGAATCGGATGGTGAAGAAGAGGAAGAGGTTTTCCACACCGGGAGGCCGGAGAGAGGCGACCAGGACGAGTGCGTGAGTTGCAGAGGCCAACACCAACGACAGAATTGCAGGTTCAAAGACGCAATTTGTCAGCGGTGTGAAAAGAAAGGACACATAGCTCAGGCCTGCCGAGCCTCTCAACCTTCCCGCCCAAAATTCAAACTGGCCAATCAACAGGGCACCGGATCTGCAAAGCGGCCAGGGATTGGTCAGTTCAAAAAAGGCGCGAAGTTGAATCAGACCACTGTGAGAGTGGGCCATGCATCAACACGGCTAGAAAAGAAAATATTCACCAAGACATACATCGAAGGAGTGCAGTGTAAAATGGAGGTGGATACCGGCTCATCAATCACGATTATGTCTTGGGACACAATCGCAAGGGACCTGCCAGACATCGCGAAACGCCAGCTGCAACCCCAAAAGCTGAGAGTGCAAGACTACCAGGGGAACCGAATCCCTGTTCGAGGAGTCACGTCCGTCAGAGTGAAATATGGACAATTCAAGAAAACCCTGCCGATCACCATCGTAGATGGAAACCTGCCCAGTTTGCTAGGTCTGGACTGGTTCAGAGCCTTGGGCATGGAAGTAACTGGGGTTCACAGAAGCGGAGTCAACCTGAAGGACGAATTGTTGAGAGAATTCAAGGACGTTTTCCAAGACTGCCTGGGCAAGTACGTGGGGACCCCCATTTCATTCAATTTGGACCCCCAGGTGGCTCCCATTAGATTAAAAGCTAGGAGGGTCCCGTTCACCCTCAAACCCAAGATTGACAGGGAACTAGACAAATTAGTAAGCCAGGGAATACTAGTCCCCGTCGACCATGCAAAATGGGAGACACCAATAGTGACCCCAGTCAAACCGGACGGATCAGTCCGGATTTGCGCTGACTATAAGGCAACGCTTAACAAAGCATTGCAAAAGAGTGCTTACCCCGTTCCCGTAGTGCAACATTTGTTGCACTCGTTAGGACAGGGACAGGTTTTTGCCAAACTCGATCTGGCTCAAGCCTACCAACAATTACCAGTTGACGGCAAAATGGCCGAAGCGCAGACGATTGTCACACATCGGGGCGCTTTTAAATGCACTCGACTTCAGTTCGGAGTTAGTGTAGCCCCCGGGTTATTCCAAAACCTAATGGAACGACTCCTACAGGGTCTACCGGGAGTAGTTCCATATTTCGACGATGTACTGGTATCAGCAGAAAACTTGGAAGAATTAGGGGTCAAATTGTGGAAGGTTTTGGGCATTTTCAGGTCTGCGGGGCTTAAGGTTAAACTCAACAAATGCCAGATAGGAGTTGAATCTGTAGAATTCTTGGGTTACCGGATAGATAAGGAAGGCATCCACCCAACTGAGAGCAAAGTGCGAGCCATTAGAAAGGCTCCAATCCCAAAAAACAAAACAGAATTACAAGCAATTTTGGGGCTATGCGGTATTTTTAAAAAATAAGACAACGGTAGCCGAACTGCTACATAAACTGCTAGCGAAAAAATCTGTTTGGACTTGGGGCAGGGTTGAGGCTAAGGCATTTGAAGGCGTTAAGAATCTCTTGTCCAGCGATAGCCTTCTAATTCAGTACAATGGGACGTTGCCACTAGTACTAGTTTGTGATGCATCACCCTACGGGGTAGGGGCTGTCCTCAGCCACAGGTAACCGAACGGTTCAGAAGCCCCTATCGCATATTTTTCCCGCACGATGTCCGCAGGGGCACTCCGGTGCCCCCTAGATCGGTTAAACCCAACATACTCCCCTGATGGGTACCAAAGCACAAAGGGAAGAACCAGAACAATGACAACAGGTGACCCGGTATGGGCACATAACTATAGTGAGGGACCAGCATGGCTAAAGGGAACAATTGTAGGAGTGACGGGCCCAAAGTCATACATAGTGGACATGGGGGATGGCCGAGTGTGGAGACGCCACATAGATCAATTACGAAAAAGAATACAAAACAATCCAGAAATCAAACAGCCAGACCCTGACTACCCAATATTTGAACCAACAGCTAACTCAACCCCGAGGCGATCGGAGGACTTAGCTGAGTCTGAAGAAGTCCAGCGACGCCAACCGGCTCCTCCAGAGGACAGCAGGGACGACTCTGCCAATAATCCAGGGCCGGATGGCCCAGAGGAGGAGCTGGGAGGAACAAACAGTCCCTCCGACCAGCTCGACTCACTCCCAGGGAATGAATTGCGCAGGTCAGAAAGAGTTAGGAGACACCCTGTCTACCTGCGTGACTACGTGGAAAAATAACATGCAAATGTTATGCAAAAAAAAAAAACCTATGTAAATATGGTACAATGTGTTCTGGGAGGGGAGGAGTGTAATGTATTTGAATTTTAGGAGGGAAATTTGGGCAGGAAAATGCACGTTGCTGATTGGCTGATGCCTTAGCCAGTATACTATTTAAAGAGGGGTTTTTGCCTGTTGGCTTTTGCTGGGATCACAATAAACCAAAGAGCTGTTGTCACTTGTATCGTCTCCTGCCTCTTCATTGCCCGAACTTAACAATAATGAGGCATGTAGAAACCAAGCTGTAACAGGAATGATTAAGGAACCAGTATTTAACCTACAGAAGAGAAGCTGAGACCCCTCGCATCCTGGACATTTTTTCCTAGTATGATTTGTTTGCTTATTTGTTCCCCTTGACTATCATTAACTGTTGTACCTTATGATTCTTGACGAATGTATCTTGTCTTTTTATCTACACTGAGAGCAGATGCACCAAAGACAAACTCCTTGTACGTCCAATCACACTTGGCCAATAAATTCTATTCTATTGTATTCTAAACCAGTATTTAACCTACAGAAGAGAAGCTGAGAACAACCTTTGGAAATCTAAACGAGGAAATGGATGAGAACCAAAGGGCTGAAAATCAAGGAAGCAGATTCAGATTAAAAAGGACTTTCCTAATAGTAGGAGCTGTGAATCATTGGAATAGGTTGCCTCTTGAAGTGGAGAACTCCCCCTAATTGGACCTGTTCAGGGAAATTATGAAAAGTTTTAGCAGATCCTGCATTGAGCAGGAGGTTGGATTAGATTATTATTGAAGTCTATATATTAAAATATCCCCAGTTTTGCACTCATGGGGTCATTTTGAATTTTCTGTCTCTGTACGTGAACTAACCAGATTTTTGTCATCTGCAAATGTATCTTCAGACTTTCTTCTTCATTTGTAAAAGAGTTTAATCATTTTGAGTATGGTTTCTCACATTCCTATGAATCCATCTAATGGTGTTATAAAATTCACATTTAGCCAGTTTGCTAATTAAAATCTCTTGGGGAATTTTGTCAAATACAATGATGAAATGAAGAAAAATATATTTCCACTGGTCTAGCAGTCATTCAACTAGTAAATCAATCAAGGAAGGAGATGAGATCAGCTTACCAGGATTTATTTTTAGTAAATCTGTGCTGGTATCTATTAATCACAATATTATTATCAAAGTGAATTTGGATCTTTTAATCAGATGTTCTTGGATCTTTGGTGGTATTGAATACAGACTGTCCAGCACTATCAGACTTGAGATTTAGGATTTCATTTGCTGTATTTGTGGCACTTGACCTATCCCCTAGTTTTTCTCAAAGCTAAGGCATGGATTTTCTGAGAGGTGTCAGCAGGATTCTTTTGTAATTCATCTTGTCTTCCAGATTTTAATTTCCTGATCAATTTTGAATTGCAACCAAAACCCCTCATTTGGCATTGGTATGATTACTACTGCAATGCTCTCTACATGGGGCTCCCCTTGAAGAGCACCCAAAGGCTCCAGTTGGTTCAGAATGCAGCTGCGCAGGTGATAGAGGGAGCCGCTCGTGGCTCCCATGTAACACCACTCTGTGCAAGCTGCACTGGCTGCCTGTGGTCTTTTGGGTGCACTTCAAGGTGTTGGTTACCACCTTTAAAGCACTCCATGGCTTAGGACCGGGCTTTTATGGGACCGCCTACTGCCACCGTTTGCCTCCCATCGACCCGTGCGCTCTCACAGGGAGGGACTCCTCAGAGTACCGTCAGCCAAGCAATGTCGACTGGCGGCCCCCAGGGGGAGGGCATTCTCTGTGGGGGCTCCCACCCTCTGGAACGAACTTTCCCCAGGACTTCATTAACTTCCTGACCTTCGGACCGTCCGCCGTGAGCTGAAGACATATTTATTTATCCGCGCAGGACAGGCATAGAATTTTAGAGATTTTTATTCGGTTTTAATTTTAATTAGTGGGTTTTATTGTTTTAAATATATTTTAATTTGGGCCATATTTAATAAGTTTTTTAATTTCTGTTTTACCTTGTATTTATTCATTGTTGTTTTATTTGGCTGTGAACCGCCCTGAGTCCTTCAGGAGAAGGGTGGTATAAAAATCTAATTAAATAAATAAATAAATAAATAAATAAATAAATAAAATTAAATTTTCATTTTTGGAGAAAAAATGCAAAATATAAATGATAAAAGTTCCACCTTTTCTTATACCTCTTCTCAGTAGGTATAATGTCTATAATTTATACCTACTGGGAAGCAAGTCAATTTCTTGGGACTTACCTATCAATCCCTTCTTTGTGTAAACAGCAGCCCCATCTGCTCAGCCAATAGAATAGAATAGAATAGAATAGAATAGAATAGAATAGAATAGAATAGAATAGAATAGAATAGAATAGCAGAATTGGAAGGGACCTTGGAGGTCTTCTACTCCAACCCCCTGCTTAGGCTGGAAACCCTATACCATTTCAGACCCAGGGTGGTATTCACTTACTTTCCGTACCTGTTCGCAAATGTGAGCGTGCAGCATGCACGCTGGCATCACTCGCATTCACCCCGTCCACATATGCACCCGGCCTTCTGCGCATGCACTTTGCTAGCGTGTGCACCTTCTGCGCATGTGCCCGGCCTCAAAAATGTGCCTAAATAGGATGGCGGGTGGGTGGGCACCCACGATTTCCGCTACCAGTTCAGCGAACTGGTCCGAACCAGCTGAATACTACCTCTGTTTCAGACAAATGGTTATCCAGTTTCTTCTTAAAAACTTCCAGTGCTGGAGCATTTACATCTTCTGGAGGCAAGTTGTTCCACTGATTAATTGTTCTGTCAGGAAATTTCTCCTTAGTTCTAGGTTGCTTCTCTCCTTGATGGTTTCGGATTGATCCCATTGTTTCCTCGTATCAAAAGTGTTGATTAAGAGTACTTTAAGTCAGATGTCTTACCTTTCATTTCAAGTCCTACAATTTCTAGAGGTTTGTACTGTATAACCAAACTATCATGTTATAGCCACATTAGCTGAGAGGGGATAGCAAGAGTCTTAATCCCAGTGAATTTATGTGACCTTGGTAGTCTTTAGGAGTAGTTAGACGAACATCAGCACTAAATATTTAATGAAACTCTTTGATTATGTTTTTAGTTTGAGACCTTTCAAGTAAGCTCGGCTCTAAATTCCCCATGGTTGCATTATGACAACAACAATCATTAGTCACAAATCAAGTTGTAACTTGAATGCTCTTAGCCTAACCATCCCTTGCAGATGATATTACAAGGATGGACACATTTATAGATGTTAATTGATACAGAGCATAAAAACTCAATTGTCAATGACATTTTCCTCTTCGTCTCTTGGGTACATACAGTATGTTATATAGTGTTCCATTGTCATAATATCTGGGTACTTTGGGAAAAAAATTGTTGTGTTCCATTGTCAATCAAATCAAATTGCTTGTAATTACCATATGTGTCCATATTTCATTTGTTTATGAATGTATGCTTAGATATATACAAGAATCTTCAACATATTTTTTTGAAGATTAAACTGAAGTTTGCTGCTTTTCCCATGCTTCTACATTATCCTAATGTCCTTTCAATCATGGCTGTCAATTTTCAAAGAATCAACCATTATATAAATTGTAGCAGCTTTGTACCTATCCTCAGTTTGCAGTTTTCCAATTGCTATCAGCACCACACGTTATCTTGCACTTATCAGGGTTCCAAGTAACACCCCCAACAAAATCAAACTCTGAGACTTGAAGTTCTTCAAAGCTAACTTTTATTAGAGATGTCATATTGGCACTTCTGGGAAAACCCAAATCTGAGAGCTTCCGGGTTTTCCACACCCAAAAGAAAGTTCAAGACCTTGCCTCTCTTCCACATGTCCACCACACATCCAATCAGGTACCATTTGGAACAGAAGATGCCTCCTCACTCCTCTCAGCCCAGCTGCAGGGCACAATGGCCTTGACTTTCTATAAAGAAATTTATTGTAAATACATATCTTCTTCCCTCTATGCAACCCCGCCTCCCAATTTCCCACAATAGGATTTGTGGCAGGCCTGAAGCCTGAAGGCACCAAAGTAGAAAGATGGCTTCTTGGTCTGACAGCACAACATTCAATTTTGTTCTTGTGTACCCTCAAGAACAAATGTTTCTGTACCCTCAAGAACAATGTTTGTTCTTGTCATAAAGCTGTTCCTATATCTGAGTCGGTGGGCTTGAGGCATATGTCCATTCAGGAGATGTCTAGGATCATCCTCTTGCTTAATTCTTTCAGCATCTACTACTTCTCTCCTGATCTTAGGTGGGACAATGCCCAGCAAGAGAATACATTTTCTCAGTTGGTGTAGGTTTGAGACATCCTGTTACTAAGTTTACTGCTTCACTGGTGACAATATCAACTTGTTTTGCATGTGCAGATGTGCCCCACACTGGAGCAGCATACTCTGCTGCAGAGACACTCAAGGCCAAAGCTGATGGGAGCAATGTACAGTAGATGGTTGAGCTCCCCATATGCAGTTTATCAATTTCCTGATGATATTGTTTCTCAAGCTGACATTTTAGCCTTAGCGTTCAAGCAGTATTATTTGAAAGAGAGTGTCCGGTTGAATGTTGCACTGAGATACTTCGGTGTTGGACAGTAGTGTCGTCAGTTCCCTTGTCACGTAATACAAGTGGTCCTCAACTTACGAACACAACTGAGGCCAAAATTTATGTTGCTAAGTGAGAAATGTGTTAACTGAGGCTTGCGACGTTTTACGACTTTTCTCACCACATTTGTTAAGCAAATCACTAAAGTTCTTAAATAGGTAACCCGGTTGATAAGTGAATCTGGCTTCTCCATTGACTTTGCTTGTCAAGTTTCGCAAAAGGGGATCACATGACCTCAGGATGCTGCAACCGTCATAAATGTAAATCAATTGCCAAGTGAAGTTTGATCACATGAATACGGGGACACTGCAATGGTCGTAAGTGTGAAAAACAGTCATAAGTCACTTTTTACAGGGCTATTGCAACTTTGGACGGTCACTAAATGAACTGTTGTAAGTCAAGGACTACCTGTATCCTTGCATCTTGATTCCAGAGGTGAAACTCTTCCCTTGCATCTTGATTCCGGAGGTGGAAAACACACAAGTGGACCTTGTGTGGGTTGGCTTTAAATGGTTGATGATTCAGTATTGTCCTAATTCTTCAGGTGCTACTATAGGTTTCCAAGCTACCTCATCAAAAATTGATCCTTGTTTGGCTATTTTTTTGTTTTTGTTTTTGTTTTTGTTTTTTTTGTTTACATTTATATCCCGCCCTTCTCCGAAGACTCAGGGCGGCTTACAGTGTATAAGGCAATAGTCTCATTCTATTTGTATATTTTACAAAGTCAACTTATTGCCCCCCCAACAATCTGGGTCCTCATTTTACCTACCTTATAAAGGATGGAAGGCTGAGTCATCCTTGGGCCAGGCTTGAACCTGCAGTAATTGCAGGCTACTGTGTTCTAATAACAGGCTCCTTACAGCCTGAGCTATTCCGGCCCCTATTGCTGTATCGTCTGCATTGTGATTGTTAGGACTGGTTGATTTTATATACCAGTGATGGTGAACCTTTTCGGCACCAAACCAGAACGCATATGTTTGTGCGCGTGCACTGGAGTGCTGGAAACCTGAGGACCAGCTGGCCGGCACACACATGCCTGTTTTTTGGCTGGTTTTGGCCATTTGGGAGGCCATTTTCAAGCCGTTTTTCAGGCCATTTTTTGGGCCGTTTTCAGACCGGTTCTGGCCATTTTCAGGCCATTTTCCGCCTGTGAAAACCAGCTGGCCGGCACACATGTGCATGCTGAAAACCAGAAGACTAGCTGGCAACGGCACACATGCCCACAGAGCGTGCCATAGGTATATACTGTATGTACTATTAAAGACTCACTTGCTATCTTGGAAGAGGGGCAGGCAGGGGAACTACACGTATTAAAAATATGGTATAACTCTCAGTGTACTATTGTGGTGAGAAGCAAGGATCTGTCATAAGAGATTTCTCTTGGTGGGAGTTTAATTTCTAGCCTCCTATTAAAAATGGCAGAGGGCTGTTTATAGAGCTTTTCATTGCTTTGCAAAAAATGAGTACTTTTTTGTGGAGTATTTTGTTTTCATTCATTTTTAAATGTTTTACAATCAATAGGGAAAAGCTTGGCAATTTTCATTAATCACAAGAAAATCTGTCTTTTTGACCAAATCAGGAGTGGTACATCCGAAATGGAGTGGTACATCCATTTAGCCTACATAGCAATATAACCAATATAACCAAGTTGGGTTATATTCCAAATTGGCACAAGTTTCTCAAATGCTCAAGTTCTTTGTAACTTTTTTATTTCAGAGCAAAGCAAGACGATGATACGATACTGTAAGAAATTGGATAGCTCCATATTTTCATCCTAAGGTATTTCTGTGTCAAGTGTCATGATTTCAGAAAGTGGACAAAAATCTTCATGGCAATATCTAAGCATTCCACAGCAGGGTCAATGGTCCCCAAATTAAGGCTGTTAGATTCAAGAGCAATAAGCAATGAAGAGGCACCATGTAGGCTTGAAATGATGCATCCCTGTTGCAGCAGCATCGGTGCTGATCTTGCATTTAAAAATAGATTGATATTTATCCAGGAGGCAATACTTGTAATTTTGTGACTAGAGCATTTTCTGTTAAATTTGATAAGAGGAAAAAGATTGGATCTTGGTCAGAGACCTGAGAATTCATCTCATAGCAGGGGAGAGTCACCTGAGAGCAAAAAGAGAAAACAATTGTAAATTTAATGACACTCAATGTCGTCGGCTATAGCTTGCACATAGCTGTTGAGACTAAGTGCCATCAGTTGTTTTGTTGAAATTCACCACAACTTACCTACGTTAAAAGCATACTGATATAAAGCATCACACTTGGCAACAATTTATATGAATATAAACTAAGGTTTTTCCTCCCATTTCTTTAATTAGTTTTTTTTTAATCCCACCTTTATTATTTCTATAAATAACTCAAGGTGGCAGACATACCTAATCCTCCTATTTTCCCTACTACAACAACAACAACCCTATTAGGTGAGTTGAGCTAAGAGAAAGTGAATGCCCCAAAGTCACCCAGCTGGCTTTCCTGCCTAAAGTGGGATTAGAAGTCACAGTCTCCTGGTTTCTAGTCTGGTACCTTAACTACTAGACTATTTTGGGTATTATTATTATTATTATTATTATTATTATTATTATTATTATTGTTATTGTTATTGTTATTGTTATTGTTATTGTTATTGTTATTGTTATTGTTATCATCATCATCATCACCATCATCATCATCATATTTTATTATTATTTATTTATCATTCTTTACACATAAGTAATTGCTTCTAATTTCTGCTTCAATAAAAGTGTTAGCAATTGTAGGGATATTCTTTCTCAGTAACCATAGATTTGATAAGTCAACAGAAATTTGCAGACTGAATTCTGGGAGTTGAAGTCCATGCAGCTTAAAGTTGCACAGTTTGTAAAAGGAGGATGTAGACTCATAAGGCAAATTATTTATGGGTAACAAGAAAGCTTTTAGATGTAAATGTAGCCCAGATTATCCTCTGACTGAAATGAAACTTTCAGCAATGTAATACTAACATAGCATTCACAAAACACTATCCCACCATTGACTAACCTTGAAGCACATCAAACTAGCATTCCTTACAGATACTGAAAAAATCATTCCCCATTAATCTAGCTAATTATTTTTATAACCATTGTCATGTATAGCAATCACGGCAACCTTTTGTGGAAGTTAATTCATTCAAGTAATTATGAATTGTGATAGAGATGTGTCAATTAGCTTGGGGATAACTAAAGAATATTGCACATGTAAAGTCAGAAAGATTACAACATTTGCATTTTTCCTCAAAATTCTAGAAATGTTTTCTCGGTAGAAAATCATCAGAATTCAAATTCCTTGAAACATAGATGCAGTTTTAATTTTAAGAAATAGCGTTATCATGAATTTAAGTCATCGGTCAGTCTTAGTATCACATAGCTGGAGTGTCACATACTTCAAGCAGGGGTTCAGACAGCAATCCCACCTTGTTTCTCAATCTAGTCCCTCGTTTCATGTAAATCAATTTTTAATTGCTAGATGATACACTCAGGAGTTTAAATATTAGATGGATGAATGGAAATATTGCTCTGTAGCTGAGGCAAAAGAATAATGGAAGATCAGGTTTTCCGAACTGAAGTTCAAGAAGATGTGCACAGGAGAAAGCTAAGAGGATGCCCACAGGAAAATTTTACTTTTGCTAAAGAAAACCTTCCTAAAACAGACCTAAAGATCTTGGGGTAGAATTAATTAGTAACAGACAGCAGTCTCATAGTTATGGGAAAAAATTAAATGCCGGGTGTTTGTATGTAGGTCTTTGGTTATTCGGGTT
The DNA here is from genome assembly GCF_028640845.1 of Ahaetulla prasina. Taxonomy (NCBI): domain Eukaryota; kingdom Metazoa; phylum Chordata; class Lepidosauria; order Squamata; family Colubridae; genus Ahaetulla; species Ahaetulla prasina. The sequence goes on from NC_080540.1 coordinate 43,143,733, forward strand.
TTCTCCCGCGTAAAATTGGAAGTCTCTTGGCGACGTTTCGACGAAGTCTCATTCGTCATCTTCAGGCTTCAGCTTCGTGCTTCTGGGAGCAATGTGTGATTGCAGCTGTTTCTTCCTTTTTAACTGCTAGAGGGGGTTTGAACTGATTGGGTGGGAGTTTGGCTGTGCTCTGATTGGATGGGGGTTTTTTTTGTGCTCTGATTGGCTGGGGGTGTGTCCTGTTGCTGTTGTTTGGCTTCGTGTTTGCAATGCAGCTCACCACTCAAATCCCTCTGCAACTCAGACTAATCTGAGCACAACCAAGCCCCCACCCAAACAGGACACACCCCCAGCCAATCAGAGCACAAAAAAACCTCCATCCAATCAGAGCACAGCCAAGCTCCCACCCAATCAGTTCAAACCCCTTTTAGCAGTTAAAAAGGAAGAAACAGCTGCAATCACACATTGCTCCCAGAAGCACAAAGCTGAAGCCTGAAGATGATGAATGAGACTTCGTCGAAATGTCGCCAAGAGACTTCCAATTTTACGCAGGAGAAAACCCAAATAACCAAAGACCTACATATAGTATATATAATATACATGTATATATAATATACACAAGAGACTAGTGCTTTGTAGAATAGCACTGAAGGCCTTGAAAAGGAGATTCAGAGCTGGGATCTGATCTACAAATGTCAGAATTATACAAACAAAGGTTATGACCCTCCTTGAAAACCAAAGTTAGACGGTGAAGAAGCAGGACTTATAGACCATTGTCACTTTTGATTCCAAAGTCACTGATAGTCACTGATAGCCCTAATAAAAAACAACTGCATGGATCATAGAACAAATCAATTCAGAGTTCTCAAAACACAAATGACCAGATTCAAATTGTTATACTTCAAACACATTATGTGAAGATCTAACTTTCTGCAGAAGTCCACAGCTGGCAAAGATAGAAAGATACAGAAGAGGATGAGCAGCAACAACATTGTGGATAGATTCCATTACAATAACAATAAGAGCAACATTGGAAAGTCTAGGGCAGCGGTCACCAACTGGTGGTCCATGAGAAAATTTTTGTGGTCCGCAGAAAAATTATTTGCATTTCTTATATTGCACTAAATCAGAGGTCCTCAAACTACGGTCCCTGGGCTGTGAATACGTGCAATGAACGGTTGTGTTGTTGCAGAGAGTCTCCTCCTTTGGGGTCTTTTTGCATGGGTTGGACTGGGGCAGAAATTCTGACTTGGGGTCCATTTCAGCCTCCTGGTACGGGGCTTTGGGCAAAGGCTGGGGGAAGCACCACCAGTGGCGAAGAGCCGGAGGACCTTGTTCCAGTGGGACTGCATCATGGCCTGGAACTGGCTGACCATCTCAGCTCACTGAGCCTCCAGGGGCTAGTACCTGGCCTTGCCCTCCTGCAGGTCTTCCCTCTGCTTGGAAAGCCTATGCTCCTAGTCCTCAGTGAGGTGCTTCTGCTGAGTCTCCTTCTCAGTCAGATCCAATTTGAACTGAGCAGCTGTTTTGCCAACTCTTTCTCATGGTGGCTGCATAGCTCCAACAACTGCTTCCTGTTGGGGCCCTAAGGAACCCAGGCGGGGAGGCGAGGAGTGGCTGGGAGGGAGAGGTGAGTAGAGGCCGGCGAGACACCCCTTGACGTGAGAGACACTGAGTTGGCCACGCCCACCCAGTCACATGACCACCTAGCCATGCCCACCAAGCCAGTCATTAGGCAGATCATATTAGTGGTCCACTGGATTTAAAATTATGAATTTAGTGGTTGCTGAAATCCGAAAGGTTGGTGACCCCTAGTCTAGGGGATCTGGTTAGAAACCAACCATTCTAGAGAAAATTTTGCATGGACACTAAGAGTTGACACTTGATGGTATGTAACAATAACAAACACAAAATAAACCTGTTAGGTACTGAACACATCTTATGAATTCATATTGAGTTGATTCATATCCCAAACTGCTGGTGGAATTTTCCAGATGGTTTTGATAAGTGTCTTCAGCCATAAAATCATAGTATGGTAGGGCTGGAAGGGACCTTGGAGGTCATCTAATCCAACCTCTTGCAGGAGTCCTTATTAGTATCCCAGACAAATGGTTGTCTACTCTTGTCTTGAAAACCTCCAACAATGGAACACCCACAACCCTAAGAGGAAATCTGTTCCATTCAGGGATGGGTTGCTTGGGGTTTGAGGGGGTTTGGGAGAACCTCTAGCTAAGATACTGTGCAGTTTGGAAAACCCCCAAATCCCACTCCTGGCTGACCTCACCCACCCCTCCCTCCCAGGAGTCCCCACGTGGCCCATTTTGGATGAAGGTAAGTACAGGGTGCACACAGAGGCTCAGGGAGAGAAAAAAACAGGCCTACCGGAAGTTTGGGAAGGCCAGGAAATGGCCTGTTTCCAGCCTCCAGAGGGCCTCCGGAGCCTGGGGAGGCCATTTTTGCCCTCCCAGAGGCTCACGGAAAATCTCCGGAACCTGGGAAGGGCAAAAATGCCCCACCCATGGTGCAGGAGGCTGACTAGGCCATGGCCACCATGGCCACGCCCACCCAGCAACCGGGCAGAGAACCTCTTGCTACAATTTTTGAAGCCCACCCCTGGTTTCATTGATTATTCATTCTCAGTGTTAGGAAATTTCTCCTTATTTCTAGATTGGATCTCCCTCTAACAGCTTCTTTTGCTACTTATGTGGCCTCAAGTGCTATGGAGAATAAATCAACCCTCTCTTCCCAAGTACAGTATTGGAGAACTGCTATCCAAGTAAGGAAACTCACTGCCTACACTGTGAAATGATGCTTGCACTTTTTTTTTGTTTTGTTTGGTCCAGGTGCTTTTCTTGTGACTTGAGCCAACAGAATAATGGCACTAGCACCCTACAGTATAACCAATGACACATTAAAAACACACAGGGTAAAACACACTAAAACCTGAACAACAACAACAACAAAAGTTCTATTTGCTCATAGAACCTTTTCTAAACAAAATCAGCATTCTACAAAGTATGTTTGTGTTCCAAATCATCTTGTTATTGTTGTTGTCACTTTTTTTTATTTAAACTTCAAAACTTGTACCTCTAACATAAATGATTGATATTCCGTTTTTATGAAAGTGTTTGCTTTGGAAAGTGGAGCGGGAGAGAGGAAGTGGGGAAAATGAAAAAGTGTTCACATTTAGTTCTTGCTGCTTGAATGAGCCTCCTTGTTAGAAAGAGATCACCTAGAATTTGGCATCCCTATACAGTTATATTAAACAAAGTTATGCCCTGTATGCATTGTAAAACTATTCCTAATTGTAAATGCTTTGTGGCTGAAATCCTGGCATAAATTCACCCAAAACAGAGAAACACTAATGTGAGTCATTCTGTCCAAGACTAACTTTTAGTATATGCATTTCTGGGAAAGGACAAATCATTAGGTTAATAACAGAATCAATAGTAAAAGAGAAAGGAAAAAAAAGCATGAAAGAAGAGTTCTCCATTCCTCTGAAAACAACAAAATATCTTATCCCACCAGACTTGAAATCCTAGGCTTAGAAAACTTGGAACTCCGTCGCCTACGACAAGACCTAATTTTAACTCATAGAATCATCTATTGTAATGTCCTTCCTGTTAAAGACTACTTCAGCTTTAATTGCAATAATACAAGAGCAACCAATAGATTTAAACTTAATGTTAACCGCTTTAATCTAGATTGCAAAAAATATGACTTCTGTAACAGAATCATCAGTGCTTGGAACACTTTACCTGACTCTGTGGTCTCTTCCCATAATCCTAAAAACTTTAACCAAAAAAATTCTACTATTGACCTCACCCCATTCCTAAGAGGACCATAAGGGGCGTGCATAAGAGCTCTAGACAAAACCCTTCACAAAACCCCAATAGACAGCTGTATGCGGATGATACTCAGCTGTACTTTTCTACACCGAACCACCCCAACGAAGCTATCGAAGTGCTGTCCCGGTGTCTGGAGGCCGTACGGGTCTGGATGGGGAGAAACAGGCTCAAGCTCAATCCCGCCAAGACAGAGTGGCTGTGGATGCCGGCATCCCGGTACAGTCAGCTAAATCCGCGGCTGAACATCGGTGGCGAGTCATTGGCCCCGATGGAGAGGGTCCGCAACTTAGGCGTCCTCCTGGATGAACGGCTGTCTCTAGAAGAGCATTTGACGGCCGTCTCCAGGAGAGCGTTCTACCAGGTTCGCCTGGTACGCCAGTTGCGCCCCTTTCTGGACCGGGATGCCCTATCCACGGTTACTCACGCACTCGTGACGCCTCGCATGGATTACTGCAATGCTCTACATGGGGCTCCCTTGAGGGGCATCCGGAGGCTACAGTTAGTCCAGAATGCAGCTGCGCTGGTGATAGATGGAGCCCTCGTGGCTCCCATATGACACCTATCCTGCGCAGACTGCACTGGCTTCCTGTGGCCTTCCGGTGCGCTTCAAGGTTTTGGTGACCACCTTTAAAGCGCCCATGGCATTGGGCCGGGTTATTTACGGGACCGCCTACTGCGACGAATACCTCCCACCGTCCCGCGCCTCACAGAGAGGGTCTCCTCAGGGTGCCGCCAGCGAGGCAATGTCGGCTGGCGACGCCCAGGAAGGGCCTTCTGTGGGGCTCCCACCCTCTGGAACGATCTACCCCGGACTTCGTCAGCTTTCGGACCTTCGGACCTTCCGCCCCGGGCTTAAAACATACTTATTTAATTGTGCAGGACTGAGCTAGATTTTAAATTTTGGGTTTTAAATTGGGTTTTATTTCTATTTTTAATTGGACGGGCTTTAGAATAAGTTTTTTAAATGTTTTATATTGTATTTATATTGTATTTATCTGTTTTTAGTGCCTGTAAACCGCCCTGAGTCCCTTGGGAGATAGGGCGGTATATAAATACGATTAAATAAATAAATAAATAAATAATAAATAAATAAATAAGACAAAACCCTTCACAAACTCAGGGCTTTGAGCCTGGATATAAAATCAGGTCTTTAGCAGAGGTGGGTTTCAGCAGGTGCTGACCAGTTCTGGAGAACCGGTAGCAGAAATTTTGAGTAGTTCACAGAACCAATAGTAAAAATTTGGACTGGCCCCACCCCCATCTATTCTCTGCCTCCCAAGTCCCAGCTGATTGGGAGGAAATGGGGATTTTGCAGTATCCTTCCGCTGGATTGGGGAGGGAATGGAGATTTTACAGTATCCTTCCCCTGCCACATCCACCAAGCCACACCCACCAAGCCATGCCACGCCCACCAAGCTACACAGAACCAGTAGTAAAAAAATTTGAAACCCACCACTGGTTTTAGGCCTTATGAAAAACCAGCAGGATCAGGGCCATCCTAATCTCCAGAGGGAGAATGTTCTAGAGGTGGGCATTACACCGAAAATGCACACTTCCACCAACTGGTATTCTCTGACGAGATCCAAAGTACCTCAAGTAACCCAGTCCCAAGCTATGAAGGGCTCTATAGGTGACAGCCAGCATCTTGAACAGAATCTGAAAGTGACTGGCAAGTAGTGCAGCCCACAGAGGCCCACCATTACATATGCCAAGTAAATAACACCATTTACCACCTAGACAGTTGTATTCTGCACCTATTGTAGCTTCCAAATGCTCTTCAAGGTCAGCCCCATATACAGCACATTACAGTAATCCAGTTAGGAGATCACAAGGGCATGAGTGACAGTAACTATGGCATCCCAGGTCAGGAATGATTATAACCAGTGCACAATCCAAAGCTCTTCCTTTTGAATGAGAGAAGATTAGGGATAGAAGATGCAAGGGAATGTATACAGGACATTGGGGACAGGGCTAGTAGATATATCTTCCTGAAGGCTGAAACAGTGAATGGTCAAACAGCATTTCTGTCTCGTCACCTGGTTTATATACCTGATTATGGACTTTTCTTGAGACAAGGTGCTGTCCTTCAGTATAGAAACAAGAAAGCCCAACATTCCCTACCTTTGGTCAAAATGCAGATAGTCTACATCCATATCCACATAGTACTTTTCTTTTCTCAACTGTTAATTATTTCATTTATTTGTTTATTAAATTTATAGGCTGCTCGTCTTACCTCAAATTTTATATATCCAGCAAATCCATGTTTACGCTCTGATATACTTAAGATATACTGAGTGCTTCACTGTGTACAAAACAAGTTGCCTATTAAGTAGCTTAACGTCTCAAATTTGAAGTAGTTTCAAGATGTTTAGATGAATCATTGACTAAAGTTTAATTGGTTCAAAAACATTTCACAACTTGGAATGTTTCACAGGTATAACACTCCACTGATGTTACAAATGGAAGTCTATTTTAAGTATCCTACAGAGGAATTTTTTAGGATGCTGCTACAGAACATCTGGTACAGAAGAAGTCAGAAGGGAAACTTATGTGTATTCCCTTGAGAACAACTTTTTATTTCTCTATACCTTGCAGCGGTATTTTTTTTTTTTTTTGTATTTTGGATGAAGCAAGTAGACTTTGCTTATGTAACTCCCAAACTATGATTCACATACAGTATTATTATTATTTTATTTATTATTTATTGAATTTATATTGAAGTATATTACATATTGTCAATTGTATTAATACCTTTCTATTTCACTCTCAATATCTTTTCCACTAAACTTCTTGTTCTCCATGGATTTTATCTCCATGGATTTCCCTAGATGTTAGACTTGTTAGTACACAATTGGCTCTACCTTCATTGTTAACAGCCTTTGGATCTCTTCCAATGATCCATCTAATTCAAATCCAGCTGGGCTTTTTCATCTGTGTGGTCAATGACCCTTTTCATCCAGACTAGAATTCTTGTACAGGTAGTCCTCAACTTACAACAATTCATTTAGTGACCAATGTGTCACTAGTCAAAGTTACAGCAGCACTGAAAAAAGTTACGTTACATTTTTCACACATACAACTGTTGCAGCATTCCTATGGTCATGTGATCAGAATACGCAACTGACTCATATTTATGACAACTGCAGTGTCCCAGGGTCATAAGCAAAGTCAATGGAGTAGAATAGAATAGAATAGAATAGAATAGAATAGAATAGAATAGAATAGAATAGAATAGAATAGAATTTTTTTTATTGGCCAAGTGTGATTGGACACACAAGGAATTTGTCTCGGGTGCATAAGCTATTAGTGTACATACAAGCAACAGGTGATAAATCATGATCATAATAGTAACATACTATCATCATAAATCATAAGATATAAATTCAATGATAGTCATAGGATACTAAATAAGCAAACAACATAAATCCTAATAGGAGACTAAATAAAGGCAATCAACATAAATCATGGGATATAGTCATAAGAAGAAAACAGGTAATAGGAAAGATGAGAAGGGTAATGGATAAGACAGCCTTATTAGGTGGCTTGACATTCTAGGACATAGACAGTGTTGTGGAAATTACTATAGTTGTTTAGCAGAGTGATAGCATGGGAGAGGGGAGAACTGTCTTTGTGTCTTTGGCATGCAATGTCCTATAGCGTTGTCTTGAGGGAAGAAATTGAAACCGCTTGTGTCCAGGACGTGACGGTCTTTAGATATTTTCACAGCCCTCTTTCTGGTTCGTGCAGTATATTTAACAACTGTGGCAAGAAAAGGCCTATAATGGGGCAAAACTCACTTAACAACAGAAATTTTAGGCTCAATTGCGGTCGCAAGTCAAAGACCACCTATATTAGATCTTTTCAACATTGCCATTATGACAAAAAAAAGGCATAAGCGAACAAAGACATTTCGTAATAGGTATTTTATTTTAAATTATTTTCAGAGAATTAATTAGAACTCAAACATTCAGCTGTCCCTGATGCAGCTAGTAACACTGCTCTGCTGCTGAGTCAGCTAAGTCTTCCGAACAGCCACTGTAAGTAAAACAACTCTAATAAGCTTTTTAACCCTGACCTTTTAAAATCAGTGATAAACCTATAGTTTTATTTTGTAAGAAAGGATTCCATTTTTAAGTGATAAAACACTTTTCGACCCTCTTCAGTCTAATGATCCTCGTTACCAATGCTAGATATATGAGTCCATCAAACCATTAGCTGGTATAAACATTTATAGCAGTCATGGTTACATTTGCTTTATGGTCAATAGGAATGAAACGATTTATAAAAAGATTTATGCTCATTGGGGAATATCAATAAAATATTTCTGCTAACACTTCAGCGGTATTGAGGAAGCTGCTTTATAATTATTATTGAACAGTCCCATGATTACAGTGAAGAAAATAAGTTCTGCAGGGTAAATTGTAAAGATGATGCACCAGCATGGCTAAGTTTGGGAGAACTTTTGATCAAAACTTACAAATAAAGCCCAACAGGAAAAATATTTCGAACATGAAAAATGACTATGCTTGTCGCAACAGGATGAGATAGTTTTATAAAGATGCTGCATTTAACATCATCATGGGTTAGCAAAGGTAGATTCCAATGAAAGTATTCCAGTATTTGAGGGGCTGCCACAAAGAAGTGGGGGTCAAATTCAAAGCACCAGAGGGCAGGACAAGAAACAGTGGATGGAAACTGAACAAAGAGAGAATCAACCTGGAATTAAGGAAAAACTTCCTAACAGTGAGGACAATTAACCAGTGGAACAGCTTGCCTTCAGAAATCACTCCAACAATGGAGGTTTTTAAGAAGAGACTGGACAATCACTTGTCTGAGATGGTATAAGTTCTCCTGCTTGAGCAGGGGGCTGGACTAGAAGACCTCCAAGGTCCCTTCCAGATCTATTCTAATTCTAATTCTAATTAATTCTAATTCTATGGTTAATGTTTCCTTCTTTCTCTTGATCTTTAAAGCACATTTTTATTTTTATTTATTTTCAGAGAATTAATTAGAACTCAAACATTCAGCTGTCCCTGATGCAGCTAGTAACACTGCTCTGCTGCTGAGTCAGCTAAGTCTTCCGAACAGCCACTGTAAGTAAAACAACTCTAATAAGCTTTTTAACCCTGACCTTTTAAAATCAGTGATAAACCTATAGTTTTATTTTGTAAGAAAGGATTCCATTTTTAAGTGATAAAACACTTTTCGACCCTCTTCAGTCTAATGATCCTCGTTACCAATGCTAGATATATGAGTCCATCAAACCATTAGCTGGTATAAACATTTATAGCAGTCATGGTTACATTTGCTTTATGGTCAATAGGAATGAAACGATTTATAAAAAGATTTATGCTCATTGGGGAATATCAATAAAATATTTCTGCTAACACTTCAGCGGTATTGAGGAAGCTGCTTTATAATTATTATTGAACAGTCCCATGATTACAGTGAAGAAAATAAGTTCTGCAGGGTAAATTGTAAAGATGATGCACCAGCATGGCTAAGTTTGGGAGAACTTTTGATCAAAACTTACAAATAAAGCCCAACAGGAAAAATATTTCGAACATGAAAAATGACTATGCTTGTCGCAACAGGATGAGATAGTTTTATAAAGATGCTGCATTTAACATCATCATGGGTTAGCAAAGGTAGATTCCAATGAAAGTATTCCAGTATTTGAGGGGCTGCCACAAAGAAGTGGGGGTCAAATTCAAAGCACCAGAGGGCAGGACAAGAAACAGTGGATGGAAACTGAACAAAGAGAGAATCAACCTGGAATTAAGGAAAAACTTCCTAACAGTGAGGACAATTAACCAGTGGAACAGCTTGCCTTCAGAAATCACTCCAACAATGGAGGTTTTTAAGAAGAGACTGGACAATCACTTGTCTGAGATGGTATAAGTTCTCCTGCTTGAGCAGGGGGCTGGACTAGAAGACCTCCAAGGTCCCTTCCAGATCTATTCTAATTCTAATTCTAATTAATTCTAATTCTATGGTTAATGTTTCCTTCTTTCTCTTGATCTTTAAAGCACATTTTTATTTTTATTTAATTTTTTTTATTTACATTTCTATGCCACCCATCTCACTGGTACAGTGACTCTGGGTGACTTACAATGTAACAAAATGTTAAAGAAGTACTAGAAAAGAATTAAAATTAAAAATTATGTAGAAAAGCTAAAACCTGAGATAATGGGAGAGGCCCATCTTCTTTACCTGGTCAGCTACTATCAACAAAGCAGGGCTCTGTCAGAGCCCTGGGCCAAGCGGCAAAGCCAAATTTTAGGAGCCTTCAGAAGACCAGGAGTGGAGGAAAATATCTCACCTCTAACAGGAGAATATTTCAAAGAGCAGGGGGTACAGGAGAGAAAGCTATTTTCCTGGACCCCAGTGGCCAAAATTCTTTGTCCAATGGAATGTAAAGTAGGCCCTTTTTTTAAATTTGCATTTATATCCTGCCCTTCTCCGAAGACTCAGGGCGGCTTACACTATGTTAGCAATAGTCTTCATTCTATTTGTATATTTATATACAAAGTCAACTTATTGCCCCCAACAATCTGGGTCCTCATTTTACCTACCTTATAAAGGATGGAAGGCTGAGTCAACCTTGGGCCTGGTGGGACTAGAACCTGCAGTAATTGTAGGCAGCTGCTGTTAATAACAGACTGCATTAGCAGTCTGAGCCACAGAGGCCCCTTTTGCTGAAACAAATGGGGCAGGCTACTCCCAAAAAGATGAGACAGTTCTTCAGATAGTTAAAAGCCATCACAAACTGAGCAGGAATTGAAAATGTGAGCCACCGAAATATGGACCCACCCAGTGGCCTTGTTCAACATAACTTTAAAATAAGGAAGGAAGAACTGGACATAGGTGAGGAGTTCATGTATAACCCTTCCATCCTTAAGTTGGACTGCAATTTCTATTAGAGAATGTAGGATGTTATTTTATTTTTGAAACGATACTATAAACTGAGGTGACTCAGTGGTTAAGACACCAGGCTGGTTCGAGACCTGAGCACTATGCGACTGGGTGAGCTCCTGCTAATCTAGCATTTCAAAAGCATGCAAATCAGGGTAGAAAAAATATGCATCACTTCTGTGGGAAGGTAACAGTGCTCTGTGATGTCATACTGTCCACATAACCACGGAAAGGTCTTTGGACAGCACTGGCTCAATGGCCTTGAAACGGAGATGAGCATTGCCCCCGTGTAGTCAGCCATGACTACTGGAGTAAAATCTGCAAGAACTCTTTTACCTTATCTACTATATAATTCTAAGTGCCATATATGCTTAAGTGGACTTGGAGGAAGAGGAGCATAGTACCTGATCTTGTTTGCATTGTGTGGAGGAGACTTTTCAACATTCCTGTCTTGTAATAATCTTGATGCATGGAAAGGTTTCTTGCTGTGGAAATCCTCAAGCCCATGCAGAATTCTGCACAAATATAAGACAGCAGTCTTTTTATATAAAGCTTGGTTAAAGGAGGGAGAGAATCAGTGGTGGGATTCAGCCAGTTCGCACCACTTCGGGAGAACTGGTTGTTGACTTTCTGAGCAGTTTGGCAAACTGGTTGTTGGAAGAAATCATTGAGGCAGAGAACCGGTTGTTAAATTACTTGAATCCCACCACTGGAGAGAATAAAATAAAGACTTCTGTCCAGTTTCGTATCGCAATCAAATTGGGAACGTAATTCCACCTGATTTTGACTTCAGATTTTAGATAATGCTTATTCAGGATCCTTCACTTCTGATCTCACTTTGTAAAAGCTCTGCCAGCTGGATTAATAATAATAATAATAATAATAATAATAATAATAATAATAATAATAATGATGATGATGATGATGATGATGATGATGATGATGATAATAATAATAATAATAATAATAATAATAATAATAATAATAATAATAATAATAATAATAATAATAATTTTATTTATAGACCGCCCTTCTCCCAAAGGACTCAGGGCAGTGTACAGCAAGGAATAAAATACAGAAAGAAAACAACAATACAAAACTAAAAACAACCCTTAAAAAACCTATTCGATATAGCTACTTATAGATAAAACGTTACCCTCTAAAATTTACAAAAATTTTTAAAACCCATAAAATCAATTTGATAATTTAAAATTTAAGCGAGTCCAGCAAGATGAAATAAGTAGGTTTTAAGTTCGCGGCGGAAGGTCCTAAGGTCAGGTATTTGTCGAAGTCCAGGGGGAAGCTCGTTCCATAGGGTAGGAGCCCCCACAGAGAAGGCCCTCCCCCTGGGGGCCGCCAGCCGGCATTGCTTGGCTGACGGCACCCTGAGGAGCCCCTCTCTGTGAGAGCGCACCGGTCGTTGGGAGATAGATGTTGGCAGTAGACGGTCCCGTAGGTATCCCGGTCCTAAGCCATGAAGTGCTTTAAAGGTAGTAATTAACACCTTGAAGCGCACCCGGAAGACAACAGGCAGCCAGTGCAGTCTGCACAGGATAGGTGTTACATGGGAGCTCCGAACTGCTCCCTCAATAACCCGCGCAGCCGCATTCTGGACTAACTGGAGTCTCTGGGTGCTCCTCAAGGGGAGCCCCATGTAGAGAGCATTGCAATAGTCCAGACGAGAGGTAACGAGAGCATGAGTGACCGTGCACAGGGCATCCCGGTCCAGGAAGGGGCGCAACTGGCGGATCTGGCGAACCTGATAAAAAGCTCTCCTGGAGACGGCTGTCAAATGATCTTCGAAAGACAACCGCCCATCCAGGAGCATGCCCAAGTTGCGCACCCTCTCCATTGGGGCCAATGACTCGCCCCCAACAGACAGCCACGGCTGCAGCTGACTGTACCAGGGTGCCGGCATCCACAGCCACTCCGTCTTGGAGGGATTAAGTTTGAGCCTGTTCCTCCCCATCCAGACCCGTACGGCTTCCAGACACCGGGACAGTACTTCGATAGCTTCGTTGGGGTGGCCTGGGGTGGAGAAGTACAGCTGCGTGTCATCAGCGTACAGTTGGTATCTCACCCCAAAACCACTGATGATCTCACCCAGTGGCTTCATGTAGATGTTGAACAGGAGAGGCGAGAGAATCAATCCCTGCGGCACCCCACATATGAGGCACCTCGGAGTCGATCTCTGCCCCCCTGTCAACACCGTCTGCATCCAGTCAGAGAGGTAGGAGGAGAACCACCGATAAACAGTGCCTCCCACTCCCAACCCCTCTAACCGGCGCAGCAAGATACCATGGTCGATGGTATCGAAAGCCACTGAGAGGTCTAATAGGACCAGGGCAGAGGAGTAACCCTTATCCCTGGCCCTCCAGAGATCATCCACCAACGCAACCAAAGCCGTTTCCGTACTGTATCCGGGCCGGAAGCCGGACTGGAACGGTTCTAGATAGACGGTTTCATCCAGGTACTGGGGTAGCTGACATGCCACCGCACTCTCTACAACCTTTGCCGTAAAACGAAGGTTGGAGACTGGACGATAATTTCCTAAAACAGCTGGGTCCAGGGAAGGCTTCTTGAGGAGAGGTCTCACCACCGCCTCTTTCAAGGCAGCGGGAAAGACCCCCTCCCACAAAGAAGCATTTGTAATCCCCCGGAGCCAGCCTCGTGTCACCTCCTGTGTGGCCAGCACCAACCAGGAGGGGCACGGGTCCAGTAAATATGTGGTGGCATTCAACCTTCCCAGCAACCTGTCCATGTCCTCGGGAGTCACGGGGTCAAAACCATCCCAAACACTCTCAACAAGACGGGTCTCGAAACTCTCATCCGGATCTACCCAATTTTGATCCAATCCGTCCCAAAGCTGAACGATTTTATCGTATAGATAACTGTTAAACTCCTCGGCACGCCCTTGTAATGGGTCCCCCCGCCCCTCCTGTTGAAGGAGAGAGCGGGTCACCCGAAACAGGGCGGCCGGGCGGTTATCTGCCGACGCAAAGAGGGAGGAAACATAAGAATGTTTCGCATCCCTCAATGCCACTAGGTAGGTCCTGATAAAGGACCTAACTAGTGTCCGGTCAGACTCAGAATGGCTGGATCTCCAGGCACTCTCTAGGCGTCTTCTCCGGCATTTCATCTCCCTCAGCTCCTCAGAAAACCAAGGAGCTGGTTGAGACCGACACCGGGTCAGAGGCCGCAAAGGCACAACACGGTCCAAAGCTCCAGCTGTTCCCAGGCCGCGACTAGTTCTTCAGTCGTGCCGTGGGCCAGGTTCTCGGGAAACGGCCCAAGCTCCGTCAGGAACCTCTCAGGGTCCATCAAGCGCCTGGGACGGAACCAACGTATTGGTTCCATCTCCCTGCAGCGGTGGGTAGCGGTCTGAAAGTCCAGACGAAGGAGAAAATGATCTGATTATAAAGATAGATAAATAAGATAAAGTAATTTATTTATTACTTTAACAGTAATTTCTTAATCTTATATGCCACTTTGTCAGATTGTTTAAGTACTATTCCTACTAATAGTATTACCTGCAGTGGTGGGCTACAACCAGTTTAACAACTGCGCTTCTGCACAGCGTTCACAGTGTTCAAATAGAACAATTTGTAGCTCAGCTACAGGCAGCCCTTCCAATAGTGGAGGCATGGAAATCATTTGTGCTGCACAAATCAACTGAAAAAAAGAAGGAAATATAGGACAGAATAGGGCGGAGGCGGGTGGGTGGATGGGGCCAGCTAATTGTCAGAACTACCAGTTCGCCAGAACCGACCTGAACCAGCAGCAGCCCACCACTGACTACCTGTTTATGGAGAAACACATTCCTTATAGTCATGTGCTGTAAGGTTTATGTACTGAAAAATTTGTTTTTACCGTTCTACTCTGCAGTTCCTCCCTGAATCAAAGCACAGGTAGATCCTGCAACTGATGAAAAATACCTCCCAGAAAGACAACAAAAGAACAAGCTTCCACTTTCTTTTTCAGGTCTCTTCCCAATTCATATTTTTTGTCTATTGAAAACACAACAATGCCATTTGGAGGCTAGCCAGGTGAGTGTCTGAGCAGACACATTGTAAGGAGAAATCTTTTGAAACCCAGCCAGATAGGAAGGAAAGAAAGTGTAATTGAATGAGTACTTGACCATATGAAGTCTGTGGAAACCTGGACAGATAAATAAGGGATTTTTTTTTCATTGACACAATCACAGGGGATGAAGGCCTCTCCCCTTCCCCTCCCTCATCCCTGAATTCAGAAGGATGGAGAAATCTGAGCAGTGATCAGAGTAAGCTGGATTTCTGATGGAGAAGTAGAATATCTGCAGCATAACCAAAGATAAAAGTAAAAGATGATGCAAATTTCAATGCAAAAATGTTTATTAAATCTTCCTTCCATTACTGTAAAGGCTTGATCATGGATAAAATTGAAATTAATACCATCTATTTTAAGTGCTTAAATACCTCACAGTTGAATTCTGATATATCTGCCCTAGAATGTGACATTCCTATAAATATGTCATAGCAGAAAAGAGTTGGGTTTACTCATTACAGTAGCATCAAACCTAAGAAAAGAGGAAAAACTTCCATTTGGTGTATGAGCTCCTCCCTATTTTATTTTATTTTAAACGTCTTTACTGTATTGTGAACAATATTCTGATTGGAACATGATCACCTATTTAATCAAACAGCAATAGCAATCCCACAAGAGGATCACAATGTTGGAGAATATCCCCAAATTCCTTGGGTAAGGGAAAATACATGGAGGGGGGATTACTGAAGGAGCATGTGGAGGGATCAACATTTAGCACTACCTCTTATTTGCATTTCTCATTTACTAAGGCCTTCTCAAGAAATAACCAGCTCGACTAGAGGAGGAATGAGCAGGAGAACAGGATAAAATGATTGCCCACCATCTCACTCTGTCAAGGACCTAGGAGTACTCATCTCAAACGATCTAAGCCCCAGAGCTCACTGTAACACCATTGCCAAAAAGGCATTGAGAGTTGTTAACCTAATTTTACGAAGCTTTTTCTCCAGTAACATTGTACTGCAAACTAGGGCATACAAAACCTTTGCCAGACCAATTCTCAAATACAGCTTGTCCGCCTGGAATCCACACTGTATATCAGACATTAACACGATTGAGCGAGTCCAGAGGTACTTCCCAACAAGAGTACTCAACTCCTCTGCTCACAACAGAATACCTTATGCCACCAGGCTCAAAATTTTGGGATTGGAAAACCTAGAACTACATCGCCTACAGTCTGACCTAAGTGTAGTACACAAAATTGTCTGCTACAACATCCTACCTGTCAATGACTACTCCAGCTTCAACCGCAATAATACACGGGCAAACAATAGATACAAACTCAAGGTAAACCCTTCCAAACTCGATTGCAGAAAATACGACTTCAGCAACAGAGAGGTCAACGCCTGGAATGCTCTACCTGACTCCATTGTTACATCCTCTAACCCCCACAGCTTCAACCTTAAATTGTCTACTGTGGACCTCACCCCATTACTAAGAGGTCCGTAAATGGGGCGTGCATAAGTGCACCATTGTGCCTATCATCCTTGTCCTACTGTCTCCATTTACTTGTACTCATTCCTTGTTCATGTTCATGTTTATACTTATACCTAGTATACCTCGACAAATTAAAAAAATAAATAAAAATAAAATCTCCTAACTTTCTACTGCAAATGTTCATTGTTAAGCATGACATTTGTCTCTCAGCTCATCCAAACTGGGACTCATCTTTTCTGAGAGGAAAGGAGCGTCCCTTGATCTGCATAACAGTGAGAAAAGGAGCAGCAGATGTTGAAGTAAAATACAGACATCCCTGTCGAGCATTGTCAAGGATGGGAGTTTATATAATGTGTAAACAACCACCTGCTGCTAATGAGAAATTGCTCCCCCAGCCACCTGATTAAGGCAGGCAGAATGTCGGAGAAAAGCTTGATTGGTAATTTCATCAAGACTTCTGAACCAAACATTTATCTAGAAGCAGAACAGTAGGATGCACTGGGGAGGGCATCTTTTACCCCCTGCTTCCTCATTTAAACATAGGTTGCCAGAGTGATATTTCACAGACAAAAATGGAAAAAGGACATAAGGTTGGATATAAACATAACCAGTTGTGCAATAGTGTAGTAAAAAATGCACATGTGTGTAACTCATATGGATTATTAATATGAACAAGAAACAGAGCCAGGGATAAGGAAAAATACAGTTTAAGGTGATTGGTTTCCTTGATACAGTCCAGATCTGTTGGGCTAAAATTTTCACCCTCCCCATCCAGCTAGACAAAAAAATGAATGTAGCCTAACATTATCTGAGCAAGACCAGGTTGAGTTGAACAAATGATTGAGAAACTCAGTTAAGGACCTCGTCTTTAATTACCATGATGGTTTGAGTCCTTTCAATTCCAAATTATAAATGGCTTCCGCATTGGGACAGGTATCCAAATAATGACTGCACTTCTTAGAACATATGAAGAATCCCGGTTTCTCAATCCACCCTTTTGATGGATTGGGCATTCTTCTGTAAATCACAATACTTACATTCTTCTTTTCTGGATTTTGTGCGAAAATTCAGAATGAACTAATGGTGTTTACATGGCAAAGCCATTCCACTGACCACGAAGGCCCTGGGAAAGCTAGGTCTTCCATTAATGTTCTATAGCATTTCCCAACCCACTGCAATTTCAGGAATTGGGAAAAAGGAAAATAAAAGCACTTGCTTGGTAAATGTGGTGAGATAGCCGTGTAGCACAACAGAAAGACTACTATTAGATCATTGTTTTGCAATGCAGTCTCTACATGGTCCATCGCTTCAGTTCATACAAATACCTTGATACCTAATGCTGGACCTCAAAATCTGTAATTCTGCTAGCAATCTATTTCCTTATAGATATGAAAGTCAATTGCATTTCTATTTGGATAAGCTCAGGAGATCAGAAATACAAACAAATAAAAAAAAAAAGTAGCAATCAGAAAGATGCAATGGGGGTTCTAAATTCCTCCAGTGGGAGTTAGAATTAGGCTTTGAGTCTATAAATGAAGGTTTACGATTGAGGGAATAGTGATATATTGGGAAGAAATAAGGAGGACTGAGAGGCTGATCCACAAAGCCATTTAGGTTTGTCAGGAACAGATACCAATGGAAATCAAAATTCTGCTGAACACAAAGCTTAGTGCATAAAAATTAATCAAGTACTACAATGACTCACTTTATTCATAATACTTAATGGTCATGTAATAGGAGTTTTTATCCAGCAGTTAAAGTTCATAAGTGCAGGTTTTACATGTAGAAAGGTATTATACTGATGGTTTAATTACACACCTTTTTGCACACCAAAGGAAATGTATTCTACAGCTTTCTTAATTAAAGGACTTTTGAAGGGAAATGAACTTTGCAATAAGCAGCCTATGACTTGGTTTTTATTATATGTTTTTGTTTTGAGTTGAGAAATTCAAAATCCTATTCTAGAAATAGAGCACAATTGAGCAGCAGAAAGTATCGGGGCTAGATAGGCCCTGATAGCCATTCTAATTTTTCTTGTTTTGTTTTGTTTTTAATAAAACAGCATTAAATCATGAACTTTGATTCCATACAAATCAGATGGATTTCCAATCCATGGCATACATTTAATTTTATCTCATTTTCTTTCATAAAAAGGAATTAGGAAGGTGAATTAAAAATTCTCTTCTTTTTTTTTGTTTTTGTTTACATTTATACCCCGCCCTTCTCCGAAGACTCAGGGCGGCTTACAATGTATAAGGCAATAGTCTCATTCTATTTGTATATTTTTACAAAGTCAACTTATTGCCCCCCCAACAATCTGGGTCCTCATTTTACCTACCTTATAAAGGGTGGAAGGCTGAGTCAACCTTGGGCCGGGCTCGAACCTGCAGTAATTGCAGGCTCTGTGTTCTAATAACAGGCTTCTCTATTGCCTGAGCTATCCCGGCATCTAATCATACTTTAAAAAAAATAATCTCTTGTTTTAATGACTTATTTTTTAATAACGCAAGGCTATGCATAGGTAGCAATCTCTCCTTCACTTTTTTCCATTTATGCAAACACTTTTGCTTAAAGTTCTAAACTACTCAACATAAAAGTCAGAGATTACTATGAATAATTCATGTACATCACATGGCCACTATTTTTTTCCAAAGTTGACCTCTTGGCTAGGCATGAATTGCTCTAGCATAAATGTATCAGCATCCCCAGACAAAATATATATATATAAATAATTTGACCTTGGGTATTCTGACTAGGAGAAACCAAGAAACAAAATTTGGAAAGAGCAGACCAACCCTCCTGTCCTCTGCCAGTTGGCATAGGGGCTTCTATGGGGTAACAGTTCAGTGGAGGTGCTTGATCGAGAAACAACAGATCCTACCGCCGCCCCCTCCCCCCATTCCGCTCCCACTCTCCCCACATGTCCTTGATTTTAATCTTGGGTTTTAATTTTTTCATGTTTTAATGTAGATTTATTCATGTTTTAATGTGCTATGGGGTCTAGTGCTTGACCAAGAGGTTGGACCAGAAGACTTTCAGGGACCCTTCCAGCTCTATTCTGAACTGAACTGAAATTGAAATTCAAGATATATTTTTATGTCTGTAAGCTGCCCAGAGTTACGTTATGGTAAGACAGACAGCCAATAAACTTTATTAATAAATAAATAATACCATCATTTGTGGACTTAATAATGGTATTATTTTGTATTGATGTCCATGGAGCAATAAGGTTATGATTGTTTTGTCATAAAGGTCACATCTGAATATTTTGTTAAGCTACAATTTACTATGATAAACCATCTCTGGTCTTGTATGTTTCCTCCTTTGTCCTTCAGCATGGCATGAGATGGGGTAAAGAAGCTTTTCCATCTGTTTTACCAGAAATACAACTTGCCATCTTATTCAACATCTATTTGAAGCTATTGGGAGAGTTCATCCAACAGTTTGTCATGGAGCAGGTTCATGATATGACAACCCTTCTGGACTCACAGTTCCTCCTGTGGCTGGAGGGATTTTTGTACCAGTTGCATCCTTATCTGGGAAAGGAGGATCTGGCTACATAATTCATGTCCATATCAACACTTGCTTATATTTCTATAATACATTCTAGTTGGAACTGGCTTTAAAAACTATTTGAAAATTATAATTGGTCCATAATATTGTGACCCACATACTTTGTGGCTCCTGTCATTGAGACCATGTGACATTTTTTGTGAACCCTGCATTGGTTGCCATTTGGTTTGTGGCTGCAACGTTGGTTTTAATTTACAAAGCACTTTATGGCTTCAGACCCAACTTTCTGCAGGACTGTCTATTTCACATCATTACTAGCCTAAACAATCAGGTCAGAGATAATCTGTTACTGATCCCAGATTTTTGGGAGTAGGCTGAAGCAAGTAGGTGATGTTTTTCTGGAAACGAATAACTTACCAGATTTTCCTCTCTTTCCCTAATAGTCTTGTTTGACAAATTTTAAATAATATTCATTGTCAGGTGCATTAAGAAATGTTTTAAAGCCATCTGGCTTTTAAAAAACTTTCATATAAGCTCTGCATTCTCTGAAAATGTATATCAAAAATTATTGAAATTCTTTCATCTATGTTATATGGTATCATCTTTTAACAATAGTGCCTTTAATTAATCTTAGCAAATAAGATGTTTGTTTATAAGCATATAAGATTTTTTTCTTTTTAAAAATGAAAATCTAATTGGGGCAATACAAAAGCAATACAAAACTCATTAATTAATTAATTCGGAATATGGTTAGGAATTCCAGATGAATCTACATTGCAGTTGTTTAACTAATCAACTAAAGATGGAGATCTTAAAAAAAAATTAATTAGGAACAAGCCTTGTGAATAATAGGAAAGAATGTTTATGCATACTGAGACAGAAGGAAAAGTTGGCATGTACATAAAATAAAATTCAAACAGATAGACTTGTAGTATTTGGATCTTAATTTTCTTGAAACTATATTACAATCTAGTATGGGGTGTAAAGCTTGATTAAAATCCCTACGCATAATTATCTAATGAACAATCAATGTAAAAAGATGCAAAACTTCTACTGTATGTGAATAACCTTTCTGATGACTATGCAGAAACAAAATTGTATTTTACTAAAGTGGCTTTTCTCCATATGTATTTTATCTTCTTGCAGCTGTTCTACATAGTATCGTTTGACCGTATAGTATATTTTCAATAAGAGATACAGTTGTCATGTTTTGAGTGTTAAAAGGGTTCTCTTGTGGACTAAAAAACTTGCATCAAGCATGTCTTAAAATGAATTTCTACAAGACCTCAGTGTTAACTTTCTCAAGTGTATGATAGACAGCCTGGCAGAACTGGCCTTGGAAACTTAACTTGAGAAGATCTACATAATTTGTAATTCTAAAAGTCCTAATGGAGCAGACCAAAAGCTGGGTGTCCCAGAGTTCAATTTTACACAGTTGTGAACAAAAAGAGCCTCTTGGAGACAGATGGGTGGTTCTGAAATGTGAAAAACAAACAAATAAATAAACAAACTGAATAAATAATTAAACTGAATGTTGAACTCTACAAGTACAACTATCAACACATATATTCATTAGCAACAAGTATTCAAAGATATATTGATTTAGCTATACTGGTAATGGATAACTTCATCCCTTATAAAGATTATTTAATGTTATCTTGCTTGATGACAATATTTTAACTACGCTGTATATCAGGGGTCTCCAACCTTAACAACTTTAATCCTGGAGGACTTCAACTCCCAGAATTCCCCAGCCAGCAAAGCAAAACTCCAAATTCTGGGAGTTGAAGTCCTCCAGGCTTAAAGTTGCCAGGGTTGGAGACCCCTGCTGTATATGGCTTATTGTCTGGCTAGCATTTGTTACCATTCAGCATCCTGGAATAATCCTGGATATTTATGAGATGAGCACTAATAATCTTTGCCTTCTCCCCACCAGAAATAATTTTAAACACTCTTTTGTATCTCTTCTTACTAACTTTCTTATTGAGTCTATATTCTGTTCTATATTCTAGACTAAAAAGACAGCATATTGTATAAAAATTTGGAGTGACACTATCTATTCTGAGATGTGGGAACCACAATCGTGTGCATTGTGCCAGTTGTGGTCAAGAGCTTAATTTTTTTATGATATTGGCAGAGTTATTTTCAATTTCCTTTCTTAATAATCCCCAATATAGAATTTGATATCTTTTTGATAGTTGTTACACACAAGGTCAATATTTCACAGAATACACCAATGCCAAGATAATTTTTTGGCTGAAATTCCACATCTTTAAAAAGTTGTAATTTCTTACTCAAGTTGGAGCCTTTTAGAGTCAGGATTGTATCTACTGTGCCTGTTTACCCTGTTGGAATAAATCCTTCTTAATATGTTCACATTCAAATATAGTTAGTAGGACTTTTAGAGCTCATTTCTCCAAATGTAATTTTTTTCCAATTTTGCCTAATGAACAGTTTTTGCTAATAATTTATCCCATTATGCTGCATTCTGGTAAAACCTTTTTATAATACTTTTGATTATTTGCAAATTGAACTGCAAAATGGGACTGATGAATGACAGTAACGTTTCAATTCACAGGTTGGTTCAAACAGAATATTGTCATTATTGTGCTTGTTAAATTCATCTCCTTAAAGTCACTCAGGTCTTGAGCCAGTCTAGAAGCACCCTAATTCTAGAATCAATTCTAAGATATCTCTGTTAGGAATCATAGAACCCAATAAGGATTAAGGAGTTTCTAAAATTGCCTTGCAGGTGACAGTGAAGAGTATTAAGATGAATAGAATAGAATAGAATAGAATAGAATAGAATAGAATAGAATAGAATAGAATAGAATAGAATAGAATAGAATAGAATCAAAGCAAAGCAAAGCAAAGCAAAGCAAAGCAAAGCAAAGCAAAGCTGGAAGGGACCTTGGAGGCTTTCTAGTCCAGCCCCTGCTCAAGCAGGAGAACCTATATCATCTCAGACAAGTGACTGTCCAGTCTCTTCATAAAATCCTCCCTTGTTGGAGCACCAATTTCTGAAGGCAAGCTCTTCCACTGGTTAATTGTCCTCACTGTTAGGAAGTTTTTCCTTAATTCCAGGTTGCTTCTCTCTTTGTTCAGTTTCCATCCATTGTTTCTTGTCCTCTGGTGCTTTGGAAAATAATTTGACCCCCTCTTCTTTGTGGCCTCTTAAATACTGAAATTCTGCTATCATGTCACCCATAATTCTTCTTTTCTTTAGGCTAGCCAGATCCAAAACCTGATTACCTTGAGCTTGATCAATGGAGGATAAATTCCAGAATGTCTGATAGTAATCTCAGGGCCTTAGTGGTCCTGCAGCAGCCTATTTGAGCAGCATCAACAACATCAGCCATGAGGCTGAGGCAGAAGGAGAGGCAGTGAAAGATAATTGCTGAATTGGTCAATTGATGATGCACTGATGATGTTACCTAATTGGGCAATGAAACATCTGCAAGAAAACATCCAAGCCTAGAGCACACCAAAGACCCTACCATTCAACCCCAAGCTACAAATATCCTCTTCTAATTGGTACAATTGGTGAAAGTGACAGAACTTACTCAGATAGACAAATTGATTGCTTTGATTAGAGAAAGGTCATTATTGACATTCAACAATGACTGGAAACCCTTACGGAGGAAGAAAATGAGTTTGTGATTTATGGTTTTGATGATCAGAAAGACTAGAGCCGTGATGGCAAACCTATGGCTCTCTGCCGGCACGTGAGCCCTTGTCCCAGCTAAGCTCTGTGCGTGCGCCTCCCGCCAGCCACCTGATTTTCCGATCTCTGCAGCGCTGTTGTTTAATCCAAATGCAGTTAAAACACTATATAAGCCATCAAGAATATAACTATGTACATCCAACAGGAACAGGAAGTGCCTCACAGGAACAGATAGAGGTAAATCCTAGAGAGGCAGGAAATGCATCACTGAACAATGGATATGAGTGCTAGAAAGGAATAAAGCTGCATGCAAGGCAGACATAACATCTGTAACAGTGTAGGCATGCACAGACGGGGGGAGGGGGAGCATGCGGGGATTGCGGCGTGCCTCCCCCCAGCACCCTGTTTTTGGTCCCAGGAG
Source organism: Ahaetulla prasina (assembly GCF_028640845.1). NCBI lineage: Eukaryota > Metazoa > Chordata > Lepidosauria > Squamata > Colubridae > Ahaetulla > Ahaetulla prasina. The sequence continues at coordinate 43,167,590 of NC_080540.1, forward strand.
GCTTCAGGGAGGCCTACTAGGCCCAAAATGGGGTGCGGGGGGAGGGTCACACACACATACATGCAGGCGGGGTGGCACGCACATTCACAGGGGGTGTCATGTGCGCATTGTATTATTGGTATGGGCAAACGTGTGCACACTGGCTTGCGCGCTGGTGCACTTTCGGCATACAAGGTCAAAAGCCATCACTGGACTAGGTTATAGAAAGAATGGAATTATGATGAACTTGAGTGGTTTGATTAGATTTATATGTATAATTGCCAAGAGGGTTATCAGAATATATACAGTATACTGCATGTATATGGGCAGCCATGTAAGTTGAATGAATAGCCCTGAATAAAAAAAAGGTAAGCAAGTAAGCAAACTGCTCTGTATATTGTCCCAAAGGTGCTTTTTCAGGAGGCAGCTTGATTTTCTTGTTTTTTCTTTTCTTTTGAAGACATTGAAAAAACAAGAAAGTCCAGTTGCCTCCTGAAAAAGCACCTTTGGGACAACCATGACCTGGATGACTGAGAATCTAGATGAACTTTTTGCTGTATGTTATTTCAGTAGAAAAACGGTTTACAAATATTGAAAAGAATGACCAATACTTGAGCATGGTTTGTTCTGCAGACCATCTTTTATAAAGCCTTGGTTAAGGAACTGAAGGATATATCACAGCAGTGGACATCAGCTGCTAAGAGACTGACTGTAATAACCAAATACCAGCAGCAGGTCATCTTCAGGAAGAAACTGGTGGTTTTTTTTTTAAAATCCTCAATTTGTTTCATTTACAGTTCTAATCGATCTTTCAGTCAGCTATTGGGACCTTAGACTGATGATCTGACAGACTTTTTTTTTTCTGAATTCAGGAGCTTGAGGAATCCCCGGTAAACTTTATATGACACAATTTTATTAGCAGGTTTAATTCAGCGCTTTACCTCCTTCTGTTAGTTGGCAAAACGGCTTTCAATATTGAAGTGGTAATTAATGAATCTTTTATGCTGCAAATCAACCATTTTCATCTCTGCAGTATCTGAGTAAGGGGGAAAAATGGATTTAAAATATAATCATTTCTATAGCCTTTCTTCCCAGGTTGGATGTTACCCACTGTTATGTCATTGGCATTTTTACTGTATTTTATCTGCAGCGAACTACCTCTTATCATTTCATATTTGTCCCTTCAGCCTCAGCTTGATATTTCTTGCTCAGCGTTTGCCAGAGACATTCCTAAGTAGATGGAAACTTTCTGAATGTTGAATTTTTGCATGAGTGCAAAATAATAAAAAGCATGTGTGTATGAAGACGAAATCAGCTTAATGGGAAATGAGAGTTGGGTTCCATTAATATTCTATTACAGTGAAAATCATATTTAATACATTTTATCCAGATTTTTTTTTTAAAAAAAAAGAATTGGGTAACTGTATTTTTCTATGTGTTGTGCCAATCTAAAGAAAACAGTGGATATGATACATTTGATTTATCCTGTGCAAATAACCTGCACAATTCCATTTACTGAAAGTGGGGAAGTTTAAAAAAATATTATTACAGAAATCTTCAAATACATACCAGACTATAATGTAACATTAATTTCCACATGGAGAAATGAGTGTATGTGTGAAGGAAAAGAGCCTTTTCTAAAAATATTTCTCTAAATATTTCTATATATGTAGATAGATAGATATATTTGTGTGTGTGTATGTGTGTGTATGTGTGTGCGTACAGAACAATATTTCTGTATATATTTTTCTGTGTGTGCACGTGTGTGTAAAATTCAGTGTTATATGAAAGGAAACATACAATTAATACGCTACTATAATAATGATAAAATGTTTGCTTAGAATACTAATGTTTGATGCTCCATCCAAATATTTATGTATCGCTGTCAGATTTTTTTTCTGCACCACTAATTGTCATTGTGTGTTGCACATAAAGCATAAAAAAGAAGTAAAAGATCGACTTTGTGTGGTTAGACCAGTTCATATATAATAAGCCAGAATTCTTTTTTTAACCATGATTTGTCACTACATAATTGAATTGCTATAATGTGTGGCTGACTTTGAGGATAATACGCAATTCTATCCTTAGATAATAATCCCAATTTTATAATTGTACTGGTGACCAGAGTTTTCAGATCTAAATTTAAATGCTGGTTGCTTTCTGTGCAAATGAAGAATCATTCAGAACCATACCTACATTATGGAATGTATTAGCCCTTTTACTGCTGGCATTCCGACAATGTCTGAAAGAGGCTTTTTGACAATGGAATGGCATGTGGGAATGAAGGGAATCATTTTATTTCCTTTTAGAGTAGAATAACCTTGGTTATAACTCCCTGCTCCAGTAGAAAACGCTATACAATTTCAGGCAAACAATTGTTCAATCTCTTCTTTTAAAACCCCCAATGATGGAATCCCCACAATGTCTGAGGGCCATCAGTTCCATTGATTAATTGTTCTCACTGTTTGGAAATTTCTCCTTATTTCTAAGTTGGATGTCTCCTTGATAAGTTTCCATTCATTATTTTTTGTCTTGCTTTCAAGTGTTTTGGAGAATAGGTTGACTCCCTCTTCTTTGTGGCAGCCCCTGAGATATTGAAACGCTGCTATCATGTCACCTCTAGTCCTTCTCTTCATTAGATTAGACATACCCAATTCTTGCAACCATTCTTCATATGTTTTAGCTTCCAGTCCCCTAATCGGGGGACTGGAACTGCGTAACTTAGAACTGGGTCACTTGCAGTCAGACCTTGGTATTGCATACAAAATTATACTTAGTAATGTTTTACCTGTAAATGACTTTTTCTGTTTTAATCACAATAATATGCGCGCGAACAACCGCTTTAAACTTGTCATTCTAAACTAAGTCGTTCTAAACTTGACTGTAAAAAATATGATTTCTGTAATAGAGTTGTCAAAGTCTGGAATGCCCTACCTGATTCAGTTGTCTCAGCTACAAATTTTCACAGTTTCAGTCACAAATTGACTTCCGTGGACCTTACTTCATACTTAAGTGGTCAGTAGAGGGGGCGTGCATAAGTGCACTAACATGCCTATGATCCCTGTCGTTGTATTTTTATTCTCTTATTCTAGTTCTCATTTTTGTTTGACAAATTCCAATAAATAAATAAAATAAAATAAAATAAATCACCATTTTAGGATTGTTATTTATTATTGTTATTGTTATTATTGTTATTATTGTTATCAATTTTCCTAACAAATATACGCTCACTTGCAAATAAGATGGATGAAATACTCCTCTTAAACAAATACTATTCTGATTTTCGCAATTCAGCAGTCCTATGCTTCTCCGAAACCTGGTTAAATGAATCAATTGAAAATAGCAGCCTGAACATTCCAGGATTTCAAATTGAACGATCAGACAGGATTCCAGAAACATCTGGTAAAAAGAAAGGAGGAGGCTTATGTCTATATATTAATAGAACCTGGTGTCAAGATTTTAACATAATTTACAAATTCTGTGACAACAATTTAGAGACTCTAATTATCAACTGCAAACCTTACTATTCACCTCGTGAATTTTCCTCATTTCTTCTAATTGCTGTTTATGTCCCACCACAAGCCTGTGTAAACAAGGCATTACGAACTCTAGCTGACCAAATCATGGAGGCTGAAGCCAAACACCCTGATTCACTGGCCATTATTTTGGGAGATCTAAACAAGGCAAACTTAAGGAAAGAACTACCAAAATACTTTCAGCATGTCAATTGTCCCACCAGAGGCAAGAATACTCTAGACCACTGCTACACAACACTAAAAGATGCCTATCGGTCTTTACCACGTGCAGCTGTAGGACACTCTGATCATTGCATGATTCACCTTGTACCTGCTTACAGGCAAAGACTTAAAGCCATAAAACCAATAATTAAATCAGTGAAAACCTGGACGGAGGAATCAGAATTAAAGCTACAGGCATGTTTTGACTGCACTGATTGGAATATTTTAAAGATACCTCTGCAGACCTGGATGAACTCACAGATACTGTAACATCATATGTCAGCTTCTGTGAAGACCTATGTGTACCTACAAGGAACTTGTGAATACACAGTAACAACAAACCTTGGTTTACACCTAAACTTAAGCAGCTACGACATTCCAAAGAGGAAGCCTACAGAAAAGGTGATAAAATGCTGTACAATCAGGCCAGAAATGCACTAACAAGGGAGATAAGAGCAGCAAAAAGAAGCTACTCTGAAAAGCTAAAGAATCAATTTTCAGCAAATGAACCAGCAAACATGTGGAAAACTCTTAAAAATATCACCGGCTATGGCAAACCTCCTTCCCAGGCTGAAGGTAATCAACAACTGGCAGATGACCTGAATGAGTTTTACTGCAGGTTTGAAAGGAAACTACAGCCACCTATCTCCACAACCCCCATCTCAGACACACCAACAACAGCCAAGCCTCCTACAACTGACCCCATTTCATTGGGTTCACAACCCCTAGTGATCACAGAAAAGGAAGTGCAGGACCTATTTCACAGACAAAAGCCAGGAAAAGCTCCAGGCCCAGACAAGATAACTCCTTCTTGCTTAAAAGTCTGTGCTGACCAATTGGCCCACATCTTCACCCATATTTTCAATAAATCACTAGAGATGTGTTATGTTCCTTCTTGCTTCAAACGCCTACCATCATCCCAGTGCCAAGAAGCCCACCATCAAGGAACTGAATGACTACAGACCAGTTGCTCTAACATCTGTAGTCATGAAAACCTTTGAAAGGCTAGTGCTTTCCTACCTGAAAACCATCACGGATCCGCTGTTAGACCCCTTGCAATTTGCATACCGAGCAAATAGATCAACAGATGATGCTGTTAATATGGCTCTGCACTACATCCTACAACATCTTGAGTCTCCAAAGACCTATGCAAGGGTCCTTTTTGTAGACTTTAGTTCAGCATTCAATACCATCATTCCAGACATTCTTCTAACTAAGCTAAACCAGCTACAGGTACCGGAACAGACTTGTAAGTGGATCACAAGCTTCCTAACAAACAGGAAGCAGCAGGTGAAGCTAAGCAAGATCACATCAAATACCTGTACAATTAGCACAGGGCCCCCCCAAGGCTGTGTGCTCTCCCCACTTCTCTTCTCTCTGTATACCAATGACTGCATCTCCAATGATCCATCTGTTAAGCTACTGAAGTTCGCAGATGACACAACAGTGATTGGTCTCATTCGAGACAATGACGAATCCGCATATAGACGAGAGGTCGAACGACTAGCCTTGTGGTGCAACCAAAACAATCTGGAACTGAACACACTCAAAACCGTAGAAATGGTGGTAGACTTTAGGAAAAACCCTTCCATACTTCCACCTCTCACAATACTTGACAACACAGTATCAACAGTAGAAACCTTCAAATTTCTGGGTTCTATCATATCGCAAGATCTCAAATGGACAGCTAACATCAAAAACATCATTAAAAAGGACAACAAAGAATGTTCTTTCTGCGCCAACTCAGTAAGCTCAAACTGCCCAAGGAGCTGCTGATCCAATTCTACAGAGGAATTATTGAGTCTGTCATTTGCACCTCTATAACTGTCTGGTTCGGTTCTGCAACCCAACAAGAAAAACACAGACTTCAGAGGATAATTAGAACTGCAGAAAAAATAATTGCTACCAACCTGCCTTCCATTGAGGACCTGTATACTGCACGAATCAAGAAGAGGGCCGTGAAAATATTTGCAGATCCTTCGCATCCTGGACATAAACTGTTTCAACTCCTACCCTCAAAACGACGCTATAGAACACTGCACACCAGAACAACTAGACACAAGAACAGTTTTTTCCCGAAGGCCATCACTCTGCTAAACAAATAATTCCCTCAACACTGTCAGACTATTTACTGAATCTGCACTACTATTAATCGTTTCATAGTTCCCATCACCAATCTCTTTCCACTTATGACTGTATGACTATAACTTGTTGCTGGCAATCCTTATGATTTATATTGATATATTGATCATCAATTGTGTTGTAAATGTTGTACCTTGATGAACGTATCTTTTCTTTTATGTACACTGACAAATGTACATGTAAATGTTTCTTTTATGCACCAAGACAAATTCCTTGTGTGTCCAATCACACTTGGCCAATAAAAAAATTCTATTCTATTCTATTCTATTCTATTCTTATTACACATGGGGAGATTAATTTTTGAGATTCTTCTGTACACCAAGCAATGTCAGTTGATAGAGGAAGTATTAATAATTAAATACTCAATATGCTGTTAATAAGTAAATAAATATCTAGAACAAACCAGAATGGTTTATTTATTTTATTTATTTATTTTTCAAATTTTTATACCGCCCTTCTCCGAAGACTCAGGGCAGGGTACAGCAAAATAAAACACCAGTTTTATTTTTTATCCAGTTAAAAATCTAATTCAATAGCTGTATGTTAAAAATATTAAATAAAAAATTACAAAATTACAAAATAGATTAAGACCCCTATTAAAAGCCCACTAAAAACCCACAGTGTTAAAATTAATCAATCAATTAGGCCAGCCCCGCTTGGTGAAAAAAGAAGGTCTTGAGCTCGCGCTTAAAGGTCCGAAGATGCAGTCTTGTGTTATTGTAAACAAAGGAAGCTTATATATGCACACTAATAAATAGCTGGTCAGTAGGGACATTATCATTAGCATACATTAGCAATACACAATCAGATGGGCTTTTCCTGGAGGAAGAAATTGATATAGAAGAGAAGTCAGATCCCTTTCATCAGAATGGCTCGCTCCAGAGGTGGTATTTAGCAGGTTCTGACCAGTTCTGGAGAATCAGTAGCAGAAATTTTGAGTAGTTCGGAGAACCGGTAAATATCACCTCTGACTGCCTCCCACCACATCTTTTCTCTGCCTCCCGAGTCCCAGCTGATCGGGAGGGAATGGGGATTTTACAGTATCTTTCTCCTGCCACACCCACTAAGCCATGCCACACCCACCAAGCCACGCCCACAGAACCTGTAGAAAAAAAATTGAATCCCACCACTGGTTTGCTCCTTCTTTTCTTGATCTGCCAGAGTAGTATTGGCAGTTATCATACATATTGGTTCTATACCTATTGAATAGCAGGTTGATTTCTAATGAAAGATAATATTCATAACCCAAAGAAGTGAATCTAGTGTGTATGATGAAGACAGGTTGATTGATCTCATTTATTGCTATTGTGCTGTCCCTTCAAATCAGTGGTACCATCCTGTTGGGGTAATTTTGGATTGTACAAAATAATACCGCCTTTCTGTTTCCTCATATGGAACGTCACTAACTTCTCAGTTCTGTTCTATACCTCATTCTGAAAGATGTTGTGTTCCAGTTCAATATCTACAGTGGGTGTCCATTAAATGGGTCAGTTTCTGAATTGGAGAAGCAGGACTTTGCAGGTTGTGACTTTGCAATGAATCATTGGGGCCTTAAATAGCTGTAGAAAAGGCTCAGAAAGATCATGGGTTAACATAACATAACATAACATCAGAGTTGGAAGGGACCTTGGAGGCCTTCTAGTCCAACCCCCTGCCCAGGCAGGAAACCCTACACCATCTCAGTCAGATGGTTATCCAACATTTTCTTAAAAATTTCCAGTGTTGGAGCATTCACAACTTCTGAAGGCAAGTCGTTCCACTTATTAATTGTTCTAACTGTCAGGAAATTTCTCCTTAGTTCTAAGTTGCTTCTTTCTTTGACCAGTTTCCACCCATTGCTTCTTGTTCTACCCTCAGGTGCTTTGGTGAACAGCCTGACTCCCTCTTCTTTGTGGCAGCCCCTAAGATATTGGAACACAGCTATCATGTCTCCCCTAATCCTTCTTTTTGTTAAACTAGACATACCCAGTTCCTGCAACCGTTCTTCATATGTTTTAGCCTCCAGTCCCCTAATCATCTTTGTTGCTCTTCTCTGCACTCTTTCTAGAGTCTCAACATCTTTTTTACATCGTGGCGACCAAAACTGGATGCAATATTCCAAGTGTGGCCTTACCAAGGCATTATAAAGTGGCACTAACACTTCACGTAATCTTGATTCTATCCCTCTGTTTATGCAGCCCAGAACTGTGTTGGCTTTTTTAACAGCTGCTGCACACTGCTGGCTCATATCTAAATGGTTATCCACTAGGACTCCAAGATCCCTCTCACAGGTACTACTATTGAACAAGGTACCACATATACGGTACTGGTGCATTTTGTTTTTTTGGCCTAAATGTAGAACCTTACTTTTTTCACTGTTGAATTTCATTTTGTTAGATAGCGCCCAATGTTCAAGTCTGTCAAGATCTTTCTGTAACTTGAGGCTATCTTCTGGAGTGTTGGCTATTCCTGCCAGCTTGGTGTCATCTGCAAATTTGATGAGTTCCCCATCTATCCCCTCGTCCAAGTCATTGATGAAGATGTTGAAGAGTACTGGGCCTAAAACAGAGCCTTGGGGTACTCCACTGCATACTTCCCTCCATGTGGATGTAGTTCCGTTGAGGACTACACGTTGAGTGCGGTTGGTCAGCCAGTTACGAATCCATCTGGTGGTGGTGCTGTCTAACCCACATTTTTCTACTTTATCTAGTAGTAGGTTATGGTCTACTTATGGTTGTTGGATGATGGTCTGGCAAGTCTGGAGTAGTTAAAGCCAACTTTTGCAAAAGGACAGCAGAAGGTTAAATGACTTGTCCTAAGCTCTGAATAAGAAAAGATCCTCACACTTTACATACACAGAAGGAAGATGCAAGCAATACAAAGATGTTCAATGAGACCCCTAAAAAACAATGAGAGAGAGAGAGAGAGAGAGGGAGGGAGGGAGGGAGGGAGGAAGGGAGGTGGGGGAGGGAGTGTGAGGGAGACAGGGAGAGGGAGGGAGGAAGGGAGGGAGGAAGAGAAAAAGAGAGAGAGGGAAAGACAGGGAGGGAGAGAGAGAGGGAGAGAGAGAGACAGGGAGCGAGAAAGAAAGAGAGAGAGAGGTGGGGGAGGGAGGGAGACAGGAAGAGTGAGAGAGGGAGGGAGGGAGAGAAAAAGAGAGAGAGGAAGAGACAGGGAAGGAGAGAGGAAGAAGGAGAGAAATAGAGGAAGAAAGGGTGGGAGGAGAGAGAGAGAAAGAGAGAGAGAGAGAGAGAGGGAAGGAGGGAGAGGGGGAGAGAGGGAGGGGGACAAGATTCAGGAAAATACACAGTATAAAACAAGGCTTGGGCAGTCTAATGTTCAGAGGTAAATTTTCTGAATATATACTGCTGATTCCCTGACTGGTTTTTGAATTTGCACAAGATTACCTTCAGCTCTGATTTCTGCTTGTTAGATTTGTCTGCAGGGAACCCAAAGTAAGCTTGTTTGTTTTCTTAAATTCTGACATTCTTGCATTGTGATGAGATTTGCATTTATCCTAAAGAACTTTTATCTAAGTCTGATCTCCTTCACTTGTAATTGCTGGCACCGGGCAATTTAACCAATCTGGTGGCGAAGATGGTGACATTGCATTTTGGGTCATTCTAACAGACAGATCTCTTGAACTTTTGTCAATCAGCTTAAACCTGTAATAAGCATGGAAACAGTGCAGGTTACTGGTATCAGGAGAGAGGGACAGCAAATATGCAATCCTGCTGATACCTTGATTTCTCAGCAGCTTTTGATAGTGTTGACTTTGTATGTAGATGAACTTGAGCAATTAGGATGTTACCAGAAAGTACATCAACTCAATCTGCTAGAAATCATCCTGTGGGATGCTACAAGGTTTATATTTATTATTATTTATTTATTATTTAAATTTTTATACCGCCCTTCTCCCGAAGGACTCAGGGCGGTTCACAGCCAGATAAAATAAACAATAATATTACAATATAAATACTATTAAAATACAATTAAAAGACTTATTCAATTGGCCGAGATTAAAAATTTAGAATAAATGATAAAACCCATTAAAAAACCCACAAATTTAAAAACTAATCCAGTCCTGCGCAGATGAATAAGTGTGTTTTAAGCTCGCGACGGAAGGTTCGGAGGTCCGGAAGTTGACGAAGTCCTGGGGGGAGTTCGTTCCAGAGGGCAGGAGCCCCCACAAAGAAGGCCTTTCCTCTGGGTGTCGCCAGACGACACTGTCTCGCTGACGGCACCCTGAGGAGTCCCTCTCTGTGAGAGCGCACGGGTCGGTGAGAGGTATTCGGTAGCAGTAGGCGGTCCCGTAAATAGCCCGGCCCTATGCCATATAAAGCCAACATGAAGGCGCGTATAGTGAATTCTTGTGCTTGTAGCTAGTTTTGAAAAATATGTTGAGGACGCTGTATTTATCTTTTGCTCTTTATCTTGGAGTTGGATATCTGTGTGTGTGTGCATGACTGTGTGTCTCTGTCTGGGTCAATCTCCCAATTGGCTTCATGTCTAAGACAGCACTAGAACAAGAGATGCGCTTATGCCTCTAATCACTGCACCAAACTGGCTTTTAAAATTTTTAAATAGAAAGCTATAAAATGCTAATGTATAATATAACCTTAAATTATATGCAACCTTAAATGAATGTTTATCTTAATGGAACCATAACATCTTTAGCCTTTTCTTAAAACACACACACACACTGGCAAGGATTATCTCAGCAGGACAAATAAGAGCACCTAACTTTTGTCATAAAACAATTGACATGGCCCTGATTGTGTAGTGTAACAACTGACCTTTGTTGTTTTGTGACCCTAATTAATATTAGACTTAGTGATATTTATGCATCAGAGCCAAAAGCTAAACAGGAAGCAATTTATGTCAGCTAAAGCTTTTTAACAAATTGATGCACCTATTTGTAATTGCTTGTTTCACAAGATTAAAAGTGCTCCAGCCTGATCTTTGCCTGGTGTTTTGTATCCAACATGACCTAGGCTTCTGTTACCAAACCGGAGCACTAGCAATCAGCACCTATTTCCATCGAGGAGTCCATATTGCTAATATTTCTGGAATTTTAATGCAGTTACAATTTATAGCCAATCAAATGTGGCTACCTAAATTGCTGTTGCTAGTAGACAGTTTAACTGTCTTTATTAATTACAGTATAATTTAATGTTTGAGAACCAGCACTTGTGTTGGTCATTTTTACAGCTGAAGCAGTTATGTGCCTTATGATGAACACTTTTAGCATTTTCAATGGAAATTTACTAAAATGATGAGTGATAAAACCGTCAAAGTCTGGTAAATAATGGTTATTGCTTTGAATGGAATGAATCATGGAAAGGACAGTTACCTTCAAATTAACATTGCAACTTGGAGACAAAGTGGCTTTCAGACTTCACTTACTATATAGGGATGAATACAGAATTGGTTTAAATAAACACATCTGTAGTACGGGTTAAGATGAACTATCACTGATCGTTTTGCAAAAATGGTTCATTCAGAAGTACATAGCTGCAATCATCCGATGACTCATAATAAGTATATTCATTATGGAGAACGTTTAACAAGAGATCTTTAGGTGCATTTTCATAGCTGTTATAAGGTTAGATTTCCATGGATCAAAACTTGTTCATTACAGATTTTTCTAAATGACCTAAAACCATGATGGAGAACCTATGGCATGCATACCACAGGTGGCACATGGAGCCATTTCTGCGGGCACGTGAGCCGTCATCCTAGATCAGCTCCACCAGGCATGTGCGCACACCTCCCACTTGCCAGCTGATTTTTCCGGTCTCGGCTACACCTGCGGGAGACATGTGCACTTGCCCATGCTGCCCTGCCCCTCCCAAGAGTAGAATAAGCACTTCAGAATTCGCCTCCTCTTTGGACTTAACTTGAAAATTACTATTTACATTCTTTTGAGATCCTGCCAGGTAGTACAGTGGTGATGGTGGGGGAACCAGTTTTAATATCTTATGCTTCAAAATATATGCACAAGCTAAGAAATCTCAGAATTTTCACCCGTTAACCAAGTGAAGCTGACATCGTGGGATAACCATAAAATAGGAGTGGTAGATAAATCCATTTTGTGGGTGATTTGGCCTCTCGTAATATCATTTTGAATCAATTCAATTTTGATCAAGTGCTTTGAAAAACATTTGTAGAATGGGAAATTGTTGGCTTTACCTCAAGGTGCTTCCTAGCAGTTTGTTCAAGCAAAGCCCTTGTTATTTGCCTCAGGGGCCATTGCTGAGCTTTTGAACTTCTAGGTTGTGAAAGAAGTAAGGTTCTTTCTGAGACAGTGTCTTACTTTTACAAAAGGCTGAAGGAAGCTGGAGGGGTCAATAATGATAATTTAATGATAGTTAAAGTGGCAAGTCTGAATGTCTTGTCCTGGTAAACCAGGTGGAAATTTGCTTTTTAAATGTGTAATTGATTTTCTTTAATTTTAACATAAAGTTAATACAACTGAAACATCTTAAAAAGGTAAAGGTAAAGGTTCCCCTCGCATATACGTGCTAGTCGTTGCCGACTCTAAGGGGCGGTGCTCATCTCCGTTTCAAAGCCGAAGAGCCAGCGCTGTCCAAAGATGTCTCCATGGTCATGTGGCCGGCATGACTCAATGCCAAAGGCGCACGGAACGCTGTTACCTTCCCACCGAAGGTGGTCCCTATTTTTTCTACTTGCATTTTTATGTGCTTTCAAAACTGCTAGGTTGGCAGAAGCTGGGACTAGTAACGGGAGCTCACCCCGTTACACGGCAGCACTAGGGATTCGAACTGCCGAACTGCCGACCTTTCGATCGACAAGCTCAGCTGTCTTAGCCCCTGAGCCACCGCATCCCCTAAAAACAACTTAAATAATATTTAATAAATTTGTTTGCAATCCTGGACATGGAAAATCAGCTGATTTGAACTTGAACTATTATTACTATATTTAAGGTGGAACTCAGTATTGTTGTTCATACAATTTTCCAAGCCTTTTCCCACTTTTTTTCCAAATAATGATTTTATTATTTCATAGTTTGTAATTGGCGGGATGTGTGTTTTATTATAGATATCTGGTTTAATATAGAGTGTCTGCTACGTATTTTGACTTTTATGCTGACATATCTATTCTTAGAGGGTCATAATTAAGTGGACTCCTATTACAATAGCACAATGATGCAATTTTTTTTTGCAGGAAATTAAAATAAGCCTAAAAAACATTTTGAGATTGTAAATATTTGAATAATGCCCAGAAGCAGCCAGAGGCTGTATGATGTTTTTAAAAGATAGATAAGGAAACCTCTAAACATTTAGTCTGCCTATGGTCCCTTCCTTAGGCTGGCTCTTTCACTTTTCTTGGTTGTTTTATTTTTAAATCTTTTTCTCCAATGCAGGTTTCCCAAATTGTGTACTTGTGTGCTTTATATATTGTATGTGAGGATTTTGCTTGCTCCCCCTGCCCCCGCCCCCGTCTCTGTTATGGCCTATCCCCTTTGTATGTCTCTTGTGCCACTTTTAAGTCCCTATTTTTTAAAATCTGTATCTACCCATTCCTCTTTTTTTTCCTGTTCTCTATTTTGTTCCGTGCCTTTCCTGTCCAGTCCTGTCCTCTCTTCTCCCCTGCCCTCATCTCCTCTCCTCTTGATTGAGCTTTAGTGTTTTGTGGTTTTAATAAACCATTGTAAGCTGCCCAGAGTCATTCTGGATAGTGAGATAAGTGGCATATAAATTACATACATACATACATATATGCATGCTGTACATACATGCATACACTTTATTACTGTTATGAGCTGCTCAAGGTTGTTTTAGATGTTTTAAATATATAAATAAATGTCACAGTGATCAGATCAGTGGGTGACCGGTGCCTCCTGCCAGATCCGTCCTCCAATGCCCCTTTTTTCACTCATTGTCTCTCATCGAGGAATTCTGATGCATAGATTGCTCCAGTTTATTGCAGAAAGTGTATTGGGCTTCTTTCATTTAGAATAGAATAGAATAGAATAGAATAGAATAGAATAGAATAGAATAGAATAGAATAGAATAGAATAGAATTTTTTATTGGCCAAGTGTGATTGGACACACAAGGAACTTGTCTTGGTGCATATGCTCTCAGTCTACATAAAAGAAAAGATATGTTCATCAAGGTACAACATTTACAACACAATTGATGGTCAAAATATCAATATAAATCATAAGGATTGCCAGCAACAAAGTTACAGTCATACAGTCATAAGTGGAAAGAGATTAGTGATGGGAACGATGAGAAGATTAATAGTAGTGCAGATTTAGTAAATAGTTTGACAGTGTTGAGGGAATTATTTGTTTAGCAGAGTGATGGCCTTTGGGAAAAAACTGTTCTTGTGTCTAGTTGTTCTGTTGTGCAGTGCTCTATAGCATCATTTTGAGGGTAGGAGTTGAAACAGTTTATGTCCAGGATGCGAGGGGTCTGAAAATATTTTTACGGCCCTCTTCTTGATTCGTGCAGTATACAGGTCCTCAATGGAAGGCAGGTTGGTAGCAATTATTTTTTCTGCAGTTCTAATTATCCTCTGAAGTCTGTGTCTTTCTTGTTGTAAGGTAACAAGATTTCTAAGAATAATTCCTCATGTCACAAGGAAAATGTCTTTAGAAACAAAAAAAGAAGAAGAAAAGAAAAAGAAAGTTGGACAGTTGGACAGTTGAATTTGGCCAGGTTTTGAAGGACTCCTGGCAATTTTGGGATTAGGATGTCTAAAGGGAGGATCTCTCTATCAATTTGCCATTGGTAAGAGTAACGGTCCCCAACTTTTCCGGGTCCGTGGACCAGTAGTGGCGGCAGCAGCGCTGGTGGGGGAGAGGGGATGGTTTTGCATGCCCACTGTGAACACAAATGGAGCTTTGTGCACTTGCCTGCCACTTGCGCAGTCCAGTTCCCAATAGGGTGTGGACCGGGACTGGTCCATGACTGGGGGGTTAGGAGTTAGTTAGTTGGCATGTGGAAGTTAGTTAGTTGGCAGGGGAAGGGCCTTCTCTGTGGGGGCTCCCACCCTCTGGAACGATCTACCCCCCGGACTTCGTCAGCTCTCGGACCTACGGACCTTCCGCCGCGGGCTTAAAACATACCTATTTAATTGTGCAGGACTGAGCTAGTTTTTAAATCTTAGGTTTTAAACTGGGTTTTATTTTTATATTTTTAACTTTCAATTTGACGGGCGTTAGAATAAGTTTTTTAAATGTTTTTATATTGTATTTATATTGTATTTATTTGTTTTTAATGCCTGTAAACCGCCCTGAGTCCCTTGGGGAGATAGGGCGGTATATAAATATGATTAATAAATAAAATAAATAAATAAATAAATAAATGTATGAAGATTCATGTGTCTCAGTCATCTTTTAGGTTCTTGGTGAAGACCCAGCAGCCTTTAACTATTAATTTGTATAGCATTTTACTGCCAGTAAAGATTTCTTTTTAACTTCTGTGAAGTGTTTTGGGGGCTATCCTCCATAGCCCACCTCGGCCCGGTTGTTGTGGTATAAAAATAATTAGCTTAATTCCCATCTGAATATTTGATGTTTTCAAGACACTTCAGTAAGTTATGCCGGAATTTATCATGTACTGTCTTTAGGTCAATTCAGTCCATCAATAAGAGCAATAGCACTTAGACTTGTATACCGCTTCATAGTGCTTTACAGTTCTCTCTAAGCAGTTTACAATGTTAGCATATTGCCCCCAACAATCTGGGTCCTTATTTTACTGACCTCAGAAAGATGGAGGGTCAAGTCCAGGGGTGAAATCCAGCAGCTTCTAACAGGTTCTGGAGAACCAGTAGCAGAAATTTTGAGTAGTTCCAAGAACCGGCAAATATCACCTCTGGCCAGAGTGGGGTGGGAATGGAGATTCTGCAATATCCTTCCCCCAGGAGGGGAGGGAATGGAGATTTGCAGTATCCTTCCCCTGGAGTGGGATGGGAATGGAGATTTTGCAATATCCTTCCCCTGCCATGCCCACCAAGCCTGCCCACAGAACTGGTAGGGAAAATTTTTGGATTTCATCACTGGCCGAGTCAACCTTGAGCCGTTCAGAATCGAACTCCTGTAGTGAGCAGTCAGTTAGCCTTGCAATACTGCATTCTAACCATTGTGCCACCACGGCTCTTATAATAGTAAAACATTGCATTTTGAGGACATAAAAAAGGCTTCATGAGATGCTACTTAATCAGATGTTCTAAAGTCCTAGTCAGACTGAGAAATAAAAAGCTGAGAAGGTTCTGTTCAATGAGGAGAACTTTATATTTGTAGTATTGGAATTTCTGCTACCAGTCATCTGACTCCCTTACATCAGGTGTTGAGGACTTACAACAAAGAAGTATAGCTACTAGTTCAGTATTGAGACAGCAATCTGGGAGTCTACACATCTTAAATTTGCTGACATGGAGACACACAGCAGAAGAAAAAGTGCTATCTAATAATCCCACCATGAACGTCCACGTATGGTGGTCAAGTGACAAACACGGCACAGGGCCTCTGTGGCTCAGGCTGGTAAGACAGTCTGTTATTAACAGCAGCTGCTTGCAATTACTGCAGGTTCAAGCCCCACCAGGCCCAAGGTTGACTCAGCCTTCCATCCTTTATAAGGTAGGTAAAATGAGGACCCAGATTGTTGGGGGCAATAAGTTGACTTTGTATATAATATACAAATATACAAATATACAAATGGATGAAGACTATTGCTTGACATACTGTAAGCCGCCCTGAGTCTTAATGTACATTTTGTCCCTTATGTGCCATGTTGGAACACAACTACTGAAAGAGATTGCTTCAAATGTCAAATGTTGCGTATCTCAACATCTTAGGTCCCACCCTACTCAGCAGTCACTTCAGGACAAAAATAGCTAGCTAGGCAGGATTTGTTGTGTCTTGTCCGCTCTCACCGCAGCCGGGGTCTGCTTATCTGCTCCCGAACACGGAGGAATGTATGCCTCCCGGCCCCAGTTCTGGCTCCATGCCCAGACAAGCTGCAGAGGAGGGGGCACCTCCCGGTCCCAGCCCTGGCCCCATGCCCAAGCAGGCTGCAGAGGAGGGAGCATCCCCCGGCCCCAGCCCTGGCTCCATGCCCAGGCAAACGGAGCAGCTAGACCCCTCCCCCTCCTCCACAGCATGTGAGCCTGAGGAAAGTTTACTTCCAACAGCAGCTGATTGGAGTGACCCTCGCATCAGAAGATTCGATAGGCGGAGGCAACAGAAGGAAGGGAGGGGCAGGCCTTAATGAGTGCTGAGTCATGGAGCCGCACCCCATGGCCTATATAAAGGATCTGCTTTCTGGCAGTCTCTGAGTCAGGCAAAGTCGAACTTATCTTGCTGAAGTCACTTACTGGTCTCCTGCCTGCTCTGAGGACTTTGCTAGGACTTTGGGCAGAGCTGCAGAGGCAAGCCTGATTCGGATTTCCCTGACCCGGCCGTCAGCGGAGGAGTGGGACACGACAGGATTTGGTTTTTGCTTGTAACATAAGCAAAAGCATAAACCATAGTTTGCGAGCTGCAGTGGTTAAGTTGCACATCACATTAACTTACAAGTAGAACAAATCACATCCAGAGTTAGACTGAAAATTAGATTAGGTAATGGGTAACCCAGAGGGTGGGATGTTTCATTCTATCAAAAATGTCCAGATGTTCACTGCTTTGCTACCCCAAAGTGTGAGGCGCCCAGCTTATTATGCTAACAAGTGAAAAAGGTGCATTAAGACTGGATCTTGCTCCTACTATAAACAGGATTTGCATTTTACATTTGGCAGCTGCTGGATTTCTTCAGTGACAATCATCTTAATTAATCAGACAGCTACAACTGCAAAGCTTCCAGTTCCAGCATTAACTGGAGAAACCTAATTACCGATAAAGGAGAATATTTGTAGCTCAGGGTTGAAATGAGTGGTTGTTGGTGCTCTCTAAGCTTGAATGTTTTCTTGCGGACGTTTCATGACCCAACTAGGTAACATCATCAATGCAACCTAATAGGAAACCCCATTCTTAGCATGGATGAATCCAGATTTAGTGTTGCATAGAGGAAGCTGCTTTCTTTTTGTGAACATAAGAAATGGGATAATGGAAAGCCTGATTATGCCCTCCATTTTTTTTATTCCTTAGAGAACTTCTGAACTGTCTTTAGATACTTTGAAGCACAAACAGGCTGTATACTTGAGAGCATTTGAATTAGAGGAGGCTGTTTTGCTTGCCAACATACTTAAAAGACATGAGGAAAGATTATTAGCTAGATTGCTTTAGGAGCTCTATTAGAGACGCTAATATTAAAAAAATCTAATAGAGATCATTTTTTTCTATTTTTTAAAAACCCAGTACCAAGGATTAAACTGGAGCTGTGTATATTCTATAGAGGAACTATGTTCCGTGTCACTAAAGTTTAAGATAAGTTTAGAGATGGGTTAATATAATAAACATTAGGAATTATGAATCTCTTATCTTCATTTTTCCTTCTCTAAGGAAAAATGAATATCATTTGATGCAATTTAACTTGTGGAAGGAATCCATACCCACCCCCAAAAGCCATTCATGTGTAATAAGCTATCAGCAAATAATATAAATAGTACTTAAATTTAAATAAAATTTGGGGTGATATTTAGTACTTTTCAGGAATAATGGTATCTTACTTCAGAATTTCCTGTTACATCAATTGATCAAAAATCTATAGCAGTTCAATATACATCCTTTTACCACTTCATATGGTGTGGAATATTTCATATTTTTATTTAAAAAATAAAATAAAAATAAAATCATTGCTGCTAATTCAACCATTTATCATTATATGCAAAAATATTGCTTGATGAGAATATTATAGACGGTGCATGTTTTTGACATTAGCATTTTATTTGGATGACTAATCTTGCAGATGTGAAATTTGAATGAATTATTCATGAAAATGCTTTTCTCTGAAAATTTAGTTCTAGCTAATGCTAGTTATTAAGCATTTTTTATTTTCCTTGATGGAGAAAATAAAAGTATGCTTATTCAAGAGAGGAGATGGGAGTTTCATAATCCCTCCTTAAGATGTGTTTAAAGGGACGATGCTCTGAAACACCTTTAAGGAAGGCTGGTATGCCGGTCAAAAGTTTTCTGAAGCGATTTCACTTCTAAGTGAAAGACGGAGCCTATCAGACTTGTATTGTTTATGTCCAACTGTCTTATCTCAAAGGTACCGAAATCAGTGGAACTGCTGAGAATACACAGCAGGACTCTTGAAATTCATTAATCTGAATGGACTGTAGAAAACTCCAAAATGCATAATCAGAAATTCTGATAAATAAAAAATTAGCTTATTTGCATAGGGTGTCATTCACTTGGCTTATAGCGGCCAAGACAACTTTCCTCCCTTAAGAAATATCTTCAGTGCATGAATCTTTCTGACTTGGTGAACATAAGTTGTGTGAGAAAAGTAAAATGAAAATAAAGTCCAGAGATGTTCATCCATTAGTGTAACCCAATTGTGCACTTTCTTCCACATGTGGTGATGGTGTTCTTCAGGATACTTACTTTTTGAAGTTTCAATCCCTTACAGTATGTATTTGCAAAGGAAACTCTTGATTATTGGTGCTTTATTACAATGGGAAATGGTGCTTCTACTATTAGAATTCTTTTGCCAAGAGAAACATCTCTAAGCAGCAGGGTTTCTATGCACACTAAATGCTGTACTTAGAACCTTTTCATAAAAAATTAGCGAGATAAGGAAGTATCTGCAACACACAGTGCAAGTCTCAAAGTTCAACATCCCCTTAAGCTCAATTCTTGTCTATTGTACGGGTGGTTCACAGGTGGATTGCTTCATCCTTTAGAGAAATTGAAATGTTGCCATGCATCTTTGAAGACTAGAGAGGCTGGTATGGAACAATCTCATTGGTTTACCTTTTGATTAATGGGTGCTTTCTGACTAGCTTTGCTCCCTAACAGCATATTTTGTAATATCCACAACACACTAACTTCCAAATATGTTCACCTGCTCATAAAAACAGGATAACTTTCCATGTGGTTGTGGAGAACTGAAACTGACTTGATGGCCCTTAACCAATCAATCAAATGACCAGTAATAATTTTTGGGTTGTTATAGTAAATGACAACGCACTAGTAAGTTGAGATTTACTACAAAGTAAAACCATAAATTATTGTCCAAATGACTTTGTTAGATGAAAGGAATCTACATCTGCAGAAGAAATCGCAACTGATAATGCTGTAGTCTGGCATGATTTATTGCGTTCTTTTAAATTTCTTTTTTCGCTCTCCCTTTTTCCACTTCTAAAAATTGTGGAGGACCTTAAAAGAGCTTTTGTTTGTATGGATTACATACATAGGTTAATTTTAACTTATTGTAATTGGCCCATTTGCTGCCGCTACCACTTCTCACAAGGTTTTGATGGGATTTTAATTAATTTAATTTTAATTTTTCAATATAAGCAGGCAGATAATTTTGATTTTGATGACTCTGGAGAGGGTTTTGGTGGACTCCCAGAGTCCTAGGACCACATTTTTAAAAACACTAATCTATTGCATTTCTATTTAGGAAGCACCATAAATTCTGTAAGATTATCACCAATTTACCTTGTAGTTACTTAACAAAAAAAATGACTCAGTTGTTCTTAAAGTGATAGTCTGTCCTGGTTACTGTTTTGAACAGTGATGGGTTGATGATCCTGGAAGGCAACTTATATCACTGGTGTGGAAGTGACCACAGAACATCTGTAGGGGTCAGCTGATAAAAATCTACAGGTAGAGCCAGGTAGAGCTTGTGTAATGTGGACCTATTGTATCTGCATATAAGGGGGAAGCAAAAACACGTAGCCCATGGCAACATGTATCACCAGTGTGAACAACCAGCACTTTTATTGCATTAGAGAATGCTATAATGTCAGTAATAAGTACTGACTACATAACATTTTATTGTCTGCGTCAACAGACATGGAATGATGGAATTACAGTTGATGTAAGGAATGAGTTTTTTGTATGCCTAAAAATAAAATAAAAGGAGAATCTCATTACTGGCAGCACATACACATGAAGCACCATGCTAACAGTCTGACTGTACCATCTTCATCAAGGCTTATATAGGAAGGAGATAAGTCTGTTACCTACATTGGATTTGTGGAAAAATGTAGACTAGATCACCAAATGCAATTTTGAAGACTCAAGAATGAGGAATTGTTTCTGGAACATCTAAAAACTCTTATCCGAGTCTGTTAACCAAAAATGTACCAAAAGCTCTCCAAGAGTTTAAAACACATTCTCCCTGTTATAAGGAATGTAGCTTGTCAGCATTCTGAAAACTACCATACTTCAAAATTATTTGTTTAAAAACTTTGAGATATATATATATATATATATATATTTATATATAAAAAATATCTAAGGATCTGTATTATTTGAAGAATAATACGATTTATTCCTTTTCCCCCTACCCCTGATCATGGATATTACGGATATTACGGTTGGAATCTCCTAAAGGAGATTTTTATCCCCTTTCAACACCCCCCTCCCCCCCCAAAATCCTTAGGCAAAAGCCTTGATTTTCTTCCTCCTTTTTTCTTCTACTTTTGGTAGAAAACAGAAATCCGGTTAAGTATGAAGCATTTGAACTGTGCTGTTCTAATCCAAGGAAAGGACGGTCTTTGTAGAACGTGAGCTGCCTGCTTGTAGGCGAAAAAGTTATTTAGGAGGAGTCACCAGGAGTAGCCCTAGAGGCTGGGATCAGATTTTCCCTGCCATCTGGGGATCAACAAATAGAGCAGGAGTCTGCAGTTCTGCCATCTATTTGGAATCCACCCGGTCAGGAAAAACTTTCTGCCTCCTGTGCTGCAGCAGGAGACGCACACCTAATAAAGGCAGCCTGGCCAGGGTCAAGAGGGCAAAGAAAGAAGGCCCAACCAGCCCAGAAAGAGCTGTGGGATGATAAGATAGGCTTTGACTCATTCCTAACAGCAGTTTCACCTGATATAATGTGGTACTTCGGTTTATCGCGTTTGCTTTTCTGAGAGAAAAGGAAAACAAAAACAGAACCCATGTAACAAACTGTCTTTACATCTTGGCACCTTGTAAAGTATTTCATTTTATACAAAAGTTCAATATTTTTGACACTTTTCCATTATCAATCACTACTTCACTGATAAGCTTTGAAAGTGTGACCTTGGAAAAATCATCATGCAAAGTATTTACTGCAGCAGGAAAGAAACAACTTTTGAAACTTTCTTTTTCTTCTTTTTTTTCCCTTAAGGTTGCCCGAAAAGGCAGAGATGGGGATAACAAGAGGTGGAGAAAGGATTTAAAGAACAAATAGCGTGAGAACAACAAAACAAATAATAATAATAATAATAATAATAATAATAAAAAACAAACAAACAAAATCTCTGAAACAAACTTATACAAACATGATTTGATCTGTGACGGAGGGAGGGGGGGAAAAATAACTGCCTACTATGTTACAGTTCAGAAGCCAACAGGAAGGAGGTGGGGGGGGGAAATTACCAAATAAAAACAAAGAAATTGGGATTTTTGTCCCACATGTCAGCAAATGGCATCCCATAGTCTTAAAGCAAGGGTAACTAAATGAAATACATGTGCAGCATATTCCGCAATTCCGTTACATACAGTAGGTTTTTTTTTTTCCAAAAGCATTTGTCAAAGTATGGTTAATATAAAGCAGTTGCACAAAAAGCAAAAGGTGTTTTGACAAACATCTGCATTCCTTTGGAGGATTTTTTTTTTTTAAAAAGAGGACCGTCTTCCCCTTTTCCTGTTTTCCCTTGACAACCCACCCCCACCCGCCAAAAGACAAAAACGGGATCACAAGAGACACATTGGGCTATATATGTACAACATAATAAACCCGAGCCCAGAGGAACCACTGTTAGGATCCAAAGGGAGGCAGAATCTGAAATTTGTAAAAAATAGTGTAGTTTGCTTGATGTAAAGCCTGAGATCTCCTCTTGGTTCTTCTGCAGGGCAGTGATACCTGCAAGGTATGGTAGGTTGTTTTTAAAAATTTCTTTTCTTTTTTTTTTTAAATTTTGCTACAGTCTTTAGTCTATGCATGCAAGACATACAACTAAGTGCAATTGAGTGAAATGTAGTTTTTTTTTACTCATTCCCTAACAGTTTGAACTGAGGTATGCGTACTAACAGTTTCTCATGCTGTTATCTTTACTCATGTCTAGCTACACATGCTGAGAATGAACTAATCTACCAGATTTTTATCCCCTTTCTGAATACCAAGCTAACCAGCAAAACCACTCAGTTTTGAACCAAAGGGACAGGTCTTTTTTGTTATGTCCCTCCTGCTTATGGCCTGCACGTTATAGAGCTGCCTGAATACAGTGTGTTTCAGAACATTTCAAATGACTTACAGACTGCCCTCCTTTAACAAAAGAAAAAAGAAAAAGAAGTCAGAAAAAAAAACAGCTTTACATGCCATGTTTCCCCTCAAAAAAGACATCCCCTGATAATAAGCCCAATCGGGCTTTTGAGCGCATGGCAATAAGGCCAAGCGCTTATTTCAGGGTTTAAAAAAAATATAAGACAGAGTCTAATTTTCGGGAAAACACGGTATTTCTCTGTTGGCAAAAAAAGAAGAGAAAAAAAACTAAACATAAATTGCTATTTTGAAATTAATGGCAAATCCCACCCCCATTGGCCTGAATGGTACCAAAGTTTGGAGAGGAACAGAGATGTTATCATTTTTTTTTAAAAAAAAATATGAAACCCTGAAACGAAATGGGATGGGCAGAGACCAACACAACCATCACCACAGTCATTCTCAAATCTTGGGACCAGGTAAGCAAAGTTAAAAAGAAATGGCCCTGGCATTGGCTTTTAGCAAAAGTGAATAGGTCAAAACCCAAACAAAAGCATACCAACAATTTCTTCAGTAATTATGGTATGGTTCAGTTTCAGTCATGAGTGCTCTTTTGTATTTCGTGTAAACTCTCTCCGATTCAAGTCATTCTAGTTTTTTCCCTGGCAAAATAAGTTCTCCTCCTATATCCTCAATGTCAAGTGGTGCCCTTCTCAAGGTCTCATTCTCTAATTTCAGCCTAAAAAGCTCTCTCTTTACAGAAATACTTTTGGTCACTGTAAAGAAAAAATAAAAACAAATCAAAACGACAACAGCAAAAACTTTGGTTCAGCCATCTACTTGGTCTTCTAAATTATATTTAATAAAGGAGCAGTTTTCCTTCTCAGGTTAGCTGTAGCCCATTATTTTGTCATTTGCTTCGTAATTCTTTAACCTCCTTTGATCAACAATAAGAGGATATTTGGCTTTCATAAGATAAAGCATATAACAGAGAACATAATTTACTTTGTGTAATATCTTTGGTAACTTTAGGGGAGAAGGGTACAAAGTAGAATATAAATTAAGATCAGAAAGACTTCTGAAATTAAAAGCTATAGTCCGACATAAATGAGTGAATTACTGAAAAGTGGTTAGAGAATGAAGTCACTAGAAGTTTGGTGATCAAGGGGTACCAACATTGGAACTGCAGCTGTCTGCCCACTCTTGCTCTGAAGAAGACTGTTGTCGGCATCAGAGCTGGTTTGCCCACAGATTTCATCACTGTTCATTTTTTATACTGGTTGGTGTGATATTGTGTAATGATCTTATCTGCAATGGCAAAACTACTAACACTTAACAACTAATGGGCCTTATTGCCTTCCCAACGAATTGAATGCAACAACTTAAACTGATGGATGCCACCAATTAAATCTCAAACAACTTAACTTGGAAGAACCACCGTAAGTAATGTCCAATGAGGCATGTGGGCAAATAAGAACCTAATAGTACATGTGCTAACATACTTCAGAAAGATTTGATTGGCCCAGGAACTTATTTTAAAAAGTTAAATGCACAAAAGCCTTACACATTTATACTTCTTTCTGACAACATCTGTAGGGTGTGCACTTTCTGAAGGGGCTATCAATGTCTCCCTAAATATCCACAATTGCTGCAAATAAGGAAAAACCAACGGGGGTGGGTGGGTTTGAGGGGGAACCCACAAACAATGGTTTTATGTGCATGTGTATATACACACATGCACACACAAACATAGACGCTCTGTGGAATGACTTTAGAACCACATTCTACGGCTTTGATGCTGGTTTGTTCACTCTTGAATTACTGCCTTTCTTTCTGTCGTAAGATAACTTTGCACAGGTCACAGCAGCATTTTAGAACTTTTTCCAGAGTCGTGTGTGTGTGTGTGTGTGTGTGTGTGTGTGTGTGTGTGTGTGTGTGTGGCATATAGTCCAAAATGGAATGTTTTCCATAGCTAAAGAAAACATAATGGCATCTGAAGGAAATTTGGAATGGATGGCAGAAAAAGAACTACAAACAATTCAAAGAACATTCAGCTTTGTATAATAAACACACCTATTAACATTCATCACAAAAGTACAGAAAACATTAAGCCTCAAAAGGCCCTGGCCAATTGAGGCCTGAGGTCAGAACTTAAAAAGGTATAGGAGAACTAGGAGGAAAAAAAAAAAGAAAGCTATACACTAAAAAAAGAGGGTTTTTTTTTCTTTTAACCCTTTAGTATACACACACACACGCACGCACGCACGCACACACACACACACACACACACACACTCAAAAAGATTTCCCCATCCCAAATGGAAGCAAAAAAAAAAAAAGTAAAGGCAGTGATAATCAACATGCGATACTGTGCAAATATATTGTCCACTGAAATCCTTAAAATCTGGGTAAAGGCTTGATCTGCAATTGATGTGTACATGCTCAGCTTCATGTCTTCAGTGTCCCATAGTGGAAGATCTGCAGTCCAAAGTCTGCTGCCAAGTTGTGGATAAGGGAATTAGTGGAACACATTTACAACACTGATGTTGACTGTGAGTAGGAATTCCGAGTACCAAACAGGTCCATCCAATGCACAGAGTACAAATTCCTTTGCTTTGTTTTTCAACAAAAAGTAGAAAAATCAAAAATACTCCCAAATGGGATACTTGATGGCACTAAGTGTTAACATATTTTATAGCTGTCAGAATGGACCAAGTGTATCTTCCAGACTGTACAATGGCGGGGAGAGATTTCACAGCTAATTCTGAAAGATAAGGGTTTATTTTTTTTAGTCCCTCCCCAGGATCTTCATTTGCAGAATTAAAAGTCACAGACATTTTTTATTCAATGTCTTCATTTACATGTTCATCTTCATAATCTCTGTCGTGATCAAATTCCGGACTGTGGTTGGCTGTGGTGACTAAGGAGAGTGGGCCTTCATTTTCATCTGGATCTAATGGCTCTTCTTTGACATGCACGGGGTGTCTGTAAAAAAAAAAAAAGCACACAAACATGTACACAAACAGAAAAAGGATGGATGAGCAATTAATCTTTTTTTTAAAAAAACCTGTTTAGGTTAAAAAAACAGGTTAAAACAATTCAAATATATTGAATGTTGCATACTAAAAAAACTCTGTATTAGGAAAGTCAAGGATTATTTCTAGTGATTTCATACATATAACCTAGTGGAGGGCTTTTTTTTTCTCTCTGCCAACAATAGAGAAGAGCTGAACTAGCTTCAGGTTTTCTTTTAAATTCCCAATACATCCTTGGTGTTCTGAAAAGGTGTCTCATCCAAGTGCTACCTAGGCCTGACTCTGCTTAGGTCAATCAGTCTCACACACACACAGACAGATATATGTATGTATGTGTGTGTGTGTGTGTGTGTGTGTGTGTGTGTGTGTATACACACACACTGAAGATGTAGCACCACCACAAAGCCAAACAACAGCTATGCAGCTCACCAGCTCAAATCCCCCTGCAACACAGACTAAATTGAGCACAACCAAGCCCCCACCCAAACAGGACACACCCCCAGCCAATCAGAGCACAAAAAAACCTCCATCCAATCAGAGCACAGCCAAGCTCCCACCCAATCAGTTCAAACCCCCACTAGCAGTTAAAAGGAAGAAACAGCTGCGATCACACATTGCTCGACGAGGTCTCACTCATCATCTTCAGGTTGGTGCTTTCTGCTTCGTGCTTCTGTGAGCAAAGCGTGGTCGGAGCTGCCGTCTCTCTATAAATACTTATGGGGAGTATTGCTGTGAGCGGATTGGTTGGTTGTGTGGTTGCATCTTGATTGGTAGATGGAATGGGTGTTTGCAGATTGGTCAGCTGCCTAACAGCATCCTGTGTGGGTGTGGTCCTAGTCTTTTGTTCCTGACCTTTGGTGTTTTGGCCTCTGGAGTTCAACACTCCCCACCTCGACTAATCTGCAAACACCCACTCCATCTACCAATCAAGATGCAACCACACAACCAAGCAACCCACTAACAGCAACACTCCCCACCTCCCCATCAGTATTTAGAGAGACGGCAGCTCCGACCACGCTTTGCTCACAGAAGCACGAAGCCGAAGCACCAGCCTGAAGATGATGAGTGAGACCTCGTCGAAAAGTCACCAAGATACTCTCAACCTTATATGTGAAAAGACCCGAATATGCCAAGACCTACATATATACATATACATATATATGTATGTATGTATGTGTATATGTGTGTGTGTGTGTGTGTGTGTGTGTGTATGATATAAATAGGCAAAACATAGCCATAAACACATCGAATGATTACATATAAATGGGGACAGTAGGCACGCTGGTGCGCTTATACACGCCCCCTTAGGGACCTCTTAAGAAACATGAAATGTCTACGGTAGACAGCTTAAGGTAAAAGGTATGGGCATTTGCGAGACTAACAACAGGATCAGGTAGAGTGTTCCAGACATTTACTACTCTATTGCAGAAGTCATATTTCCTACAATCAAGAGTAGAGCAATTTACACTGAGTTTGAATCTATTGATAGCCCTTGTGTTATTACGGTTGAAATTAAAGTACTCATTTACAGGTAGGATTTATTTTATTTTATTTATTTATTTATTTATTTATTTTGTCACAACAGTATATATAAGCATAAGCATGAAAGTAACTATATAATATATAATCATATATATATAAGCATAAGTATGCAATAACTATATTGATTGGATATAATGAAAGAAAACAATAGGAGAGGAACGGTAGGCACCTTTGTGCTCTTATGCACGCCCCTTATGGACCTCTTAGGAATGGGGTGAGGTCAATAGTAGAGAGTTTTTGGTTAAAGCTTTGGGCATTTTGAGAAGAGACCACAGAGTCAGGTAGTGTGTTCCAAGCATTAACAACTCTGTTACAGAAGTCATATTTTCTGCAATCAAGATTGAAGCGGTTAACATTAAGTTTAAATCTATTGTTTGCTCTTGTATTGTTGTGATTGAAGCTGAAGTAGTCTTTAACAGGAAGGATATTGCAATAGATGATTCTATGAGTTAAACACAGGTCCTGTCGAAGGCGGCGGAGTTCTAAGTTCTCTAATCCCAGGATTTCAAGTCTGGTGGCATAAGGTATTTTGTTGTATTCAGAGGAGTGGAGAACTCTTCTTGTAAATTATTTCTGGACACGTTCAATTGTATTGATGTCTGAAATGTGGTACGGGTTCCAGACAGGCGAGCTGTATTCAAGAATTGGTCTAGCAAATGTTTTATAAGCTCTGGTAAGTAGTGTAGTGTTTCTGGAGAAGAAGCTACGTAAGATTAGGTTTAAATAATCTTATGAACTAAGCATAGGTCAGAACGTAGACGGCATAGTTCGAGGCTATCCAGACCTAAAATTTCAAGCATGGTGGGATAGGGAATTTTATTTCGAGCAGAAGATTTGAGTACTCTCCTAGTAAAATATGTCCCTCTCTAATGTATTGATGTCTGAATGAAATACAGTGAAGATTCCAGGTAGGTGAGCAGTATTCAACTATAGGTCTGGCAAAGGTTTTGTATGCCCTAGTTTGAAGTATAGCATTACCAGAGAGAAAACTTCGCAAAATAAGATTCTGTTTTTTAAATATGTTTGAGAACTTGGAAATACAAAGCGATAAAGATATTGATTCAAACAGAACAATAAAAAGAGTAAACCTTCTAAATTGCTTGAAATCCCTCCTCATTGTAGTTGTTATAGAATACATGTCTATGGAGATTCTCAATCATCGAGGTCATGGTTGTCCCAAAGGTGCTTTTCAAAAGGCAACTGGACTTTCTTGTTTTGGTTTTTCTTGAAAACGTTTTGCTTCTCATCTAAGAGGTGTCCCCAGTTCAGTTGTAGAATACAGTGTCTTCCCACCCACCCAGCCCTCTCATTTGTCACATGCACAATTCACACTCTGAAACTTAGCCTGGCTGCAAATAATGGACACACTGTGCATGTGTAAGAATGTTTGGGCTTCAAAAGAAAAAGAAAAAAACCAGCAAATGCCATAGCTCAAGGTTTCTTCTTGGGATTCAGAGAAAATGTTCTCAAGTGACACATTAGCTTGATTAATACAATCTTCAGATAAATAAATGAAATAAGCATGTGTAAAGGAAACCCATGGTTTATCAGCTTACTGAGTTTCTGGGGGCTGGGCTAATCATCGGTTACTGTGTGTTCTGCTTTTCTAGTTAACATGCATAACCTGTGAGAGAAGTCTCAAGAGGACGACCCCAAGTGAGGGTCTATCATTAATCAACTTCAAGCAAACACAGCAAAGAGACACCATGATACATGCTTTAAACTCCAAATTAATGCATATTTTTACAAACTGTCAATAAGGAAAGAAAAGCCCTGCCAGGAAACACAAACGGAGAGGAAAAGGCTCGCTCAACACAACAATATGATATGAAAGCAGAGTCCTAATGAGAATAATAACGCTGTCAGCTGTAAACAAGGCAGAACATGATCCTCAGCTCACGGCGGGCACTAAGGATGCACTAAGGAGATGAGATCTGCCAAATTTCTCATTACAGAATAGAGCATGAATAACCCACATGGGATCAAGGGTTGATTATACAAAACATTTGAAAAATGTTGTCCGTAAATCATATTCATAACAAACCCCTTTACAAATACAAATTACCTTCCCCTTGTTTTATTGTTTGGGTGGGGGGGCTTTTGATATGTAAAATGTCCCTGCCAGTAAGTGGTGTCCTCCTTAAGAGATTTTATGAAAGGAGGCTTGATTTTATTTGCAATACCATGTAAATAATTATAACATGACCCAAAAAAGCGAAATCGGTTTGTTTTGTAAATAGCCGTTACCTGCACCATTAGGTATTTTTTGTCAATCAAAACCAACTCTATTAAGTTAAAGAAAGAAAAAATGGTATGAAGTTTCATTTCCAAGATGTTTGCAATAGTTACATATCCTGAGTGGAAATGAAGAGACTCCCTAAACAATTTTTTTATGACCAAGAGAACGCCACCTCTAGAGGTCAAAAATCAGCTTCTCCCTGGGATAGTATTTGTTTTGTAATTGTAAAATGAGAGTGAATTGGGTCATGTCTTAGCACTACTGTTTTGATTTGTGCATTTCAGTGTTTCTATCATTTACAGGTGATTGTTTTGAAAAACTCCAGATGCACACTGACTCCTACCAAGGCAGAATCTTTTTCAAATAATTCTCTCAGTATAATCTCTTGAATTATACTTGAATTGAACTCCAGGGTGATGGTATTGACACAGAAAGTAGAAAGTACAGTGGAAGAACAACTTATAGAGTATTGAGAAGTGTTACTCGCAGTCTCTCTTTATGGGACATGAAACCCTTATGTTTATAAGCACAAAAAGGCATGAATCCCTAATGTTTACTAGTAGCACGCAAGAATAATCTTCTGTTATAAAAAATTAGTAACCGAAGCAGTTGTATTAGCTGACATATAACATATATTTAATTCTCTATATCCTTCTGGGTTATTTCACTGAACTCTTTTCTCTGCTAAAAGAAAGATGCAATATCATTTAGAAAATATGAAACCAAGGGAGGGGTCACTGTTGTTCATTAGGCAAAACATTTTCAGCACTTTTGAAAATTCTACGGCACCCTTACATTATAAAAATATTGCTTTCTCAGTGGCTTCCTATTTTTATTTTTTTTAGTTATCTTCCTTGGATTCTGTTTTGCACATTGTAGTTCTGGATTTGAAAAAAGGGAGGAGGTACTTAGAATTTCTCTGTGGGAACTTTTGAGGAGAATTCTTAGAAAACGTTTTCATGCTCACAACCTTGAAGGCAAGGGATTCCTCCTCAGTCACTGCTCGAAAGATCAGAAATTAAACTTTGCAGGTCTCTGCCAGCTCAAACAAGCTTCAGGTTAAACCTCCACATTTTAAATGGTGCCTGACATCAATTGAGTCTCCTGATGTACTCTTGGAGAACTTTAATATCCTAAACCAAGAGCTCCATTAGCATCCTGTACTTGTAGTAACAACAAACCCTTGAAGCAACAACACTTCAAACCATGGTTCCACAAGGACTGTACTAATGCTAAAAAAAGTTCTTGTGGCCAAACATATGTACCCAATATTACACTGGCAGCTTCAACAGAAGAGATGCTACAAACAATTGCTGACACACAAGAAAAAGGAAGCCATGGGGGGGGGGCAAACTGGACATGATTCATTCAAGTAGTTAAATCCAATGATTCAGTCTCATTTTAGCATATCACATCAAACTCCCAAATCAATGGTCCATCCATGATGGACTGTCACATGCCCCAGGAATCTGGGACGCATACTTGCATGAATTCTACATGGACCCCTTGTGGATGCCTTAGTCAAATTATGGCCTGCTAATGTGGGCACCAATGATAGTGACAAGAGATCCAGTTGACAGTGCTCAAGTGAGACCAGGGATGGCCCCAGGATAAAACCTAATCTGTTCAGAAGTTGTTAAAAACATTTTGGACTTCTGAGCCTCCACTCTGGCCTCACTTTTTACTTGCATTACCTCATGGATTGGGGGCTTATGATCATAGTTCCTATATATATATATATAGGAACTATGATCATAAGCCCCCAATCCATGAGGTAATGCAAGTAAAAAGTTTTTTATATATATATAAAAAAGAGAAAATTCACTCTTGACTGACTTAATGAAAAAAATCAGGGTTGAGTGACAGTAAGATTTCTGTTGTTGTGTTGGCTTGTTTAGTAGTTATGTTAACAGGCAGAGTTTGTGATAAAGGCTCGATCTGTTTCATTGCACCACAACAGTTAATAACAATTTAATTTATGGGAACAGTATTCCATTAAGGAAAATAAGAATATCACGGTAAAGGGTGCTCAACAGAAATCCGAGACAGCAAATAACAACAGCCTGAACCGAACACTGGAATATTATAGTTATCTATCCAGAAACACAAACTTTCTAACTGTTGAAAGAAATGTTACCATTAAATAAGTGCCCAAGCACAAGGCAGTCAGAGAAATATGGAGTATTTGTGGGAAATAAAATGCCTTACTCTTGAAAAATTCCAACAACCTAGCATTTCTACCAGTATTGTATTCTTGGCATGGGAAGAACAAAAATATTTGCGACTGAAAATGCCTAAAGAGAAAACATTCAAGCAGTGCTAAAATGATGTCATGTAAGGCTACTTTGGGAATGCTAATTAATACTGCACAAACAATCTCTATAAAGCCTAAATCTGTTCCAATGTTTTGAAGGTAAAAGACAATGTTAAAATTAATTATCAAAAGTGAGGATTGCCTTCTTTAAAGCTTTTTTTCTCAAAGCAAAACGATCACGTATTTAAAATGCTGAAATATCAAAGTAACAAGAATCTTAGATATTTTTTTTCTCCTCAACCCCCTGCCCAAAAAATTTTGCAGGTAGGAAACTTGTTATAAATAATTAAATGCTAATTATCTTCACAATTAATAATTAGACTAGCTTCAGGTTAATTTTTCCTACCTTTTGATTTAGAACTTTTAAGATACTGCTCGTTCACTACAGCTAATCAAAGCCCTATTAAAAAGAACAAAATAGGGCTGGCAGCTGACTGAAATGTAATTCCAAAGTCTTGCCAAACATTGTTTTGCTGGCATGAGACGTGACAGACAGAAACTTTATTTCGGTCGTTGACCAATAAAAGTACATACAATAAAACAAACAACAAAACTATTTCCTCACAATAAAAACTATTGGCAATAAAAACGATTGTGGGAGAAGCTTATTATCAAATGAGGCAGACCTTTGCTATTTTTAGAGAAATAAATTTATGTTGATCATTTAATAAATCAAATGCAAATAAAAATTATTGGAGTATTTCAGAAATGTCAATGTTCTTCTGCTGACTGCCAGCTGACAGCAGTTCAACTGTCACCGGCTCAAGGTTGACTCGGCCTTCCATCCTTCCGAGGTGGGTAAAATAAAATGTAACCCAGATTGTTGGGGGCAATAGGATGACTCTGTAAACCGCTTAGAGAAGGCTGTAAAGCACTTATATAAAGTGGTATATAAGTCTAAGTGCTATTGCTATTCTGAATTTGAAATGCCGTATTTTAAATTTGAAACATTGGAAATAGTTTATTTCAACAATTTGCAATGTTTCAGTTATCAAAATGCCCTGTTTTGAGGATAACACCGTGGTTTCCAATCTGAAATGGAACATTTTAAATTTAAAGCAATTCAAATTTTGAATGATTTGCACTGTACTACTATGAAGCTCCTTAACTGTAGAACTAGGTGCTTTTAGTTGAAAGAACCTGATGCATGCCAATTTCTCCATTTTTCTAGTGGTGAATTTTTCGGCACATGTTGTGGCATGCATTTTGGAAGCAAAAGTTTAAAGCCAAGTGCACTTTTGCCATAAAAACAGTACCATGTATTACTATTCTTAGGCACATGTTTTTTTGGAAATTCACCGCAAAGTCTTATGAGCTTATGGATATTTCCTATAACTGAAGTCGTTGTTTAAATGGAATTCAATTTTGAAAATACCAAACTAATTAAATTGGCAATATCACTGACAAAAATACATTTCAAGATCCTACTTATGTCCCAGAAATTAGCCAAGGAGACATGGTAGGTTCCCAATCGGCTTTATTTTGAGATCCCACTGCAAGAAATCATTTGGTGCATTGAGTGACCTCTGGTATGTGTTTAGTAAGGTAGTCCTTGACTTACAACCACAGTTGAGACTGGAACATCTGTTGCTAAGCAAGGCAGTCATTACATGAGTAGAACCCAATGTTATGACCCTTTTTGTCATGGTCATTAAACTAATCTGGCTTCCCCCAATGACTTTGCTTGCTGGAAGCACAGTGGGAAGATTGCAAATGGCAATTACTGCAACTGTCGCAAATATAGCCACAGTTGCCAGAATTCAGTGGCTTAATTCTAATCATGGGACAATGGGGATACTATGACATTCCTAATTGTGAAGACTGGTCATAAATCATTTTTTCTGTCATAACTTCAAACACTTGTTAAGTGTATGATTGCAAGTTAAGGACTACCCGTACATTACCAGCAGTATGTGGAATTTTCTCTTGATCTCTTTGTAACTTGAACTGATGCACGGGAGGGCTTTGGTAAGTAGCACCCAAAAGTTTGTGAAACAGAGTAAACACTTAAGGAGAAACACACTGTTGACTGTTGTGAGAGTCTGTACGTCTATGCTACGTAGTTGAAAGACAACCCCTCCCCCAAAAGGCACTTAACTGAAATGTTGTCTGAATTTGAGGACAGTTTCAGTGATGCCACAGAAAAAAGAAATATAAAACATGGCAACAAGACATTTTTATGGTTCATCCCTAATATTTTCTATACTCAAAATTTTCTATTACCGAGGAAACTCATTATAGCTACTAAAGCCCCCCTCCATGAGGGAATATAGTAAGAAGATCATTTCCTAGGAGGGAGGGGATACAGTCCAGAGGAGTAAGAGGCAACCCAGTACAGATACCACATGTGAGAAAAAGAGGGTGAAGATAGCCATTCCTTAATAGTTCCCAGAATATATTGTAGATAAGTAGTAGAGTTCTCAATCTGGCAAGATTTTGTCTGTATGTGTGAAGCTATAAAGAATTCAGCTTGGAAAATTCACCACATGTCATTCTTGGTTTTGGGCCTGACAGTCAGTAATGGAACTTCATATTAAAGGACTGGAACTGAAGGACACTGCAGACATTATAAGGCCTTTTCTCTTCCCTTCCCTTTTAAAAAGAAATGTACTTGGGTAATTTTTTATTGCTATCCTGTGGTGTTGGGAACAAAGGACAAAATGACAAACTGGATTGCCAATATGATTCTAGATGATCTGTGCAATCATCTAGAGAAGGTCTATATCAGAGGTGAAATCCAGCAGGTTCTGGAGAACCGGTAGCAGAAATTTTGAGTAGTTCGGAGACCTGGCAAATACCACCTCTGGCTGGCCCCCGAGTTGGGAGGGAATGGGGATTTTGCAGTATCCTTCCCTTGGAGTGGGATGGGAATGGAGATTTTGCAGTATCTTTCTCCTGCCCCACCCACCAAGCCACGCCCACAGAACCAGTAGTAAAAAAATCTGAATTTCACTGGTCTATATATTCTAAGTAGCTGCTCTGGCTACTGTTACTATTATACTTTATAAGTGATGTATATTATTGGACATTTTTAAAATGCTGTCGATGCTCATGGGTGGTACACAAACATAAATTAACATTTGTTTATCCTTATTTTACTTCAAGATCTAATAAATGTTTGAACTTTAGAATCTTAATTCACTGCGGGTGGGGTGAGGGCAGAGTTAGGAGAAGCAACACCACACCCAGATACACACACTCTACTTACATTGCTTGCATAGGGGAACGGCCTGGACTGCTATCACTCCCATTGCTGTTCGCATGCTCCATTGCACCATTAAGATCTTCCCGCATTGCATTGGCTAAACTGCCCAGAGTGGGGTTTCCCATGGAAGCAGTAGTGTATAGAGATATACTGTTTTCAGCTATTGAAGCCTATAAAAGAGGGGGAGGGGAGAAATCGAGACAGGAGCATTGAAACAAGCACATATCTGTACATATACCACCCATCACATCCAAGTTACATGACTTTCATTTTCTTTTTCATTAAATGCAAAGGATAAAATCATAACCTCTGTATTATTAATTTCACCACTGGCATAGCTAAAAGTTCATTCATCTCCAATTTTTATCTAAAAGTAATTTCATCTCTATCACCAACACCAATCACATATTGTACAGGAAACAATTCAAATGGAATTTTAAGAGGAAAAAAAACCACCCCATAATACAATAAATAGTTAACTTAGCCTTGCATGGTTTTAAGCTTTCAAGAAGGTATATCGTCACATACCTTGCAACTCTGTCCTGATGTTAATTTTCTCCACCAAGCTGGATTTTGCCTCAAGAGGAAAGGACTACTTTTCCTCTTAATGTAAATACTAATTTTCAATGAGCCTTCCCCCCCCACCCAGCAAAAACCCACATAGGCAGTAAAGCAAATATATTTGATATTTGCAAAACTCCTAGAAAGGTAGAAATCTATGTATTTAATGTAAGACTGGCTTAGTTGTATTCTAGCAAGTTCCTTGAGGAACCCTGGAGTATTCATCAGCAAACAGTGTTCTTGTGATACAAATCACCTCCATTTGTTCTGGAATTTGCATTTACCGATTCATTGCTCAAAGATCAAGCAACAAAACTTAAATAAGGCAGACATTCGTTTCTTCTCCCCACAATATCTGTTTTTTTGCTTACATGTGTTCTTATGCTCTTGGTGATACTGACAAAAGTGACCAGAAAATAATTCTTGTTTGGTACAGATAAATAGGCAAGCCATCCTTAAAAGCAATGCATGGTAATACACCTTTCAACATCCTAATGTATTAATCCACAATCAGCAAGGTTTGCACAAACTCTAAGCCCTGGTAAAAACCGCAGCAGTTACCTTTATGTATCATGCTAACCTAAAACCAAACACAAATCTTTAGCATTTTGTAGGAATATAGTTTAGCCTAGTTTATTTAGGTGAATATTGCTTAATTCTTACAACAATCCTTCATATCCAAAGGCTTTCTAAAATATCATTTAAATGGATGAGAGAAATCAAAACCAAGGCTGCGATACGGTCATCTTGAAGAAGTTTCAAAAGCTTCAAATGCCACAAAATGCAGCAATAGCTTGGCCCCAATTATTTTCCACACTTAATTTACAGCGTTGATTTTAGATGTTAAAATCAACCACCCTGTAGTGGGGCTATCTGAAGGATGTCCTCCTCAATAAGAGCCTGTTGCGATGTTAAGAGTTGCATCAGTGATCCTACTGAAAAAGTCTCCATTTATAGAAACCTGTTTATTGGATATGAGGAAGGCTTTTTCTATGAGCTGATCTCTGCAATTGTCATGACCCTCCCTTCTGTCAGCTTTTGAAAACTGAATGGAGATGTATTTCTTTGACACGGTATTATGCAAGGATGTGGCTATAGTTTAATATGTAGTTTATTTTAATTGTGTTGTGTTTATTAATCTGTTCTTGCAGATTAATTTATTTCTCCTCAATTTTGCCAATTTTCAGGTGGAAAATCCAAGACATTAGATACAGCTTTCATGTCTTTTCCCAGCATAGTAGGAAAATTTTTGCGTGACTGGGCATATAGGTGCATATACGTGTAAGTAAGATAAAGAAATTATTGAAATGCATGTTCAAGCCTCCCATTTTCCCACAAAAAAACTTGTAGAAAAATAGGTAAAGCAGAAAATAAGTAATAGTGAAGAACGTGGTTGTTTCATAGTTATCATTTTGTACAATTTAAAGAAGTAAAAATAATAATGAAGGTATGGTAATGTGTGTATAGAAAGAAAAAGAGTGCATAAAAGTATCTGTTTTGCCAATATTTTAACTGTTAATTATTTTAATGACCATTTTTAATACATTATTTTTTCTCTTTTATACGTTCTCTTTTAATTTATAGTAGGCATTGAAATAACCAGAAATATATAAATTCAATAATAAAGAAATAGTAACAGGAGAAATCTTCTGGGGAATGGAAATATGATGAGTGTTGCTTTGCAACACTTAAAACACTGAACCACATGTGAACTACCTTCTGTGTACGGTTTGAATGACAGGTGAATTTATAAGCCAAGATTTACATTTTCCAACAATCCAAGAGATGGATATTGACTTTCCTCTACTGGAAATCCCAAAATGAAATAATTATATGTTCCCTCTGGAAAAAAACCCTATTATTTATTTGGAATGGTCTACAGCACAGCTCTCTTAACCTTTTTAGACAGAAAACAATCATATAATAGAAACAAAGGAGAAGCATGTGTAAAATTATGTTTCTTCCCAAAGTAAGTCTGAGAAAGAGCTCCTACAGAAAGTTGTAAGGTTTTAGTCTTTAAGTCTTTAACTTAAGTCTTTAGTCCTTAAAGTTTAGAGAGAAAATGAATGATGAAACCCTTTTGTCAGGTAATTGTAATCAGGATATACATCACAAAATAAGGTTTTAAAAAACACCATTTGCAGATTAGTCCTGCATCTTGAGATCTTTGAAGCTGTCAAACATGGATATCTCCATCCATGGAAGTTCTACTGATTTTTCCTCAGTCTTTATACTACATCTAACTGGCTTCCTTGTATTTCTTGGTCTCTATCCAGGCCAATGAAAGACACAGCAAAATATTTGAGAAATTAAGGAATATAAAACATATGCTTTTGGTAATACGAAAAATAATGAAGAGTCCTTCATGCTCTCTGAACTTGGTTGCTTTCTTGCAGACATTTCATTACCCAAACTAGGTAACATCATCAGTTTAGAGCAGGGGTGTCAAACTTGTGTCGTCACAGCATCGTCATGTGATGTATCGGGACTTTCCCCCCCCACCTTCGCTAAACCGGGCAGGGGCATGGCCAGCGTGTGACGCATCTGGTCCGCGGGCTGTGAGCTTGACAGCCCTGGTTTAGAGAAAAAATGAGTCATGCACTTTGTACTAAAAAGTAATTTATTTAGTAAAAGCTGAAATAGGAAAAACACTTGTTATTTTTTTTTTCCTTTTTCCAAAACCACTAGTGGACATAAGGCAAATTCTGCAGAGATGCAGTGAGATAGTAATAGACAAATCCTTATGCAGTGAGATAGTAATAGACAAATCCTTATGACATTTTGGATATGCTCATAGTTATTAATCTAGAAACTCTGATGATAATTTTTCTTCTCTACGACCAAATCCCCCTCCCCCCCCCAGGTTTTTCCTAAAAATTTCACTTCCAGATACCCCTCACATGCACATCAAAATGGCTTCTGAAATGTTATAAAGTGAAAAAAGCAACATGCATTTGCTTTTACAAATGTAAAAAGAACCTTCCCACAAGCATTATTTTGATGGTTTCTGTTTTTCTTTAAGATGTGTATTAATTAGCAGAGTCAAAGTTCTGGAGAGTTTTCTTTAGATAGAAAAAATAGAACAGAGTTTTCTGAAATGTTAGTTTCATCTAGGAAGGGATAGCATTTACTGATCTGAATATTGTAGAGCAGGACAGCAACCTAAGCTTAACATACAAGCAGTTAAGAATAGAAAAACAGGTTCAGAGATCTCTTATTCATCCCCATGGTTTCATCTTCTGATGTTCTGAACAGGCCCTCCTCAACTTACGACCACAATTGGGACAGAACATCTGTCACTAAGAGATGCAGTCCTTAAGCAAGTTGCACCTACTTTTTCAATCTTTTTTTTTTTTGCCGTAGTCATTAAACACATCACTGCAGATTTACATGAATCACACAGCTGTTAAGCAAATCTGAATTTCCCCAATTGAATTATTTTGCTTATTGGAAGCTCCCTGTGAAAATAGCAAACGGTGATCACATGACCCTGGAGGACCGCCACCATATAAAATACATGTTGGTTGCCAAGTGTCTGAATTTTGATCACATGACCACAGAACCAGTTAGTCACTTTTTCCAGTGCTGTTGTAACTTTCAATAGTCAAATGGTTGTAAGTTGAGGACTACCAGTATCACTATGGCTGCTATTCCCTTCAACTCACTACTAGAACTGCTCCTGGTAAAAGAATCTGGGGAAAAGCAGAAGGAGGGGTTTCCCAAAGAAATTGTGCTATTAGGAAACTAATATAGGAGATGCATTATTTCACAAACAGGGCAAGAAATAAGGGAAATAATCAAAGGGCATTTTCCTTGGCTTTGAATGATACTGTTGGTTAGACTTTCAAGTAAAGTTACTATGTATTGAATTGAGCACCAATGAAACAAGAGAGCCTGCTTGCTTAATTAGCTGTGTTTGCAGTAGCGCTTTGAATAGAGATGCTAAAATGAAAGTTGGCGTTATTGATATTATTGGAGTCCCAAGTGGCTGCCAATTGGTGATGAATGCTAATTTCCTATCATATATCAGCCAAATAGTTGTTGCCTGTATAATTTCAAACAAAACATCTGTTGTCTTTTGCCACAGAGAGTGAAATCACCAGTACAAAATGGTTTAAAAGCTACCCTAAATTAGTGCTTCTTTCAAATGAGTGGGGCCACAAATTAAGGACAACTAAAGAGAGAACTTTAGTTCTCTTGCTCCTGGAGAGGAAAGCTATGGCAAATCTAGACAGCGTACTAAAAAGCAGAGACATCACCCTGCCAACAAAAGTGCGTATAGTCAAGGCTATGGTTTTCCCAGTTGCAATGTATGGCTGTGAAGGTTGGACCATAAGAAAGGCTGAGCGCCAAAGAATCGAGGCCTTTGAACTCTGGTGCTGGAGAAGACTCCTGCGAGTCCCTTGGACTGCAAGGCGAACAAGCAAATCAGTCCTAGAGGAGATCAACCTTGACTGCTCTTTAGAAGGCCAGATCCTGAAGATGAAACTGAAATACTTTGGCCACCTAATGAGAAGGAAGGACTCACTGGAGAAGAGCCTAATGCTGGGAAAGACTGAGGACAAAAGAAGAAGGGGACAACAGAGAACGAGGTGGCTGGATGGAGTCACTGAAGCAGTAGGCATGAGTTTAAATGGACTCCAGAGGATGGTAGAGGACAGGAAGGCCTGGAGGAACGTTGTCCATGGGGTGGACACAACTTCGCAACAAACAACAACAGCAACAACAACAAAGAGAGAACTTGGCATTGGGTCATAAGCTCATTCTAACATACTGCTTCTTCATATCCATCAAGCCTGAATCCAATATCAAATTGTGTCCCGTTTATCTTTGTGATTGACTTTTCTCAATTTTAGTGAGAAAGGGAGTGACGATTGGAAGCCTGTATTTTGCTTCCTTTATAATTTCTTCAAAATAATGCTGCTTGCTAGCAGCATACAGTGTGAACTGAATTGTACTGACAGTATAGATTTTTATTTGATCCCCCTTTGTGCAATATAAATTTTTGAGGGGTCTTTGGTACTGTCTGAACTTGGTTGTTTTCTTGCAGACATTTCATCACCCATGATTAGCACCGATGATATTACCTAGTGTGGTAATGAAATGTCTGCAAGAAAACGACGATGTTCAGAAAGCACTACGGTCCCCTCATTTCAACCCTGAGCTACAAACATTCTCCTTTATTGGTATGAAATGTTTATTTGATCTCACTTTGTATACTTTGTAAGTCTAATATGAAAATTCCACTACTTCCCATTGCAGGGATATTTTTTTTTCAGTGATGACACTATAATAGGACCGAAATTAATGTTATATTATCACATAATATAAGAGGACTGGAAAGATGACGACAACAACACATGTTTTAGAACTAAAAACACGAACTGCTCAGTATGATAAGCATGTTAATTGAAATTAGTCACATAGCTAACACACGCTGAAGGAACACTGGATCTCTTCATTTTTGCCTTTCAGCCTCATGAATGTAAAATGTGCTCGTAATCTTAATGCTATTCCTCAGATGAAGCTTGTCTTTAAAAATTGCACTCCGCAGGACTCAAGGGAAAATAAGATCCTAATGAATGGTATTTACAGTTGCTTCATTTACACATGCTTTCATTTGCTTTTCAGAAGTTACTACATAAATTAAAGTAATAAATGAAGATGTAGATGGTTACTTATTTTGTAATCAATCTACTTTCTGGTTTAGAAAGGGAAAAATGCTACTACATTTTTACAAATATCGGTATATTCTCATGACCTGATTTCAAAGGAAGCACCACCACAGCCTTATTTTTTTAAAAAATATATTGTTTTTAAATTAAGAATCTTAATTTATCTAAGCAATTTTCTAGAGACATGCTACTTAAGTCTTTCTGGGTCTGTCTCATAAATTGTGGGGATCTTTTATCAGAGAGAGCCAATGTCTTTACTATGTTTAATAATAAGAATTTGATGAATAGGTTATAAGCTTAATTAAGAAATAAAACTTAAAAATGGTATAATAGTAAAAATAATAATAATAAACAATCAAATGATAAAACACACAAAGAAAGGAATGCAAAAATGAAAACACATAAAAGTCTAAAGTTAGCTGAGAAGCATCTCTCTCAGCAATGATACCTAGAAAAATAACTTTTGATTCATTTTTACCCGCTTGTAAAAAAGTTGTAACATTTGTTTATGAATATATAAACCCTGACCCCCTAACATAGATTACTTAAATATTGGCTTAAAAATATTCTTGAGATCAGCATCACAAAACCGACATCCCTTTCCTTCATTTCTCATGCATAACATCAAGTTTAGCTATTTAAAAATTTAGAATCATACACCTAGAAAACCCTTTGAAGAAGAAAAGGAATATGTGCATATGTGTGTGAGGATGAGGTATCTACTTTCCCTTTAAAGCCACGAACAATAGAAGGTCATGTGACACCCTATCCTATCATTCAGCACATTAATAGCTGTGCTAGAGTAATTACACTTGTGGTATTTTTGCCTCAAGTGAAATTCTGAAATAAGAGGATGGAAATTATGATACTGCTGATAAATATTAATAAGTGAACTTTTAATTTTTTTGCCACAATATTCAAAATGCTAAGCATCTAGCTAATGCTGAAACAGCCTGGGATGTGTTTGCCTCCAGGGACCATGATGCTTTATGCACTTAAGAAAAAAGTTTAACGGAATTAAAATTTAATATCTAATTAGAGCAAGGCTAATATATTTTGAAACGAATACAGAAGGCACACATGCCTATGTGGTGTATTTGCCACGCTCATTAATCTTACCTGTAAAGCAGCATTGAGAGGTGAGCAGTAGGTGTGGCTGGTCTGCATGTTTTTAATAAGTGAGGGGTTTCTGCGCAAGGAAAATATATTTGAAAAGAAAAAGCATACAAATTAAATGCAGTCAACTGTTATACTTCAGGAAATCAGTTTCTTTCCTACGTTACAAAATATAGTAATATCATAAAAATACTATTATTTCCTCCCCAATTTTTAAAAATTACTTGACTGAAAAACGGAAAAAATTTGTAAACTTCACCAGTAAAAAGGCAACCAGTTTTTCAGAATGAAATGTTTTAAGTGCCCTTAGGTTGTCTTTTGAATTATTTCCTGCTGGAGAGGACCTATATATCTTCACAACTTTCTGAGCAGCAGGTGTTCACAGGGGTACTTTTCATAGAACCAAGAAAAGTTTTTTTCTATGGATGGGGAAAGAACTGCATGTATTGCTCCAGACAATGTGTGTGTATTGTTTAACTTTTCTTCAGATTTCTTGCGATTGGGAAGACAGGAAAAGCAGGCAAAGACAAGTCCCTTTAATATTGGCAGGACTCTTTCTGGCATATTATTTTCCTACACATCTTATAATGAAAGGACAATACAAAGTCATTTATGGCTTGTAAGAAAAATAGCCTTTCGCATCTGAAACAGCTCCAACTCGTTGCTTATGGTAAGGAAGCTATGATCCAGACAAGCTTACTTATTTTAAAAGGAAGGAAGCTCCCCCTGAACAGTGATTGCTCAGTCAATGCCCTGAGGAAGGAGTACGGCTTTATGGGTTGTGGGAATGATTGAATGATCCTATTGTACAAAATGCAGGAAATCCAACAGAATTATCCATCCTTAAATGAGAATGATTGAAAAGCAAGAGAGCCAAAAAATATCACAGACTTGTTCAGAGAACAAGTGGGGAAAGTTCACTGCGGTGGACATGCAGGAAACTGGTTAGGGAATTCAACTCACTCCTGTAAATGTTCTGATGGGTCCTAGGATACAAAATTAGGACTCTTGTCCCATGAAATGGTATCTAAATCAGGGTCTCCAACCTTGGCCACTTTAAGACTTGTGGACAGCTTTGCTGGCTGAGGAACTCTGGGAGTTGAAGTCCACAAGTCTTAAAGTGGTCAAGGTTGGAGACCCCTGATCTAAAAAACTAACCCATAACACCCATCTTAACGGTCTATGTCAGTGATGGCTAACCTTTCTGACATCGCGTGCCAAAAGTGGGGGGTGCACTTTTGCATGCGCAACCCCCCCATGCTCCCACATATGCACGCACAACCCCCCATGCTCCCCCTCCCCCCACATATGCACATGCGACCGCCCGTGGCCCGTTTTGGGCCTGGTAGGACTCCCTGAAGCCTCCTGAGATAAAAAACAGGCCGTGGGGGCACGCTGCACCCCCGCAGCCCATTTTGGTGTGGGTGGCGTACCGTTCCCTGCCCCCGCGCATGCGAACCCCCCATGCATAAGTGCATATCTCCTATATGTGTCTCATCCCCATGCCAGAGACAAATCAGCTGGCTGGTGGAGCTGAGCTGGGCAATGGCTCGCGTGCCCACAAAGAGGGCTCCACGTGCCACCTGTGGCATGTGTGTCATAGGTTCGCCATCATGGGTCTATGTCCATTGATTCATTGGGACTTGCTGTTCCTTTTCTAGAAGTTAAGTATCCAGAAGCATTCGCTATTTGAGAATGCTGCTTTTATATTATTCAATCATTTATAGTCTAATCTATAACTACAGGGCTGGTCATTAAGAAACTGAGAAGGTGATCTAATGTTTAACGTAATAATAACAACTATCTGTGTGTTTTAAATGTGGACCTAAATTATTGATTGTAGTAAAAAGAGAAAGGGTTGGGCTCTAACATGCTGGAAGTTCTAGTCATTGAAATAAATGGAAACTAACTTTTAATTTCAAAACTAATATCAATTTCAAAAGGATTTAAAAGCAATTAACACATGCATAATCCTATGCACGTCTTTTTAAAAGTGAGTTTCATGGCTCTAATGTGTCTTTTGTTC
Organism: Ahaetulla prasina; assembly: GCF_028640845.1. Taxonomy (NCBI): domain Eukaryota; kingdom Metazoa; phylum Chordata; class Lepidosauria; order Squamata; family Colubridae; genus Ahaetulla; species Ahaetulla prasina. The sequence continues at coordinate 43,212,458 of NC_080540.1, forward strand.
AAGACTGTAAACCAGTTTTTTCACCAAGTAAAGCATAAAAAATAGTTAAGAATATAAACCTCAAAACCTATTACTGGAAATCCTTTCTTTTCTTCCTAGAGCAAGTTTTACTCAAGTTTTAAAAAAGCAATGCTTGCTAGTCAGTGGACTCCACTTGATGACAATTTAATTCAGACTTAGTAATAAGAATGCTAGTCCTCAGAGAAGAGCAGAAAATATTAAAATTTTAAAAAAGGGCCATTCTATCCTATACTGGGACTCATATTGTGCTTCTGAATCAGTCAACAGAAAAATATGAAAAAAGTAAAATCTTTGAACAGTTTTCAAATATTTGAAAGTTACCTGTAGTTAGATATATAGTATTACATTATATACAGCAATGAAAGAAATATAGGACAGCAAGAATGACTTGAAAAATTTATATATACATTTTATATATAAAAATTATACATATAAAACCCAGCCTAACACCATATAGTTTATTACAATATTAGCTAATAAAGAATTTATCAGTGTCCCTGCACTGAAGCAAATATGACTTATAAACATTTTATAAAATGTTAGCGTAGGCTTTTTCAAGAAGCAATGCAATGTATGTACAAGCGTGACATTTAAATTATTATTATGATTATTATTATTGCAGCAAAGGCAATGCCACTATTTTGTGAAATGCAAGTCTACATGAGATGAATACACCATGCAAAGCAAAAGCAACATAAAAACAAAAACTGGGGGGAAAAAATTAGTGCACACACGCATACACACACAAAGCAAGTAAAAGCTCTTACTGTGTAACAAGCTCGCCAAAGTTTTCATCGGGGCAGAATTTTCGAGGACGGCCTCGTTGAATATGACGGCCACGTTTAAACTCTTCATCATCAACAGTCCAAAAGGACCCAAACTCATCCTCTACTCTGATAAAGCACTTATGCAGGGAGAGGTTGGTGCGAATAGCACCCTGGGATAAGACCAGCGGCAAACGAGATGATTTGGGAACATAGGGGCACGGGATCGGGGAAACAGAACAGACATCAAATACAGGGAAAAGGAAAAAACAGAACAGAACAAAACAAAAAGAAAATAAAATGCCATAAGCCTAAGCAAATGGATTGTGAGGGTTAATATGCATTGCCACCTACAAGCTTCTAGCATGTGATGCAGAACAAACACCAAGCAAGCAAGGGCAAAGGGGACTGCTGGGCATACAAATGGTAATGATGAAATGCTCTCTTGCTGCTTCACCTCGACTGGGCCGAGGTGAAACCGTCTGGGTTGATCTAGAACACCATCTAGCAGCCAAAGCTTCTATGTTAAAACTAGCTAGGCTAAGAAGTTCAAACATGGTGGACATACCCACTGATCTTTTGTGGCCTTCGTTTTTGGAACTCTACTTCATCCACTGTCCATACTGCCCCTTTAACGTTTTCTACTCGCACAAAACACTTGTGAAGGCTAAGATTATGACGCACTGCATTCTGCAGCAAGTATAAGAGAGAAAACATTGGGAAAAAAAACTTTCCATGAGAAAAAGAGTCTTAGCATTGTCAGCCGGCAAGTCCCCCTTTCCCTCATCCCGCCCTCCACACCGGACAGTATAGGTATAACTTGTAAGATTTGCAAAAGAAAGATCACGAAAACCAAAACTTGATTGTTCTTGTTAAATTTTCATGGCCTGGAAAGTTAAGAAATGTGAAGTAATTCTATATATTAATAGCATGGCAATCCATTTTGGAAATGCATCCAACCAAAGTCATGTTCTTTACCACTTCTTCCAATTTCTGTTCCTCATTACTAGTGTTAGAACTATGAAGGGGATGATCTTAATATCCCGTAATATTCCCCATTTGTGGTTCAAGCATTGCTATTATTGTCAGAATTATGAAGCTTGTCATGTTTCTGATGACTTCATTAGTTGTTAGTTTAATTAAATCTTAATTGACTTTTTAAATTATTTATTGAATTTGCACACCACCCAGGTCCCAGAAACTCTGGCTGGTCCACAATTTAGTCTTAGGCTGAATTCATATGGAGACCTGTGAAGTCCTCCATTATAGTACAAATATCGAACTTTATTTCTACCATATTAAATGTCTTATTCTTTTCATCTCTAGCATCGGATTTATCGATTTTCAGGATAATCTTATCCTGGAAATTTAAACAGCCTTGGATATGTCTAAATGATTATAATCAGCTTTCTAACAAATTCTACCTAAATCATTCACAATCATTCACAACTGATACCCTTTAGAAAAAAAACAAGCAAAGAATGTATAGGTTGTTAACTCACATCTATCAATAGTCAATGGGGTGGCTACTTTACAGACATAATGCCAGGGAAATATATTGACAGATGTTTAAATAACCTAAAAGGCTAAGTCCCTTATTCACAAATTCATGTCTACATAGTGAAAGGCTTTCTAATCATGACTGTCTACATGCACTGTGGAAACCAAGGTTAGGCAAAACACATTTATCATATTAATTAAAACAGTAGAGGAATGTCTGAGCCACAAGGGGCGGGGATTCCAAATCATTTCCTATTTGCAGTTCTACAGCATAACTAATTTTCTCACTCTTGTAGCACATCTGCTTCCTCAAAAGAGGCTAAAAAGACAATCCATGTTCTTGAACAAATGCAGGGTTACATCTATTTTTGGCAGAATATTAATAAATCACCAGAGAATCCTGTCATTATGTAGGTAGAAACTGGTAAGGAACCATGAAGCTTGTTAACCACTTCTGCTCATGACACATGACAATTCAAGTCTTCAATGAGATAAAATCTGTCCCTCGATTCCTACGCCACCATTTCCACATAAGTAAGGATTCTGACAGTTTGACTATTTCACTTCTGAAAATATGTTTAAGAATGGACAACAGTATTCCTCCCAGGCTACTGTTCTTCAGTCAGGGGAAACCTGCGAACAGGGTAGTTTGTCTGTTTGTGTGCGCATGTGTACAGAAGGAGTGCTGTACTCAAAGCAGCACATGGGAGAGGGGGAAGAATAGGGCACAGAATTGGATCAACTGCATTTTCAGATTCATAATAAAGTAAGGGATTACATTTATATTGTAATTCCATAACTGTCTGTAGGAACAAAACCATGCAGACATTCACAATCCTTTCTTTCAATGCTTTTGTTGATAATGAAAAAGAAGATTTCTTTCTTCTCTGAATGCTTTTTTGAATAGCTCCCAATGTATAGAAGGAATATAGCCAGGGAAGCAGAATTTCAAGGCTGTGTATGTGTGTATGTGTGTGTGGGGGGAAATGTCATAATCGGCAAGAGAAAATACCTATATTATGTATGGAAAAAGAAAACAATACAACATGAATGCAATTCACCCTCAAATCGAATTATATTCAACTGCCTAATAACTTGCTCGTCAGTTCTGCAAGATGAAATCAGTGAGAATTTATACTTATTTGCTCTAAATTTCAATTTGGACCAAGCAAACTTTGTATGATCTGAACTGTGATCCAGAAGACCTGACTTACATTCATAGTAATTGCATGCCAAATCTTTAGACCATCCTCAGCTATTAAAGGGCAAAAGTAGTCCTGGATAAAACTGTTTTCATGGATCCTTATAATACTATGTCAAAATCTAAATGATACTAGGCCTTGGGCATCTGAGTTCAGAAATATCTGTCCCTGCCAAAGATTTATATTATGTTTTGGCTTTGAGAAGTAATTATTTCCAATTAGATCAGATTTTGGAACCAAGTAGCATAAAGACTATTATTCTCCTTTGATCTTTAGCCCTATCATCAGGGATATTGAAGCATTCTATTTTCATCCAGCTATTTCACTAATCTAAAGTAGTAGTCATCTTCATATATGCATATATTTATGATAAAGCACTAAGCTTTGAAAATAATAATCATTTGAGAATTCCTCTGGATGTAAACAAAATCAAGCTTTCTTACATAACATTGTTTAAAGTATAAATGCGTTAAAGCAGTGGTCACCAACCAGTGGTCCGTGGACCACTGGTGGTCCATGAGAAAATTTTGGTGGTCCACAGAAAAATTATTTGCATTTTTTATATTGCACTAAATACTATTTTTCTTTTTAAAAAATTCATATTAGTGGTCCACAGGATTTAAAATTATGAATTTAGTGGTCCCTGAGATCCGAAAGGTTGGTGACCCCTGTGTTAAAGTATGTAACATTTTTTCTATTTTAGATAGTTTTCCTCCAAAACAGAAAAAAGTATCCTAAAACAATATTCAACAAGGGAATCTAGTGCCAACACTAATTGTTAGATTGCAGAAACTTAACTTCCTTCCTGCCTCCCTTCCTGCAAATTTTTAATTTCAGAATAGGACCCAATTTTCTATTTTAATTTGTCACTTAAGTTTCTTTCTTCATCTTCTTCCTTTTCCAAGTTCAAAATTTGGACTTTTGGCAACAAGTTTTTTTTTAAAAAAGAAGTAAAACCTTTGAAACCATAAGAAACTAGTAAGTATGCACCAATGGATGCTTACCTCTTTAAACACTATTCTATCAATTTCTCTAAGGACATTTGAAACTGAAGGGGGGGGGGAGATAAACAGCATTTTGAGATTTAGGAAGAAAATATATATTGGAAGAAAACTGCAAAAATATTCAGGTGCCAGGTGTTGTCGTTCTGGACTGTAGCCAGATTTTAAAGAAAGGAGTATTTTATGAGAATTTAAACACACTCAAAAATTAAGTAAAGGGAGCCAAACAACTGAAATTTAAAGCACCAGGGGTATTTATTAAATAGCTAGCTTTAGTATTTTTATTGGCTTGTGACTTTACTGCTGTGCCCAATTAACCTGTATTGTGTTTCATAATAAACCAGCAAATATTTTTAGAAGTTTGCATATTAATTTAAGGCAGGTGTATCAGTTGGCAGGCTGTAAAGCTAATTTTCTACCAATTTTTGCAAAAGGACTTTATGTATAGAATCTTTTAGTGTAAATCACAAACCCACCAACTGATTAATCATCCTTTCTTTTTGTATCTTAGCAGCTGAAATATTTCACTACTAGGAGCAACTATAGAGATGGACTTAGTTGTTCAATCAGAACATGCAGGAAAAACCCCACTAATAATAGGTATTCAAATTGGGGCATTTCAAAGGCATATATTTCTTTCCTGCCAAATAATAAAATGTTTGGGCAGATAAGAGGCACCCCTATGTATATCAAAACAACTGATCTATATTTAGAAGACCACAGTCTTTTATATACAATTAGGTATGTTTTTGGCTTTTTCTATTCTAGAACACTAAATTGTAAAGCTAAAATCATACAAGGGAATACAAAATACCTTCCATGTTGCTGCATTGCGTCTGAAGTAGGCAAACATACGTGTGAACCAGTTGTAGATTTCATTTAGTGTTAGCTGCTTTTCTGGAGATTCAAGAATTGCCTGTCAAGCAATTAAAATGCAACTCTGATCAGAAAATACACTTGCACATTTGTCTGAATAAATAAAACAAAATGGAAGTCAGAGAAAAATAAACACTTGCACAACGATGGAAGATTAGTGGTTGTACTTAATAGCTCAATGGCAGAACTGAAAATGGAATTATCTAATTGTTTTGAGTTTTATTTCTGTTTCCTTACGGAAATATTAATTTATTAGTCATTCATAGAGCAGAATCAAAGAGAAATGCAAAACATTTCACTAGCTGATTAAAGCTTAGTAATTATTTTGAGCTCAGATTAATTCTAGGGATCAGAGATTACTATAGCTTGTGATAATTGACTTGCCATCTTTAAACAGGCTCATTTTCAGTGTTGTGTGAAATGAATTTCCTAATAATCACATCGTATTGTAATACTTAATCAAAAGCAATTATGGTATATGTATTGCGGTTGTGGAGAGGAAAAAAAAACCCATATAGCAAAAGTGTCAGCATGCCTGTATTAGCTAATCATCTCTTCTTGACTATATATAATCACATATATATGTACAATCCTGGATTTAAGCTGGTTTTCAGGGATGGTATCGCTTACCTGCCTAATTAAAGAGGCATATGTAAAGGGCGGCCTGACTTCTGCATTCTTGTAGAATTCTTGATTCTGCGCAAGATCTGCTAAATGAAGGTAAAGAGGGCTCTGGTTAGCCATGGCTCATTGCTTTATTTGAAAGGGAAGGACCAAAGTCTTTTTTTTTCTAGCTGGCCTTCAAGTTACCTGAGGAGATGGGCACGTTGTATTTATCAGAGTACCGCCTTCGGATGGGTCCAACGTTGTGCATGCTGGTAGTAGTGATGACAGAAGGTCCCTGGGTAACAGGAGTGATGGGTGCTGTCGGGGTGGTGGGAGTATGAGGTAAACTCTGTGGAGAAGCCTCTGATGCAGTCTTGGAAAGCGTGACATTAGAGACAAGATTCAACTATTAAAACAGAAAAAGAAAACAATTTCCTGGATTAACAAATACATTGCCCCCATTCTTTTTCATGCACTGACATGTTTTTTATTAAGGCATGATGACGGATTGAGTACATTTCGGTTCTCATACTCAATGTAAGAAACAACAACAGTGCACCGTAGTCATGAAAGTGTTAGAGTAGAACTGGGGAGAAAGTTACAAGACCATCCTCGATTATGAAAACTCACTTGCAGTATACAATATAAATCACTTACATGATATAAATCAAACCAGTAAGAAGCATGCAATAAATTGATAAATAAATGCCTTCATAACTTTGTTCCCTATCTACTCCGGGCCCTGCAGTAAAAGCATTCTAACATAGATGTACATTATATGTTTATTGAGGTTATCTAGGCAGGTGCTTCAATTTTTGAACACTATATGGGTAGATAACCCGACAAAGCCTTGTTTTTACACTTATATAGGTATATGAATGAGCGGGCAACAAAAATAGCTTTAAAGTGAGGCTATGAAGCAGCAAGTCGAGAATACCGCAGATGAGCTACCCCCAAAGAATGCAGGTTTCATTAAGGGGGGGGGGGGAAGCCCTAGAAGTAAATTGATCAAATATTTACTTTCCACACTATAACAGATTAATCTTTTTTTAAAAAAATCTATCTTATCCTGAGTACACAACTGATCAGTAATATTATCTATGATTCTGGCAATCTGAGGCTATACTGTAATCACAAATACCTTTCATTGGAAATTCATTCTTTAAAAAGACTGGCATTTTGGGGTCAGTATGAAACTATTGATTCTCTGGTTTTGGGAAGAATTTAAGGAGACAAAGTGCTTCTCAGCCAGATATAATAAATAGCACCAGCCAAACTGGCTGTTTCTTTAGAATGATCAAAGTTGAAGCTAGAGAAGACATACCCTCTTCACATCCCTACTTGGTCCTTTGCAGTAGATGTTGCCTCTTTTAGACACAACCAAGAAAAAACATGGGGATACCTGCATATATATTGATGCCCAAATAGTTCTGATCCTTGAGAACATAATGAAGACTGCAGGCATATATTTAACTTACAAGACGGTCCCACTGAAATCAGTGGGTTTTTCTTCTGCGCAATTAATTTATAGGATTACACTGAAAATCTGGGGAAAATAGCAGATTTTTCTTTCATGCAGTTAACACAAAAGATTGCCTAAAGTACTTTAAAGTATTACAAATTAAAAGAATATGTTTTATTTCTATACACCCAGACTTCTCATGGACTGATAATCATAGATAATTGCCTTTCGCATTGAGGATTTAAGATTTTATATTGGTGTCACCGATCCTTTTTTCGGGTTCCTTAAAGAGAAATTAGCTCCATTACTTTAAGGTAATTTTCTTACGAAAACATACAAAGTGTCCTATGAAAAGAGAACAACTCTTTTTCTAATATCTTGAGGAATTATTGTTATTGTTATGAATTACACCTTTAAAATGTAAATGCTCTTTTTGTTTCATCCATGGCGTTAGTACACTTTCATAAAAACTGACGTTGAAAAAAAGTTTTGACCACCAGATTCCTTGTTTTCTTTCTGTTGATTTAAGGCAGACAATCAATAATGCCTCTCACATATGTTCTTCCGTTAGAGATACGTAAGTATTTTATAAATAATGAAGCTTTTTTATTTGCACTTTAATTTGAATACTTGAAGTGGGTTGGGTTAGAGGAAAAACTAAATGAAATAAATGAATATATAAACCTACAAATGGTCACACAGAAGTGAAAAAAGATTCTTCTTCATTAGGTTATCGTCATGACAAGTCAACTGTCAGGAAAAAAAAAAGCTTAACTGAACCATGCATCTATATTTTGATTCAAGTAATTCAAATTTTGATCGTAGATATGCAAAACTGGACTGATCCAAGCTCTCAATGCTATTTAAAAGAAATTATCATGATGGATTGACCGAGACGGGAGGGAGTAAATAAATAAATACAACTTCTGGTGGATAGACAATAGAAAAGAACTGTTAGTCCATGTGAGCTCAGAGTTCACTGTTTGGCCGATGTCAGCAGACAATCGTATTCTGTGATCGATATAGCTATTATCAGAATTCAAGAGGCGCCTGGGAAAGCTCTTCCATTAATGGGAGACAGGCGAGCTCTCTGCCCTTACCCCAGACACTTGGGATATTTAGAATTGGCAAGCAGAATTTGGGAGTGCATCTCTTCATTCGTTTTCTTATTTATATTTCCTTCTGACAAACAGCATTTCATTAGCAAAACCAGCAGGGAGGGGGGAATAGGGGTAGAGGACATAGACTGCAATGGCCTTTCTCCCCAGCTCTTTTTCTCTTCAGGCTATTACTACTACTACTACTACTACTATACTTTTATTCATTAAATATGAAACTCAGTCAACTGAACATTTAAAAATGTATCACAAATATTATTGACCGGCACTGATGGTTGATACTGGTTGTTGTTATTTTGCAGCAAACAGGATCTAGCTGGATGTCTGTATATTTCAGGAATGTAAACAGCACAGGAGGCATTGAGAAAAGAAACCCAATCCTCACACAACTTGATAAAGAAGATGCAGACAAAGGGGTACAATTAATTTTTCAATTTTTTAAAAAAGATTATTTTGATTTACAAAATGCTTTTCTACATGCAAGATGACAACATAGTATTGAAGTGTACTCAGGGCAGGTTGGTCTGGAACTTTTTTTATCTTAGGCTTTTCAAAGGTTCCCATGGAATGAGGATTTTGCTTTCAAAACAGTAATGCAATGAATGACACAAAATGACAGTCAGGGACTTCGAAGTGACCTATGACTGCATTCTCCCAAGCAGGTAACTGCCTTCAAATGCTAACTTATGCAAAAAGGGAAAGAGCAGATAGGCTACCCTACATTCTTTTATTTGGGGGAACTGGATGATTGCATTTTGTTACGCCCTTCTGGCATCCATCCATCCATCACATATGATAAAAAGCACGGGGGGGGGGGGGGGAGGGATAACAACAATGCGAAGTCTCCCTGAGAAATTGAATCTCCTCTATTTTATCTCTGCTCTTAAACAGCATGAGCAAATCTGAATCAATTTCCAGTGTACTTGCACTGCAGAAACTCAGAAGATTGGCTCTCCTGCTGGAAAGCGCACGGATACTGTTTCCTCATTATTGTTCAAACCACTCAATTTCAAACAAGTTCAATTCTGTTTTTTGCTGTTTAAAAGCTTAAACATTTAATCTGTTTCTACTAGGAAGCTGGGGGAGGGGTGGGGGTGGAAGGCCCAAAGGTCAATGTTCTCCAGTTAAATAATTTGAATTGAGTTAAATTTCTTGAGGCAGTCAGGGTAGGTAATACAACTAGAAATAAACACAAAAGTGAGGAAGAGCCAAGGGGGGGGGGGCACCGCCTTGAACAGGCTCGACAAATGACACTGCGATTCACACCCACTGCTAGGCTGCCACTAATAAGCTAAAGAGGAAGCAGCCAATCTTGGCTAATTACCAGATAAAATTGTATTGTAAGGACTCTAATTAGGAGATGCTTATGGAGGTGATCTAATGATTAAACACTACATCCCAGTGACCCCACCATCAATGTGCAATGGGGTAAGATGTCACTGGAATATTTTGTAGAAACAGTAATTTCAAGGGTAAGGGAGAGGCCGTAATATTTGTAATAATGGCTACGAGGTAAACTCATTAAAAGACGGTTCCTAGAGGAAGGCTGTGGCTTTCAGCATCTGTGGCCGTTCCAAAGCAAAGTGCCAAATCTTGACAGAGGAACTGCAGTCAAGTGGAAAATTTCTGCCTGACCTCTGCTCTTGCTATTAATTTGCAGGAAAACTAATGACACATATACATATTCCCACAACATTTTTCTAATTGCTAATTTGCTAAAAGAGCCGAGTTCCCAAATTAAACCTGACTGCCGTCTGAGAAGGAAGGGATTGGAGAGAAGGAAAACAGCTAGAGAGCTTTGTGCTTTATCAGAGGAAACTGCTAGATTGGCAGAAGGAACAAGTTAAGAAAACCATGACTTGTCACTTGCTATGAAAGTTTTTGCTTTTTCGAGCTTTCCTGTAAGGAGAGCCTCTTAGAGTTTTCACGTTGCCTCAACCACAGATAGCAGTTACGAACAGGAGCACAACTACATCACGGTTCTGTTGCAATCGTCAACTACTAATCTTCATTATAATGTATTAAACATTCATTGTTTAAACATCAACTATGAAAAAGGCCTAGAGCGAAGTAAAGACAGTTTTGTGGGGCAAAGGTCACAAACAGTTAAGAATGATGGAGTTTGTTTTCTTGATTGATATGCCACATCAATTTCTACTTAAACACACCATTGCTTGGATTTGAGAAGTGGTTGATAAAGATTTTTGTCTTACAAACAGAGTTTACCTTATTGCAATTTGCTTTGATCAACTATCATGTTGTTAGAGCTAACGAAAGCAAATGTTTGAGTCAAACTCTACTCCTAGTGGCCTTATGTGCTTATGGTATCTTTAATTATTACAGTAAGAGCTGTAATTTTCGGGCTGTATAAATGTATAGAAAACAACATAGGAATGAACAAATAATCTTTCTCTCAACTGCCAAAAATTAGTTGTCTTTGTATTCTGCTAGGAACAAATTCTATACCAGCAAAAGCATAATTAGTAATATAAATTAGTTTCTTTTTGTGTGTTTGTGTATGTGTTTAGGATACCATCTATAGAACTGCAATTTTGACTTATCAAAGGGCTTTAACAATAAGGTATGAGATGTGTGCTCATCATTGTACATATTTATACTGGGTCTCTCTTGAACCCTTACACATGCATACATATATAATATTATTGTTTTACAGTACATGAGTAAAGCTATCCATAATAGACATACTTCCTTTTCTCCAAATTCGTATTTGGTTGTCCCTTTAAGCCTGCAGTAATGCAACCTGAAGTAGTCATTCCCTCCTTGGCCACCCAAGTATTTGGAAAACTAAAATAATTTGGAAAAGAAAACATGATAAAAGAAATATTTTATTTACATTAACGGTAAGATGAAGGAAGAAGCTTCACCCCTCCCTACCGCTTCTTGAATTCCTATGGAATGGGAAACATGCTACAAATACATTCACATATACACACACATAGATGTTCTTTTTTTTAATTTTTAAAGTAGCTTCTATGTTTGAAAGACGTATACAAGACCAGCAACAAAACTGTAAGGAAGATAACAAGGGATGTGTGGTGTGTTTTTCGGTGTAAAAATCAGCAAGTTCTTCTGAGGCTATCTCTGGTGCTTAAGGCCAAGGATTTCTCTGACATGGGTGCTCATCTTTTTGCTTGGGGCTCAAACAGTTGCTGTAATTGGGTCTTGGGAATGGTGAATGGGACGGCACTACTGTCAGCGAGACCCTGAAAGTGGATGGGTGTCAGGACTGTTAGATTTTACCCATGAACATTTTATGTACACATCTTTAGAAAATATATATAACTACATGCAACACAAGATTTGGCAGACAATGATCACTTAGCAGGTGTTGTTATTGGCAGAGATAGTAAAGGAAACCCAAGTTGAAGAGTGGGACTTAATGAAAAACAGTATATAAAAACAGCTTTTATGTATTGCATTTACAAATCTTTTTCCCCCTCTATTGCTACATACCTTTATTTTTCAAACTATAAAGTACAGCTACAGCAGCTAAAATGCTCAGTCATTACCTCACAGTTAAAAGGCTATTTTTAATGCTTTGTTTTTACAGTTGCTAAAAACAGGATTTCAAAACAATCCTAATTGCTGTGGTTAGGGTAAAGGAAAATATATAAAAAATAGCCAACAGTTATGTCAACTCTATAAAGATGGATGTACTGCCAGGTATGCAAAAAAGGAAAAAAAAACACCCTACCAAAGAAAGAGAAATGCATTCCTTCTTTCTTTTGTGAGAAAAAATCTGTGGCTGTCAGTGCCATCTAATAACACCTGGCACCTTAATTCTCCTCTACCATCTCATCACCAGGAATGCTTGAAAATAATGGGATTACTGCATTATTATGTTACAATATAAATCCTTGCATTTCTGACGCATATATACACATATATTGATACATATGGAAATCTAATGAGAGCATCCATAACAATAAAAAATACCAGTGCACAGTACTAGTTTTCTAATTATATTATGTAATGCTAAATACTAAGTAAACTAGATTGAGTGGGAAACAACCCAGAAAGAGCATCTTCCTAGAAAGCCATGACCAGAGAGAGGATTCAGCACCATAGCAGCAGCATATGTAACATTCTTCATGGGAATAATTGGGGCTATTCACAACAACAAACTAAATCAGCTCACATTAATTACTTCCCAGCAACAGAGCATTCAAAATGTGCCAACTTTAGCTGTTCTAACTCAGGGGTTTCCAAATGTGGCAAATTTTAACTCCCACAATTCCATGCTGTCTGGGGTACTTTGGGATTTGAAGTCCACAAGTTTTGAAGTTGCCAAGTTTGGACACCCCTGTTCTAACTGAACACTGGACTCTCAAGACAGTGGAACAATCAACTCAAAATGTTTTAGTCTGCTTCATGCACCTCTACATTTGATCCTCCAAGAAATATCTCTGATTACCAAATCATATTTGACAAAGAAATTCATTGGCTCCCAAAACCGTATCTGCTTTTGAGATTATTACGATCATTTTAAGGTAGGAACCATTAGCTTTCAAAATTTTGTCACCAACTTTCCCTCATCAAAAATGATCAAGTCAATTATTCTCTTTGCATTTTTTTTAAAGAACTAGAATTTTAAATTCCAATTCTTAAAAAAAAAAGCCACAAAATATTACAATTAATTTATACCATACATCTGGTTAGGAGGAGAACAGAAGTTTAATTATGGGGTGTAAAGTGGATTGAATGCTGTGGATTTGGTCATTGACTCACTTCTAGCCAGAATTATATGCTGCTGAATGTATAAAGGCCAAACCTTGGCTCTATGATTTTATTCTTCTCCTATTCTTGCAAGGATAGCATATATGAAGAATACTATATTTCTACATTTTGTAATTAATTTTCAAATCCTTCACCTATACATATTTTAATAATTTCTGATTTATCTGATGATATCTGTAATAAAATTTCCTATATTCAATAAATGAAAAGAAGGCTGTTTCAATCCAATAAGAGAGTGTCACACAATATAGTGCTGTCAGGCGCCAATTTTTACTTCTAACGTGTACGTTAAAGGATAAGGATTTATAATGCTGCCTATGAACGAAACCACTTTTCATACACAAATGTGATCTTTTTTTCCCAAAGGGTAATACAACAGTACATTTACATAAACTAATCCAAACAATCTATGTATTTGACAATGGCAAACCTCACACAGACTGCCTATTGTTGGTTTACATCTTGGAGTTCTTTATGTTGGCTTGTAACACTGCCCTAGCTGTCAAAGGTTTGACTTGGCCTCTAAATAAATGGTTATACAAGTGCTGTGCAGTGATATTGGACTGCTTTGGAAAAGAAACCCGCTGTGTACGAATTCAAAAGCTATTAATTTTTCAGTCAAAAATATTCATGCCTATTTCTTTTAATAGAGAAACACTGTGCAGAGCTACTGAGAGATAATGTTGACTAGTAGCGCAGAATTTTCAATAGAACAGTTAAAAATAAATTTAGTAGGAGGCTACATCAAAGCTATAATTTTCTAGAATGTAAAACATTTTTAATACTGATGAAGACAGTGCATCCTCCACTCCCTTTCCTTTGGTCAATTTTACTTCCCTTCCCTGATTGTCCACTTATTGCTTGTGCAGCAGTTTTTATTCTGGAATCTCTGTTACTGCTACTATTTATTAGCAAAAAATCCTGAATTTTAAATAATGAGCACTTAGGAGTTGATTACACTGTTCTGTCCATATTGCTCTTGTACTCAAAGGAGGAAATATTGGCCCTTCGGATACTTTCATCCTGCAACTGACATTTGGCCATGTGGGTTGGTCTAACTTCCTTTTGTAGGACTTTCTGGGGAAAAAGAGGGAGGGATAAATAGTTATCTACAATTCACCTTCTGAAATACAAGTAGTCCTTGACTTACAACCTTTCGTTTCATGACTGTTTGAAGTTATAGCACATAAAAAGTGATTTATGATTGTTTTTCACAAACCATTGCAGTATCCTCCATAGTCATGTGATCAAAATTGAGCCGCTTGACATCTGGCAAGTATTTATTATGGTTGCAGTGTCCTGGCATCATGTGATCCCCTTTTGTGACCTTCTGACAAGTAGAGTGAATCGGGAAGCCAGATTCACTACTATTACTAACTTAACAACTTCAGTATTAACTGTGGCAAGAAAGATATAAAATGGGGCAAAACTCACTTAGTAATTGTCTTGCTTAGCAATGGAAATTTGGGACTCAATTATGGTCGTAAGTCAAGGACTGCCTGTACATCATCTTGCAGCTGGTGAATCTATTTGAAGGATCACGTTTGATATGAGCCAGATGGTGGTGTTAGAGAACTGTATTGGAGATAATCCAGAGCTCTGCAAATCATTTGTAGAACAGTTCTAGCTATGTGTGGAGCACCACTCTCTTATGCAAACAAGTAGCCACAACCTCCTGAAGGCCTGGTGTGTAGCTTTAAGAGCTTTTCCCAGGTTGTCTACATGTGCATATATTATTTGCTGACAATATCAGCTAATGCACAGGTGTCAAACACGTGGCATCATGTCGCTGTCACGTAACGTATTGTGACATTTTTCCACTTCGTGGAGCTAGGATGGGCGTGGCCTACACATGACGCATCCGGCCTGACAACCCTGAGCTAATGCATTTTCTGTGTGAGCACAAGTGATATCCGCAAAGTAATTGTCTCAAACGTTTCTGAAGATACAGTTCAAGCAGCTTTACTTCACTTGTTATTCAAAGTACTTTTTGAAATGATTTACCCTCTTCTAGGTTCTACCTGCTTTTTGATGCAACTGGAGAAGCACTGCTATTATTTTTTAGAGACTATAGGGGCAATCTGGGGATGGATCCAAGGACAGAAAATAAACTTATTTCATATGGCCTAGGCTTTCATGGGAGTTCCAGATTTTGGAAGACAGGATTACACAAAATGAAGGTTTTCTTAGCTCTGCTTTATATTTCAAAAACAAGAAGACTGTTTTTTGCCACTCAAAAATGCTCTGCAGAAAAATCTGCACATAGATTTACTAAGACAGTGAAAGGGATCAAGGATTTGAATAAAATGCTCTATCTTAAATTAAAATTTAATTTACATATCAGAATCAGACTTGCTTATCCTAAAAGCTTATGCCCCCCCACAACCTTTTAAATATGAGGTTTTTAAAGTTTATTCCTCTCCTGATAATACTCTGAAATTCCTAATTGCTTCATGTGAGTGTTTTAAGCTGAAGGATTGATTTGCTACTTAGTTTCTTAGCTATGTGTAGGTAAGTGGCCTAATTTGATTTTACTTGTTGTATGAAAATTTAGTGCTGATGAGCTACAGTTTGTATAAACCACATTAATCAGCAAGTAGTGATGAACCATAACAGCAAATTGGTTTATCAATTTTATTGTCATGCCGACTGTAAAATAGCATGTAAACAGGCATCTATCTTTCTATCTGACAGAAAAAAAAGAGATTCAGATTGAAGACTTAAGAATTACAGCAACCTGATTAGGTATAGCTGAAAGAGAAAAAAATTAAATAGATATTACAGATACAGAACAATTACTTTGCACATGTCTTCTTGGAAAAGACATATGATTTTTTCAGTTTTCTTAGGAATTAAATCCTTAACTCTAAGTGGAGCAATAAAGGGTAAGGGAAGCCCTCTGTCATAAAACAAACAGTGGGACAGATGTGTCAGCCAAATGATGAGGGGACCTAGTTTGCAAATATGGTAGTGAATTTATTTCCCTGAATAATGATCAAGAAGTGTGCCGTTATGCAAAAAAAGCTAACCTTATAATAAATATCTTTATTTTTAAGAAGCAGCAAGGTTACCTATTATGTTGTGTTCATAACAGACTAAGACAGCAATCTTTCGAGTAATAACTGATACACTAATATTTAGAAATGGTCTGTACTTGTGGTGCCCTCTCAGAACCAAAAAATCAGCCGAGGCAAAGCTTTATGTAGTCCGTGCAGATACTTACAGGCTGAGGGGTAGCTTTTGGTTCAGTCGATTTCACATGCAGGTGCGTCATCATTGCTTGCAGGCGGTCCTTGTCTTTTGCAAGCTGAACAGGAAAGAGAAATGTAAACATGACTTTTGTGAACAGAATCCAGAACGGCTCTTCTCTATTTAAACCCTGGCATTGTAGCTAGCACATGACAGGAAAAGTGCATAGTATTACTTTCCTGTGATTTGGAAATGTTAGGAGGAGCCCACATCCCTCTCTGGCATTTCTTTGAAAGCAAAGCAATACTTCTGGTGCTAGGTATCGGTTTTTTTGTAAAAATGCATTGGAGCTTTTGACTGAAGCAGATCTAGTCCTTCAGACTCCAGGAGGGGTTGCTGAAGCAATGAGGGAAAAAATGAAGGAATTGCATGTACTAAGCAACCTCAATGCTAAGAGACACAAAGCCAAGGTTTGTTGGCTTTAAGGGTTGTCCTCTCCTCCTTTTCTATAACATCCCATTCCGTACTTAAACAAAAAACAAAAAACGTGGGCTACATACCCTCTATTAGGTAGGTGAGGTTGACATGTAAAACATTAAATGGATATTGTCAGCTTTAGAGAAGGGGAAAAATAACCATCTACAGAAGGTAAATGTTTGTTCTCTTACAGAGTAGAATTCACTTTGGAGGAGAAAAATCAACAAGCTTTCTTTTTCACATTTGCTTGTACAGCCAAGAGGATACATCCTGGGCAAGTATGTTTTTTGTTATTATATAAAGACAAATATATAAAGATTTGTCTTGTACTGCAGACTGGATGATGCACATATTAAAACTGAATTGTAACTTATAAGCCAACTTGTATGGGGTTGTTTTCCTACTGACCTGTGGGTTTTAAATATAAAATACAAGTACAGCTCCAGCCACTGATAAAATTCTCTCCCACACCAGCCTTTTCATTCTGTTGATGAAACATCCAGGCAGACATATTCATATGATTCAAACCCTAATGTATTGGAGCAATGTAGCAGCCTCAATAAATTTTTTAAAAAAGAAGTTGAAATATGTTCTTTTTTTTTTGGAGAGGTCTTTCAAAGTGCTTTACATTTTTATAATTTCACAGGTTTTAAAAATGGCGGTTCATATGCCTAAAGCATTTAGAAAAACATAAAAATTACTTGATGACTCAGCACCATTTAAAAAGTATTATTTCACTGTCTCTAGGGAGAGAAAGAGGGAAAAAACCCCATGTGTTTCTGAAGAATACTTCCGTTCCCCACCATTCAGCTTGGATAAGAAGCGAAACGTTTTCAAGGGAAAAAAACCAGAAAAAAGTCCAGTTGCCTTTTGAAAAAGCACTTTTGGATTTCCGAAGAATTCTAAATTTTCCAAAGCCTCCGTGCAAAATGGGAGTCATCAGTAATACTCAGTCAACAATATCAGCAAGTTTCTAATTCTTGCCATTTTGAATAATTCAGGAAAGTGATAATGCATCCTTAATCAGCAGGTCAAAAATCCAGCATGAAATGCTAATGGCTTTATTTATTTATATATACTGCATATTTATATATACTGCATATTGCTTCCCTTTCGCCTTTCAGCACCAATATGTTTCCTCCCATAGGTCTCACTTGTCATCTTCAGGCTGGTGCTTACGGCTCCGTGCTTGTGCGAGCAAAGTGTGGTCAGAGCTGCCGTCTCTCTATAAATACTGACGGGGAAATCTACCCGTGAAAATCTACGAAAACACACACACACACACACACACACACACACACACACACACACACACACTGTTTCAATTCTATGTCCAGTCAGCACAGAAGTGGGCATGGGGAATTGTTGACATAGTCCAATATGTATCTGGAAGGCCCATTTTCTCTATTCATGCATTATAATCTTGGGGTGATTATAATGCATTCATGGCTTTACTCACAGGTGTACATGAGATTTTGCTACAGTTGTCTGAGGTACTGCACAAATGAGAACAGGGCTATTTATTTATTGGACACCTACTGATTTACAGGTAACATTGCAAGGCAACAATTGCTCTACATATCTATCTACTTGTCTGAAGTGGTTGACCCAAACATTTTTCACTGTGATACTGCAAACTGCTGACAAAATTATAGGCCTGCAAGATTTCTCCAGTGTGAAAGTTATTCCTTCTGGCCTGATTGAAATGAAGACTTTTTTTCCCTCAGTGAAACCGAGGTAAAAGATAGAGGCAAGATGTGATTATTATTTTATGCCCAGTTCTTCTGAAAAGATGCAAGACCCAAGTTGAAATGGATCCAGATTTTTCAAATTCCTACTTTATATGATCTGAAAACTGATTAGGTTTTATATCCTGCCCAACTATAAATTATTACCCATTATTATAAGTCAATGTTGGACAGCAGATTCATTGTTCTGGAAAAAAAAGTTATCAATTCTCTTATAGTGCCATCATCTTCCTTTACTTCTTCTGCTATCTAGTTGGAATACAAAACATGCTGGACTTAGTATGAATGAAGATACAAAAGTATCCTGAGCAAATCAGCATATCAATAACAAGAATAACAGAAATGTTTGAGGAGCATGTTGGCTTGCATGGTTAGGATTCTGGCTTGACTAGCAGCAAGGTCACGTTCGAGACTCAAGTGCTGCTATGGAGGGGAGGGGGTGAGCTCCTGTCCTTTGTTCCAACTCTTTCTGAAGATATAAAAGGAGCCCCCAACTGGATGTTCCCTGGGCAACGGTGATTTCACTGCAAATCCTTTCAACATGAGTGCAAAAACAAACAAACAATCCCAGAACCATTACAAAGGTTAACTTCCTAGAGGAAAATATGACCACACCGAACATTTAAACCATCTTATCCCAAGGGCTGCTTTGCTAATAAACTCAACATGTAGGTAGTCCTCGGTTAATGGCCATTTGTTCAGTGACCATTTGAAATTACAATGGCACTAAATGAGACCTGCAACTGGTCCTCAAAGTTGAGGCTGTTGCAGCATCCCCACAATCACATGATCACAATTTGGGTGCTTCGCAATTGGCTATCAATTTTGACAGTAACAGTGCTATCGGAATTGAACTTTAGGAGTTAGAAAGCAGAATGAGGTAAGTATTTTAACTAATGAGGAACCACAAAAAACCTTCCAGAAAACCTTCCCTCTCCCCCCTCCCAAAAAAGTTTCACACATAATGGCTGGTTGGATGAATATTTACATTTGAACCAAATCATTATCATGAAAAAGAGTTCTAGCTTGTTCCTCCACACTGTTCTACTTGCTGGTGTTGATAATGAATTTCCAGATGTTTCATTCTGGATACACGGACACCTTTTAGATCAGAGTATTTTTGACAGATCTGTCCTGGGCTAGTAATATTAACTCCCTGAATCCCACTGTTTATCAGCCATGTAGATGTTGGAAGACATCTTGCAGATATTTGGCAGAGAGCTAATGCAAATGTCTTTGCTAAGAAACAGCTGCAAATCGGTCTACTTTTGGCTCTGGCCTGACTACACCTGGAAAATAGACCTTGACAGTTTTTAATTGTGTTCATGTACATCACATTAGGAAAAAGATTTTTTACCCCAGCAATGGTGCCAAACTAGTAAGTAGGTAATCTTAGCCTATGGAGATCCACTCTGTCTATGGAAATGATCAATGCTATTAAGATCTTTAGCAATCTGTAGAGTAACAGCCGTGATATAAAAGGCTGAATCCAAGTTATATGTCCCCGTAGACAAGGATGTCATCTTTCTTTTTCCTTCAGCTTTTGGAAAAATAAATCTGCTAACAGGAAAGACAGTTTATGGAGTTTACTGCATTTTCTGCCCATGTCTTCTTGAAACCCTACAGTGTTGTATTTCAGAGCTGATTGATAAAATTGTCACTGGGCAGAATAAAAATAATACAAAATCATCTTTCCTGACAGATATTGATTGACAGTTGGAAACTCAAATATAACTCAAAAGAATAAGTCATAAATTTAAAAAGTGGACAGGGACTAATTTTTTATTTCTTTATTTCTAAACCCCTCTACCTGGCCTCCAATTCAGTCCTTATACTTCTTGAATGAAATGAATGAAACCTGGATTAGAATGAGGAGAAGGGAACAAAGATTATCTTCATTTCTTTTTAACTGTTGGAAGGAATGAACAACAGAAATTACAGCTCTTGCACTTATGCACTTATAGCTTCGAATAAAATTTGCTTTCCTTCAAGCTTAAATGAAATTAGCTTTTCTTGAAGACCTCTAGAAGGTTATTTTGCAGCTCTTCATTGACTGTATTGAAATAGTAGTATTTTGAACAATATTTTATTTGGAATGGAGTGTTGGGGGACAGGAATGGAGAAAATATATCATAGAGATGACATGGCAACAATTTTACAGGCAGTAAAATATAGGTTATGGAACCAAAATCTTGAAATAAGACGATAAAGGGTATTTTTTTAAAGTAAATTATGATATAAAATATAAATTATAATTATCAGGAAAAGTAACAACAAAAAGTTGAAGATGATTTTTCTCTAAAACTATTTGAAGCTCTAAACGACTAACTCAGTAAAATTTCAAATGTAATTATCTTCTGCACTTAGCCCACGGCTTTCCATATATCTCCTCAGTGTCATCTTGCATACAAAATAGGCCACATTTTTTTTTTTTTGAGGAATGGTAGCTATCTATCGTACAACATTGTTTTAATTTGTCGGCTTTGGCTGTCCTTTTGCCTACTTCTTTCACACAAAGAATGTCAGGCCACAAAAAACAGTTAGGCATATTCAGACTGGGTGTGGGTGTCTTTTTAAATTCCCTGAATTAAAAGGTTGTAATAATACAGCAATTGCAAGTCTTTTATAGATTCTAATTTTATTCCTTTAATAAACCCATTAGAAGCTGATTACATGTAAATAGATTGGGTGACATAAATCAGGGTTTTAAATTATAATGATAAAGTATATATTTAAAATAATGTTCTAGGTCAGTGAATAAAGTCATTTACAACCTAATCTTGGTCAA
The DNA here is from genome assembly GCF_028640845.1 of Ahaetulla prasina. Lineage (NCBI taxonomy): Eukaryota > Metazoa > Chordata > Lepidosauria > Squamata > Colubridae > Ahaetulla > Ahaetulla prasina. The sequence goes on from NC_080540.1 coordinate 43,233,968, forward strand.
GATTTAAAAACTAACATGAGCTGTTTTCCACCCATTCTATGCACCGCACGCACACATATTTATCACCAAAACAGACTGTAAAATAAGACATATTTAACATGTACTGATAATTACAAAAAATCTAATACACAATTTCTTTTTAAAGTTATAGGAAATAGGAAGTCAAGCTACAATTTTTGCAATAGCATTTAGAAATTAATAAATTCTGAAATCTCTTTTTCAAATTAGGTCAAACAGAAAATCACTCCTCGAATATAAATTTATAGTGAGGATATATTAATTAATTAATTAATAATACAAATAATAAAATGTTATTTTTACCTGCAACTCTAACTGTTGTACAACTTGCATCTGTACTCTACATTGGGCTGTACTTCTATCATCCAACGCGTGCTCATTGTTGAGATGTCTGTAATAACATATAGAAAATAATTAAGTGAAAAGTACCAAGATGAGTAAGTAGAATAAGTATCTAGAAAGTCTAGATAGTTTTAATAGCCTATCTACCCCAATTTAACCAGTGCATCCTTATATGAATCACTCTGTCTTCTAGAAATGGACTTTCCCATCAATACAGAAGGAATGTCCCACCTGTTTATAATTAATATCTTATAATTTAGAAATGTAAATGTACTTTTTAGTATTAGAAACCAAGCTAAGACATATTGTGTGGCAAAATGATACAGGGTAAATTGCCATATGTAGCTGTTCATCATCATAAATTCAAAACATTTTCACAAACGTTTCACATGGTCAAAATGAAATATGATTATTAAAAAAAGTAACAAAAATAGGAAGTGGCTGAGAACTGTAAACAAATTATGTGCTAATGAGGAAAAGGCAAATTGCTAGAATACCTGTTTTGAAAATCTTTTCCATGAGAGACAGTTTTCTAATTCAGCCAAATAAATAGTATTTTGTGTCTCAAATACTATCACTATACTGGCATGTAGTATCTGGCATTATTAAAATCATGTATATGCCAAAATCTCACATATGCAGGTTTGGCATTTATTTTGAACACTCATTTCTAGTAGCATGAAAAACAAAAGTGCAGAAGGCACACAGTATTAAATACAACTTCCACAGCTTTAAGCTTGAAATTTTTCCAGAAAGACGATTAGCAGCTCTAGCCAGTTTTATTAAGTATTTTCTTAAAGAAAACATAGTAGAGGTTAACAGCAATAGAACATTTTGTAGAGTATATATACAATAACTTATACTATCTAAAAAATCTGTCATTTGTTATTATTCTTGTCTTCTTCATCAAACTTCTATTTCAGCTTTCTTCTCAAGTGGAAACTCAAAATTTTTTTTTTGAATCCTACATTTCACTCAATCTACCGAGTAACTTTTTAAAAATTCAGTTTAATGTTCTAAAACTAGCTACACCTTACAGTAAACTCTATTGAATCCAGTGGTTGTTTGTTTACAAGAATACAACATATACAAATATCTGTTGATTGCAGGATTATTATTTTCCTAAATAAAAACAATTCAGAATCTCTTTGCTTTACATTAAAAGTGTCCAAAATATTTCATTAAAATTTTTCAGGGATCTCATAGTTCTCCTGGTCTCTATACAGCCCCAGA